>NC_058130.1:56163103-56216988 GCF_016433145.1 Gracilinanus agilis
AGAAGCAGCCCCAGCAGCAACAGCAGCAGTAGCAGCAGCCAGAGCCCCCAGCTTAATGAGTTTATTGTCCTTCCCCTCCTCCCCGGCACTCTCACGGCGGAGGGCTAACAATAGGCGCTTTTGTACAGCTCGGGTTAATTGCGGGCCCCTTAGCAGGAGTTCCAAAGTGGGCAGATTTGGCCCGGCCAGCTGGGAGAGTTTTGATAGCAGCACCCAGTCACCTGCAAGCAGAGGTCTTAAGGGGGGGGAGGATTTGAAAATAAATGCAAAACAACCAACCCCTTATTTGCATGCTAACTGTTCAATGCTTTTAACGGTTGGAAATATAGCTGGGGGAGGGTTGGGAAAGGGAAAGTTGCGGAACGTATGAAGAAGCCCCGGAGGCTTTAGAGAAGTCGCCTCTTTCCCCCGTGGCTCGGTTTCCCCTTTGGGGAAGAACTGGACTGGATGGTGTCTGCTTCTGGGAAATAAGGCCGTCTCAGAGGAGCCTTTCTATTTTGATTTCACGCGTGTAGTGAAGTCGTGATGAGGGAACTCCATTTACCCATGATCCCCAGCTGTCCCACATCTCGTTTTATTAGACAGTTGTTGTGGAGCCAAGAAAAACCCCAAAATGGGGTTGGGGAGAGTCGCGCGCGCGCCTGAAACGATCCGCGCGGAGAATTAAGTCACGACCGCCGTCCCACAGGCGGGACGGGAATCAATCCTTCTTGGCCTCTTTGCTGCTGCTTTTGGTACGGTTGGCCCTTCCCTTCCGGGATGCTCTCTTCTTCCAAGGCTTAGCGCTCACTTCTCTCTAGCTACTCCTCCCGCCCAGCTGGCTGCTTTTTCTCAGCTTGGTCGCGTCCTCAATCCCCTCCTGGCTACACTAGAGACTCTAAGGAATTCCCAGAGGTTTTCTGTTCTTTCAGGGATCTCTCCTCAAAGTGAACGCCAGGCTGGGAGCCGGAAGGCCAGGATCTCTTTTTCTCTCTCAAACTCTTGCCAGCTTCAACCCTTAAAAGCAGGAACAGGCCATTCGGGAATCCGTCTCTTTACCAATGAGAAGGGTCTTAGGCAAGACTTTGTGTAAGACCTTGACTCGAGTTAAACATAATTCACAGCTAATAATAATAACGGTGATGATGATAACCAACATTTATAAATTGCTTGCTATGTACCAAGCACCCTGTAAGCATTTTACAAATATGATCTCATTTGATCCTGTCAACCTGGAAAAACACCGAACCACTAAAGTAGTTAGCTAAGCCAAGTCTTAAAAACATTTTTTTTTAATTTTTATTTTTTCCATGGTTCCATGATTCATGATTCCTCCCATCCCCTTTCCTCCCCTCCCTCCCGAAGCTGACAAACAGTTCCACTGGGTTATACATGTATCCTTGTTCAAAATTCCATATTATTAATATTTGCAATAGAGTGATCTTTTAACATCAACACCCCAATCACATCCCCATCGAACCATGTGATCAATCTTATGTTTTTCTTCAGGGTTTCTGCTCCCACGGTTCTTTCTCTGGATGTGGATAGCGATCTTTCTCCCAAGTTCCTCTGGATTGTCCTGGGTCATTGCATTGCTGCTAGTAGAGAAGTCTATTACATTCAGTTGTGCCATAATGTACAATCAGTCTCCGTGTACAATATTCTCCTTAAACCAAGTCTTTTAAATCAGGAAAGAGATAGTGCTCAATATTTGACTGCCACACAGAATCAAGAGCCTAAAAATCACACAGAGTCCAAGGGCTCTTGGGACTCTGGGAACACCCTTTCTGTGAGAATCACTGGAAATGACTCTGCAAAGAACAATAGAAATTAGGATTTTATATACCTTTTGGGGAACTTAGGACATCAAACATACATGGACAGGTTGTTAACTGGCTTGGGGAAGAGGCTGCAGCCAGAGGTTGGGGTATCAGGGAGTAGTCTATTACAATGGATACAAAAAAGATGGTTCCTGCACAGGTGTTGGTCTTCTGAATAGATCTCTGATACAATGGGGGAAACTTCTAGGGAAAAGGGTTCTTAACATGCATCTACTAGTCCCACTTAAACAGGGATCATTAAGTACTTTAAGGTCTATTATTAAGTCTGAACAGGGTCAGTCTGGGACTTCCCTAGGGGTGAGTTCTCAGGGGACAGGGGCAAAATTGGGGTTCCCAATAGACAATCCTCACAACAACCCTGGGAAGTCAGTGTTTTACTGTTATCCCTCTTTCAAACAGAGGTTAAGTGACTTGTCCAGGTTTCACACAGTTGGTAGGCACTAGTATTATCCCCATTTTACAGATGAGGAAACTGAGGCAGAGATTAAGTGACTTTTCTAGGGTCACATAACTAGTAGGTGCTACTATTGTCTCCATATTATAGATGAGGCAGAGATTAAGCAACTTTTCTAGGGTAACACAGCTGGTAGGTGCAATTGTCCCCATATTACAGATGAGGAAACAGAGGCAAACAGAAGTTAAGTGACTTGTCCAGAGTCACGCAGCTGGCAAATGTCATGATTTTTCTGTTTTATAGATGAGGAAGCTGAGGCAAACAAAGGTGAGGTAACTTGTCCAGGGAGACAGTTATTAAGTGTCAGAGGCTGCATTTGAACTCAGGACGTCCTAATTCCAGGCCTGGCACTCTAAACCCTCATACAAGTAGGTATCTACCATCTTTCTACTGAGCTTCAGTTCTAGATCACTAATTGCCTATTGGATATTTCAGACTGTATGTCCCAGGAAAGACTTCAAACTCAAAATGTCCAAAATAGGACTTGTATTTCCCCTTCACTCATATCCAATTCTCTTCCAAATTTCCCTATTTCTGTAGATGACACCACCATTCTTTCCAGTTTCCTAGGTTCATCACCTGGGCACTATTCTTGATTTCTTGCTTTTTCTCCCCTCATAGCTCCAATGACTTGCCAAATCTTGATATTTCTACCTTCACAACTTTTGTATCTTTTTTCTCCTCTCTCTTCCACAGTCATGACTCAGGCACAGGATTTCATCATCTCTTGCCTAGACTATTTTTTAAAAAACCCTTTCCTTCTGTCTTAGAATCTATATTAGGTATCCATTCCAAGGCAGAAGAGGGGTAAGGGATAGGCAGTTAGGGTTGAGTGACTTGCCCATGGTCAACAGTTAGGAAGTGTCTGAGGCTAGATTTTCTTGCCTAGACTATTACAACAGACTCCTTCGTGATCTCCCTGCCTAAAGTGTCTCTTCCCTACTTATGTCCATCTTCCATGTAGCTATCAAAGTGATTTTCTTTAAGTTTGGATTAGACCCTATCTTATTCTCCTATTTGAAAAGCTCTTCTCATTTTCTATTGCCTCTAGTACAAAATATAAAACTTCTCTGTTTAGTTTTAAAGCTCTATCCAACCTGGTCCCAATCTATCTTATCAGTCACATCATAATCTAGCCAAATTAGTCTTCTCTTTTTTCAGACTTACACATGGCAATCCATCTCCTGCCTCCTTTGCACTGACTGATCCTTTTCGGTCTAGAATGTGTTTCCTCCTCATCTCTGCTTCATTGAATTTCTCTCTTCCTTTCTTCAAGAAGCAGCTCATTGGAGTAATGGATGGGGTATAAGACCTGATAGCAAGAGAATGTGGGTTCAAATCCTGGCTCAGACACTTAGTAGCTATGTGATCCTGGGCAAGGTTTCTTCTAGTTCTAAATCTATGATTCTAGGTGAAACATTTAGTTTCTTCATTTATTAAAGGGGAAGAGTAACTGTTTCATGACCTACTTCAGCTGGACCCTACAACTGCTAGTTGCTTGCTAGGCAACTGGGGTTAAGTGACTTGCCCAGGGTCATACACCTAAGGAGTGTCTGAGGTCAAATTTGAATCCAGGACCTCCCATCTCCTATCCCTCTCAATCCACTGAGCCACCCAGCTGCCCCTCCTTTCCTAACTTTTTTACTTAGTCTGTACTAATATAACATTGTTTTCAATATCCGTTCCCATAGAGCAGGGGTCGGCAACCTTTTTGGCTGTGAGAGCCATAAACACCACATTTTTAAAAATGTAATTTCATGAGAGCCGTACAGTGCTCACAGTGCGGCTCCTGTAACAGCGCCTGAAAAAAAATGGACTTTATGGCTCCTGCAGAAAGAGCCAGATATGGCTCGAGAGCCATACGTTGCTGACCCCTGCCATTGAGACTATATATTATTACATATTGTTTCAGAAGGATATTGTTAGGATATTATTATTGAATAACATCTAACCTTCAAAAGTGGGGACTCATAGCAATTAATTATTGAGATGTGGTAATTTTAGTAAATTGAAGAAACATCAAACTATGTCCCTTGATTATCTTAGAACCCAGGATAAAAATAAATGAGGAAAATGAGCTAACAGACAGTAGAGAGGTGACTGCCAAGCTTGTCTGTACATAGGGTAGCTGAACCTAAACATTGCCAGACTTATATATATGTAATTCTCCCTCTGGACTATTTCCCCAATTCATACTATTGCACTGGGTTCTAGAAATCAGCTCCTATTTTTCATTCTATGGTCACTTGTGGGTATTCACTTCATCTTTTTTAAAAACCTTGCCTTTTATTTTAAAATTGATACTAAGATCATTTCCAAGGCAGGAGAGTAGTAAGGGCTAGGTGATGGGGGTTAAATGACTTGTTCAGGATCACACAGCTAGGAAGGACATGAGACCAGAGTTGAACCCAGGACTTCTCATTTCCAGGCCTGGGCTCTCTATCTACTGAGCCCCCTAGCTGTCCCCAGTGTTCTAAAATTATCAATCACAAGCTTTGTGATTTGTGCTTCTCTTTAAGAATTAACTGGTAGAACATCAAGAGTAAGAACTGTGGAAGTGGAAACGCAGAAAAAAAAACACATCACATGATTCACATGATTTGATGGGGATATGATTGGGGATGTTGACTTTATTTATTTATTCATTCATTCATTCATTCATTTATTTATTTATTTAAAAACCCTCACCTTCTGTCTTGGAGTCAATTGGCTCCAAGGCAGAAGATTGGTAAGGGTAGGCAATGGGGGTCAAGTGACTTGCCCAGGGTCACACAGCTGGGAAGTGTCTGAGGTCAGTTTTGAACCCAGGACCTCCTGTCTCTAGGCCTGGCTCTCAATCTACTGAGCTACCCAGCTGCCCTGGGGATGTTGCCTAGAAATGTGTAAATAGTAATGATATGGAAAAGGGTTTTGAACAATGATGTAAAACCCCGCAGAATTGCTCATTGGCTCTGGGAAGGAGGAGGGGAGGGAAAAAACATAAATCATGCAACTATGGAAAAATATTCTAAATTAATTAATTAAAATTAAAAAAAAAAAAGAATTAACTGGTAGATGCAGTTAGCTCAAAGCAAAGGCATTTACTGAGATGGGATAGTTAAGGCGTTGTTAGCCACAAAGAATTTCCTCCATAAACAGTGTTCATTCTCCTATAGATGCAGTATCAGTGGGGAGAATGGACACATACAGTCCAATTCTAATTAGGTGCACTTCGGGGATATATGTGACTCAAGCAGGTTGCTCTCCTGCCAGGTTAGACTTGCTTCTCACAGGCACACACAGCATTTTAATCAAGTGCTTCAGGCCTCTGGATTTACTCCTCTCAACTAAAGTCTCCACCATCAATCAGCTTCAAGATTCTTCAGAAGAAGTAGTAAGACTGGTCTAGCTTTGAGCCTTACTCCCTCCCACTGAGGAGGACAGAAGAACAAAGGTTTAGCCTTTCCTTTTGATTTCTGTTTTTGGTTCAGGACTGGTTCTGCCCAATGGGAAACTTCTCCCTAACTTATTATGGGGACTCTCCCATACATTTCCCAAAGCATTATCTCTGCAGACAAAGCCATAAAACGCAATGCTCCTTTGACCAATAATTACCAAAGAGCTTTGGGATAGAAGGCTCCACAAAGACTTTAAAGGTTTCTCCTTGGTTTATATAGATTGAGTGTCTGGGAAAAAAGTCCTGGGGCCGTCTATGCCCAAGGGGCAAGGTTGTCTCTCTCTCCTGGTTTCTCAGATGTGCTCCTGGCTTTTTCATATGCAAATGAATTACCCAAGGTCTCTTATCCTTTATGAGATTCAAATGAGTTTACTCAAAATTTTACTTCCTTTACAAGGTGTAAAACATCCAGTCTTGTATGAAAGTGAACCTTTTACAAGATGTAACTATAATTTGAATGGGAATCGCCCTTCCATCTTATCATCTCTGTTACTTGCCCCTTCATCCTAGAAATTTATAGGTATGAAAGGAGATACTCTTATTTGTATATGCATGTGTTGTCTCTCCTGTAGAATATAAGCTTATTGAAAAAAGAGACTTTCATATTTAGTCTTTGAATCTTCAGCACCTAGCATAGTCCCTGATACATCTCATTACTGTTATTGTTGTTGGTTCTTTTTGATCTGACTCTTCATGATCCCTTTTGGGGTTCTTTTGCCAAAAATACCAGAGCAGTTTGCCATTTCCTTTCCCATCCCTGACAAATATAGGTGCTTGATGAATACAGTGATTGATTTCTTATTGATTAACATTATATTAAATATGTTAATATAACATATTATCATATATCATATTAATCATATTAATATATTATATAAATTAGGTATGTACAATATAAACTATATGATACATATCATTATTATAATGTATTATACACTATGTAAATATAGCAATACATATTAATATATCATATAATAAAATATTATATATAAGAATATTATAATATTCTTATTGATTGGTTTTTGACCCCACAGCTCAAATTAAACAATTATTATGTACAAGGGTTGGTAAGCAAAGCAGAACATTGAATTCTATCCATTATGGTTATGCTGTCTTTCAAATCACTATTTCATAAATATTTCATTTGAACTAGCAAAAAAGTCTGATTGAGACAGTCTATCTTTGATTGTCTTTAGCATTCTTATATTTCTATATCCTGTCATTCTGAGTCTTTTTCTATTTTCATTCCATTTTCTTCTCTTTGCCTTTATAGTTGCTTCTCTCTTTAGGGAAGAAAGCTGGTAAAAACTCATTCATAATAGGGTATTTACTTATCCTGTATATGCACACACACAAACATATATATGTATGTTTGCATGTCTCCTCTATTAGATTGTAAGCTCCTTGAGGGCAGGACTTGTCTTCTTCTTTTTTTTTTTTAATTATTCTTTTTTTTAAAACCCTTAACTTCTGTGTATTGGCTCCTAGGTGGAAGAGTGGTAAGGGTGGGCAATGGGGGTCAAGTGACTTGCCCAGGGTCACACAGCTGGGAAGTGTCTGAGGCCAGATTTGAACCTAGGACCTCTCATCTCTAGGCCTGACTCTCAATACACTGAGCTACCCAGCTGCCCCGAGGACTTGTCTTCTGCCTCTTTTTTGCATCCATAGTTCTTAGCACAGTG
The DNA here is from genome assembly GCF_016433145.1 of Gracilinanus agilis. Taxonomy (NCBI): domain Eukaryota; kingdom Metazoa; phylum Chordata; class Mammalia; order Didelphimorphia; family Didelphidae; genus Gracilinanus; species Gracilinanus agilis. Next base: position 56,170,496 of record NC_058130.1, read on the forward strand.
CCTGGTACCTAGTAGGTAATTGATAAATGTTTATTGATTGTCCTCATGTATATTGTTTTCCTGTTTCTGTTTATTTTATTCTGTATCAGTTCATGTAACTCTTCCCAAACTTCACTGAATTCTTTACCTCCAGTATTTCTTATGGTACAGTGATATTCCATTATATTCATATACCACAACAATTTATTTTGCCACCTACCACTCCAATCATGGGCATCTGTTTTGCCTCTGGTTCTTTGCTATCACCAAAAGCCCTGTTCTGAGTCTCTTTGTTTATGGACTTTTAAATTTTGTCTTTGACCTCCATGGGCTATTTGCCTAGCAGTAAGATCTTTAAGTTCAAGGCTGTAAGACATTTTAGTTGCTTTTTAAAAAGCAGAATTCCAAGTGGCTTTCCATAGTGGCTAAACAATTTCCATCTTCATTAGCAATGGTGTAAGCATGCCTGCCTACTTTTTGGCAGTTCTTTTATCATTGACCATTTCCATCTTTTGTCATCTTAATTATTTATAAATTGTGATAGATGGGTGAGATGTAAGGTGAAATCTCAGTTTTGCAAATCCAGGTGTCTTTCTGCCGTACAACATTGCCTTCCTGTTCATCTTCCTCATCCTCAAAACATTCTTCTTGAATGTGCAAAGCAAGGTGTTGGAAATTAGAGTACTGCCATGGCCCTCAACTGAAATCAGGAGAGAATGGAGCCCAAGCTGGCTCTGACACAATCTCAGTGACCCTGGGAAAATCACTTACTCATTCTTAAGTTATAGTTCTTCATCTAGTGAGATGGAAATGATATCTGCACTCTTACCTCACTGGGCTATTGTGAGGAAAATAATTTATGTCTTAAAACTCTGAAGAAATGAGATTTATTATTTCTAGGGAATTTGCTTTTACAAAGAATATTATTACTTTTGTTCCTTTGAGTCAAGCATTTGCTAGATTTCTCTTTCCAGATTCTAGTTACTAAGCTAAGCACTAAAAGGAAATAAAGGTGAATAGAGAGGGAGGGAATAAGTATTTATATAGCTCCTATGTATCAGGCACTGTGCTATGCTTTTTACAATTATTTTCTCATTTGATTCTCCCAACAACCCTGAAAGGTAGGTGTTATTACTATTATCTCCATTTTACAATTGATGAAACTGAAGCAAACTGAGGTTAAGTGACTTGCCCAGGGTTACACAGGGAGTGAGGCTGAATTTGAACTCAGGTCTTCTGATTCCAGGTTCAGCAGTCTATCTAGTGTGAAAGTCTTTACTCCCAAAGTGTTTATGATCTAATAGGGAATTACATATCCAATCACTATAAAGAGAGTTAAGTTCTTAAGAGTATACAGTATGAGAGAATGGAAAACTAGATAAATGGTTAGCATTATAGTTAGGAATCTGTTAAAAAGAGCCCTAACTAGGGCAGGGTAGATAGGATTTTGCCTTAGTGTTGATATCTAGGGGGGTATGATTTTTCTTTAAGGCAATCTGATAGCTACATTCCCAGTGTCCCTACCTTGTGGTCTTGTGCCCATGACCCTGTTTCTTTGCTTTGGTCTCCCAGGATTTGTCACTATGGTATTCTTTTCCTGGGGTTTGCTTCCCACCTCCCACTGCCAAAGCTCTCTGGGTTGGCTGGACTCTCTGGGAGCTGGCTAGCTCTCCTTTCAGTTTGATTGTACCCTAGCAGGACTGTCCTCCACCCTACTTCCTATTTTTACTCCAGGTGAAAATAATTCCTCGTGTTACGATTCCTCTATTAGATGGTAAGCTCCCTGTTGGTGGAGACTCCACTCTGTGCATTAACTAGGCATGGAGCTCTGCATTTAGCATCTAAGAAATGTCCAATGTTATGCAGTTGGAACAGAAGTTAGAAACAAAATCCTCTGGTGTTGCTTCCTGGAGTTTGCAGTAGTTATGCAAACTAACTCCCAAGTAGACAAGGAAGCTTCCTTGATTAAAAACCCAAGCATGCCTCCAGTCCTTGAACTGCACTTTTTACAGCTCCATCAGGTTTCCTGCTCCATGATGAACATCACCACCAGACCTCTGGGGATGAGGTCACAGGCTTGCTGAGCAGAAACTGCTTAAATATTCAAGCTAGTCTTTGCCTTTATCAAGGGCAAGTTAATGTCTCTCTTCTTTGAGCAGACCAGCCCTACGAAGAGAAAGATGAAGCAGCCAGAAGGTCCTTTCTGCACCTCCCCAAATCTCTCTCCCAGTGCTCTGTCATACCCACCTTGTCTATTTGGCCTGAAATTTCTACCATTACTCAATCACTTCCTTTGTGAAAGATCAGTGCTGTTAGCTGTGCAGCACTGTGGACAGAGGGCTGGACTCAGTCAAGAAGACCTGCTGAATGACCCTGGGCAGATGAGACAGAGGTCAAGAGAGGTCAAGGAATTTATTTCCGCAAGGTCAGACAGGCAGTCAGTAGCAGAGGTGGGATTCAAATTCAGTGCCTGACTCCAGATTCAAAACTTTCCATCAGACCATGCTAAGATCTCGAAGGTCCTTCCCTTTTTGAAATTGTTCCCTAATTCCCCTTCCCTCGTTGCTCCAGCAATGTCTCCAAATCTAGGCTTCAGAGCCCTTCTTTAGTGTCAGAGATCACATTAAGATGCTTGAACTTGAAAAGTGTAGACACCCTTACCTTCCAGAAGCGGCTTGTTAACTCCCTATACCAAGCATTTAAGCCTTGCACTCTAGGAGTCACCAGGCTAAAGAAAGATGATTAATTTTTTCCAGTTAGTTCAGCTACAGAGAACCAGGGTCTGATTTGGCACAATCTTTTGAGTCCTGATTTCGTAAAGTTTCATGTATTACTTACTATTCCTGTCCCTGCCCCCTCTAAATAGAGTGAATGCCATCTGGGTGTCTGTATATGTTGTTGGAGAAGACTTTCGAGAGTTCCTTGAATGGCAGAAAGATCAAATCAGTCAATACTTAAAGAAATCAGTTTCAACTATTCATTGGGTGGTCAAATACTGAAGCTGAAGCTTAAATACTTTGGCCACATAGTGAGAGGACAGGCCTCTTTGGAAAAGACCCCATTGGCTGGAAAGATTGAGGGCAAAAGGAGAATGGAACGGCAGAGGTTGAAATGGAGAGTGTCACAGAAACAACCAACATGAACTTAGAGAGACTTCAAGAGAGTGTGGCCGATAGAAGGCCTGGCATGCTATGATCCTTCGGATCATGAAGAGTAGGACATGTTGAATGACTGAACAACAGCAATGTGTGTGTGTGTGTGTGTGTGTGTGTGTGTGCAGGAGGATGATAGAGGGTAGGCAATGGAAGAAAACTACTGTGGGAAGGTGTACCTTTAGTCAGAACAAGAACTAGTCATATGTAGAGTTGTGTGTCATAGCCCATTCACTACTGGATTTCTACCAAAAGGAAGATAATTTGTGCAAAGCTCCATGGTCTTCTGGGATGAGCTCAGTTGGGCATTTAAAAAGGCAGAGATAAACAGAAGCTAGAACCCATGCAAACAAAGTCTTTTCAGACCCCCAAGATGTAGTTGGGGAGGACAGCTACGTGGTGTTTGGGTAGAACACTGGGATTGGAATCATCTTCATTAGTTCAAATCAGGTCTCAGACATTTATTAGCTGTCTGATCTTAGGCAAGTCTCTCAATCCTGTTTGTCTCCATTTTCTCATCTTAAAAATGAGCTGCAGAAGGAAATGGCAAACACTCAGTATTGGTGCCAAGAAAAGTCCAAATGGAGTCACAAAGAGTTGGACATTGTCTCTAAGCTGAAGCTAAGTGACCAGAGAACTGGGTTGTAATTCTACTTTGCTGTTTTGTAGCTATGTGATTTTATGCAAGTCACTTTCACACTTTAAGCCCTCAGTTTCTTTAACGTAAAATGAGACTAGAAGATTCCTAAGGTCCTTTCTATGAGTTTTTCTACTAAAAAGATTTACTTAAAACATTTTTGTAAAACATCAGTAAGTGATATACATCATTAACTTCATTAAAATATATAGCACTTGCCTGGGATGCCTCAAATCCAAAGAGGTATCCTAAAAACTTAAGATGAATTGTCAGTTCCTGCATACAGGTAGGTCAAATAAAAGTCATCTAGTTTCCAGCTAGTTCCCTCATAAATTAACTCCCTTAAGAGCCACAAATATGGTGCCACAGCAAAAGTCACAGAAGAGTCAGTGTTCTCACATACACACTCTGTGATATATATCATATACCTTAGTCAACTATAGAACCAATAGCATTGAATTCTCATTTTTTAAAAAAACTCTTACCTTCCAACTTAGGTAGAAGAGTGGTAAGGGCCAGGCAACGGTGGGTCAAGAGACTTGCCCAGGGTCACACAGCTGGGACGTGTCTGAAGTCACACTTGGACATAGGACCTCCCATCTCCTGGCCTGGCTCTCAATCCACTGAGCCACCCAGCTGCCCCCTGCATTCCCATTTTCTTTTTTTATTTATTTTAAAATATTTTTCCATGTTTACATGATTCATTTTGTTCCCATTCCTTCTTCCCTCCACCCTCCCAGAGCCAACAAGCAATTCCACTGGGTTGACAAATGTTATCCCTTGATACCTATTTCCATATCATTCATTTTTGCTACAGAATGATCTCTTAAAGCCTAAACCCCAAATCACATATTCACATATACATGTGAAAGTGATGTCATATGTTTTGCTTTTGCATTTCTATTCCCATAGTTCTTTCTCTCAATATGGATAGCATTCTTTCACATAAGTCTTTCAGGAGTGTCCTGGCTTGTTGCATTGCTACTAATAGTAAAGTCCAATACAATGGATTTTTTACTTTCTGTGTACAATGTTCTCTCCTGGTTCTGTTCATTTCACTCTGCATCAGTTCATTGAATTTCTCCCAGTTCCTATAGAAATCCTCCAGATTACCATTGCTTACAGTACAGTAATATTCCATCACCAACAGATACCACAATTTGTTCAGCCATTCCCCAATTGAGGGCCATCCCTTCATTTTCCAATTTTTTGCCATCACAAAAAGTGCAGCTATAAATATTTTTGTACAAGTATTTTTCCTTATTATCTCTTTGGGGTAGAAACCTAGTAGTGGGGCAGGCATTCTTTTAAAGCCCTTTGGATATAGTTCCAAATTGCCTTCCAGAATGGTTGGATCAATTCACAACTCTACAAGCAATGCATTAATGTCCCAATTTTGCCACACCCCCTCTAACATTTATTATTTTCCTTTACTGTCATATTGGCCAGTCTGCTAGGTGTGAGGTGGTACCTCAAAGTTGTTTTGATTTGCATTTCCCTAATTAGGAGGGATTTAGGACACTTTTTCATGTGATTATTGATAGTTTTGATTTCATCTAAAAACTGCCTATATTATATTCCTTGACCATTTGTCAATTGGGGAATGGTTTGGTTTCTTGTACAATTGACTTAGCTCCTTATACATTTGAGAAATTAGACCTTTGTCAGAGGTTTTTGTTATAAGTTTCCTTTCCCCCCTCCCAATTTGTTGCTTCCCTTCTGATTTTGGTTGCATTGGTTTTGTTTGTATAAAACCTTTTAAATTTAATATAATCAAAATTTTTCATTTTACATTTTGTAATGTTCTCTATTCCTTGCTTCAGCTTAAAGTCCCTTCTTTCCCATAGATCTGAAAGGTATACTATTCTATGTTCCCCTAATTTGTTTATGCTTCCCCTCTTTATATTTAAGCCATTTACCCATTTTGAATTTACCTTGGTATAGGGTGTGAGATGTTGATCTAAACCTAATTTTTCCCATACTGTTTTTCAATTCTTCCAGCAATTTTTGTCACATAGTGGTTCCTTGTCCTAAAAGCTGGGTTCTTTTGGTTTATCAAACACTAACTTGCTGAAATAATTTACCCCAAGTCTATTCCATTGATCCATCCTTCTATCTCTTAGTACCATCTGGTACTGCTAGACCTCCAACTTTCACACTTTTTTTCATTAGTACCCTTGATATTCTTGATCTTTTGTTCTTCTAAAATGAATTTTGTAGTAATTTTTTCTAATTCTATAAAAAAGATTTTTGGTAGTTTGATAGGTTAATTTAGTCAAGTTAATTTAGGTTAGGATTGTCATTTTTATTATATTAGCTCATTCTACACATGAGCAATTAATGTTTTCCCAATTATTTAGATTGTTTTATTTGTATGTAGTTTTTTGTAGTTATGTTCATATAATTCCTGGTAAGTAGATTCCCAAATATTTTATATTTTCTAGAGTGATTTTCAATGGAGTTTCTCTTTCTAACTCTTGCTGCTGGGTTTTGTTGGAAATATATAGGAATGCTGATGACTTATGCAGGTTTATTTTGTACCCTGCAACTTTGCTAGTTATTATTTCCACTAGCTTTTTAGTTTATTTTATTGGATTTTCTAGGTAAACCAACATGTCATCTGCAAAGAGTGATAGTTTAGTCTCCTCATTGCCTACTTTGATCCCTTCAATTTTTCTTCTCTAATTTCTACTGTTAGTAATTCTAGTAAAATGTTAAATAGTAGCGGTGATAATGGGCATCCCTGCTTCACTCCTGCCCTTATTGGGAATGCTTCTAACTTATCCCCATTGTAGATGATATTTGCTGTGCATTCCCATTTCTTAAGAGAGCAACTTTTCTTATTAAGTCAGTCTTTGCTTGTCTGGTGAAAGTTCAAGAAGGAAGATAATTGATCCTTTTAAGAATAACCAGGATTTATGAGAAAGAATGCTCTCCACATCCAGAGAAAGAACTGTGGGAGTAGAAATGCAGAAGAAAAACATATGATTGATCACATGGTTTGATGAGGATATGAATGGGGATGTTGACTTTAAATGATCTCTCCATTGCAAACTGTAATAATATGGAAATGGGTTTTGAACAATGATACATGTAAAACCCAGTGGAATTGCTTGTTGGCTATGGGAGCGAGAAGGGAGGAGGGATGGGAAAGAACATGAATCATGTAACCATGGAAAAAATATTCTAAATTAATTAAATTAAAAAAAAAATAACCAGGGTTAATCATCCTAGCTAAGGACATCCCCCAATGGGGTATCAGCTAAAGTTAGAATACTTCTTGACAGTTCAAAATGGTCTTTTTTAGAACTTCCCTAGTGGCTGAAATCATGCATGCATTGAAGGATTTGAGGGCTAAAAAAGAATCTAAGAATGGCTTAGTTCAAATCTCCTTACCTCCTCTACACAGGTTACAGATAAGGAAACTGAGGCTTGGAGAGATTGAGATGTTAATTAGTTAGCATTTCTAAGACATCTTCCTTCTCATATTTATTATTCCTGGAGATTTTGTGGTATTAATTATCTCTTTCTGTATAATGAAAACAGGTAAGTAACATGAGAATCCGAGGCATTCCTAGATAAAGGCAGACTTGTCTTTAAAAAGCTGCTATATAAAATACAAAATGAAGGAAGGCCAAAAAGATAAACCAAGATTTTCATAGAAAAGTGTACAAATGAATATAGGATTGTCAGACAATGGATAGCACAACAGAACCCACTTCCAGCAATGGCCGCCATTTATTTAGTACTTAACTGTAGTGGTGTCAAACTCAAATAGAAATGGAGGTCTTCTAGTCCCTACATAAGGATCTCTATGGGTCGTGAACTGACTGTTTTAAAATGTACTATTTCTCCAATATTTCCCAATTACATTTTAATTTGGCTGGGGCACACCTGAGTATTGTGGACCCCATATGGCCAGGGCATTTGACATCTCTCTGTTCCAGTTACAAAGGTTACTTACTGTATAACCTATGAAGGATTTTCAACACCATGACAAAGCAGGTTAGGTAATTTTTACGAGCCCTGTTTTGGCAGATTTCAGGTTTGGAGACAGTAATGAGTTACCTGAGGTCACAGACAGACCTGGAGCTTCAATCTAGATCTTTGAGTAGAGCTGTTTCAATTCTACATGCATGACTTGGACCAAATGCTGAAGTCAGAGTTTACATGATTCCACAGAAAAGTCATGGTTCATCACCTTAGATCAAAATCTACAGTAAAAGATTCAGCTGCAAATGAAAGTATGCAGACTTTCATCAATCCTACAGGTCTTCAGTGTTACCCATACCCCCAGCTTTCAGGAAGAATAAAAAGCATTGCTAAAAATACAGATGAGAGGGCTAAGCTAGAAGCCCTCTAGATAAATCAATATTATTTTAATAAAACTTCACAATGATTAGAAGACTTCAGTTTTTATACTTTTCCCATAATATCTTGGCATGGAAGGATCAGAGGGGTCAAGGGACTTAATTAAGGTACAGCTGTTAGGCAACAAAGCCAGGATTCCAAGTCCAACTCCAATTTAAAAGAAAAACATATATTGACACATTTTGTTTTAATACATTGCTTCCCAACATTGCAACCCTCCCCAAATATTCCATTAACAAAACCTCAAGGGTTTTCTAGCCATGCATAGAACCTTCTATATAGAGGACATCATTTCTTTGGAGTGAAAGAGTATTTTACCATTAGTTTTCTGGCACCAATACTGGTCCACTGTATTTGGTTTGAATTGTTTTCTATTACCTTATTATAGTCATTGTCCTTCTGGAATTTTAAAATTTGTTTTTCAAATCTTTCTGCTGCATTACGCTGGGACTAAGAGCAAACCTTCTGTTATCCAGGGCTGTTCTTTATTATAATTCAGAAACTATTTAAATTGGTTCACTTGGGTGGTTATTCTTAATCACTGATATGGTCAGCTTCCTGCTCCAGTAGTAATAAATTCCAGGCAATACCGAATGTGTCTTAGCTGTTGAGTATCCAAACCAAGCACCTGTAGACAGTAGGCATCTAATGCCTGCTGTGTGGCATCAGTTTTGGAAAGAGTGTCAGGTAATGAAAAAAGCACTGGCCTGGGAATCAGGATACCTGGGCTCAGGTTCAACTCTGCCAACAACTAGCCATGTGACTTGGGGAAAATTAACTTCTGGGCTTGATTCTTTTTGCCTAGAAAATTAATAGTCAATAAGATCACTTCAAGATTTAAAATTGTGTTATCCAGAACCAGGATAACATTGTACACAGAGAATGTAATAGACTTTTCTACTAGTAGCAATGCAATGATCCAGGACAATTCTGAGGGACTTATGAGAAAGAAAACTATCCAGATCCAGAGAAAGAACTGTGGGAGCAGAAACTCAGAAGTAAAACATAAGATTGTTCACATGGTTTGATGGAGATGATTAGGATTTTGATGTTAAAAGATCACTCTACTGTAAATATGAATAACATGGAGATACGGAAATAGGTTTTGAACAATGATACATGTATAGCCCAGTGGAATGGCTTGTCAGCTCCAGGAGGGGGGAGGGAAAGAACATGAATTGTAACCTTGGAAAAATATTCTCAATTTTAAAAAAATTGTGCTATCCTTGAGTTTCCAATGCAATCCTTTTGCAAAGCCTCACTGTTGTGTGCTAATTCTGGGCTCTTGATGGATGTGCTTTGGGGGATCCAACTTCTGGGAGGTCCTACAAGCTGGTGTGGCTTTGAGGGGTCAAATGATGATTCTATTCCTGCTTTATGAGGATCAGCTTTGTTCAGAGAAGTCTATCACAAAGTTGGCCACCAGGTGATAATATAGTAACCCATGAAATCATTTGCTGGTGAGGAGGGGGATTGTAATCTGGATCTGCTGAAATGAAATCAAGTAAGGAAAAGTCTATTAGGTGCCTACCACAAGCCCAGCACTGGGGAATACAAGTGGAAACTATGGTGAAAGATAAGGATGGATTGGTCAACTGGAACCAACTTGGTAGGGTACTTTTCAAAGAGGGGCTCTTACATAGCTTTGGAAGGTATAGAGTAATAGGTTGAGGCCATTGATTTAAGATTGGTGTGGATGAACTGAAGAAGAGTAAGAATGGCAGCAGGGAGTTGAGTTAGGATTTCCTGCATTGGTGGTGAGATTGATTATAAGGGTCTTGACCCTGGTATTGGCAATAGGTATAGATAATACACGGGCAATTCAGAGGAAAAGGCTAGACCTGGTGATAATGTGACCTCAGGGACAGAGTTTTCCTAGGTTTCTAGCTCATTACATTTCTTACAATTTGTATACCATATGGCAGAAAAGAAGACATAGATTACCAGGATGATAAAACAAAATGGCTTTTGACCATTACAGTTAGGGGCTCAGAGACTATAGCAGATCAGATTATGACTATTATGCATTTTAAAGAAGGGCATCAAAGAAAAAGACATGCCTAACTCCAGTAAAACTTCAATTAAACACTTTAGAACCCTAACTGATAAAAAACAAGTATGTGGAGACAAGACAGTAAGATGAAATTATGAGAAGACAAGTAGGGAGGGAAAGCTTCTTAAACCTATCATCCAAGGACCAAATATTCCACATGTGTGCAACTTCACACACCTCTGACACTGATATACCTAGAAAACGTATCAGTCTAAGTTCAAATGAACACTGAATCAACAAAGCTGAATGTCTGAACAGAATAATTCTCTTGGCATAAAACTGCCCCAAACCACTCTAAAGTAATCTTTTTCTACTTGTCCCAAAGTTTCCAAAGAAACTAAATAGTAGAGAAATAATTAATACTATTCTGACAAAAAGGAGATCAGATACTTTATTCATCTATACACAGCATGTACAAAAGCAAGCAACATTAGGATTTCTGCTTTGACCATCCGGTGTACATTTTTTGCAGTTTCATTGAACTGTAAATCACTGATTTTCTCAAACCTGAAAGAGAAAGGCACAAAAAAAAGAATATTTAGTGGAAATTTAGTGATTAATTGGAATATCTCAGAAACAAACTCTATACCTATATAGTCATAGACCATGAGAACTAAATAACAGGAGGTTTCTCATGATTAACATAAAGATGGTGGGCAAATACTCAATTTTACATCTACTGAGGATGTAGAGATGCAGACTAATCAAGCAACAAACTTCCACAGACCTTAGCCTCTCCTGTGTCTCCTGGCTAGTCAGGAAGAATGTCACCTTCTTGAAGAAGGGCTGTCTTTCTAATTCACTCCTATATTGCCTTTGGTGCCTAGTACATGCCTTATGCAGAGGAGGTACTTGATAACAAGGAGACAAATGCCTGATATATGTACCTCTGGCGATACATCATGTTATTTATATCAGTGGTACAGTGGGAAAAGTACTGTTTTTTGGAGACAGAGGATGGACCTGGGTTCAAATCTAGCCTCTTACACTAACTACCTAAGAGACTTTGGGCAAATGATTAACCTCTCTGGTTTCTAGAGTTTCCTAGCTTTAAACTGAGAAGGTCTCTTGAGGTTCCTTCCTGCTCTAAATCTTTGATATATATTTCTTTAAAAAAATTTTTTATTGATTAATTAATTTAGAATAGTTTCCCATGGTTACATGTTTCATGTTTTTTCCCTACCCTCCTCCCTCCTGGAGCTGACAAGCAATTCCACTGGGTTTTACATGTATCATTGTTCAAAACCTATTTCTATATTATTAATATTTGCAATAGTGTAATATATATTTCTGACAAATTAAAAGAAATAATTTGTGGTTAGGCTTTTCCTTGAAAATGACAAATTTTTAAATGCTGATCCAAGGGAATCCTGAGGAGAATGGAAGCCTTAGAGGGCAGGGATTGTCTTTATTTGTACTTGTGTTTGCAGCACCTGCCAACCACAATGTCTGGTACAGAGTGGGTGCTTCCTAAATGCTTTTAATTAACTGGTAGACTTATGCTAGAAAACCCTACAGAGTGTTCATTGTAGGAATAAATGGAAAGAAAAGATAGGTGTCCAGGAAAACTGTTCTTCTAGTCCTTAAGGACCCTATGGCATTCTGACCTGCTGACCAACTAGCAGCCTATTCTAGAAATGCAGAGCAAGAAGATGGCCCTTCTCTGCCGCCACCTCCTTTAATTTTCTCCCTGGAGCAAGCACTCTCAATAAACCTCACCTACTTGAGGCTAGAATTTATAAGAGGATTTTACATTCCCATCTGAAAAAACCAAGCTTCCAAATCCAATACAGATTTTAGGTTCTTTCACACAGCAGGCTAAATATGGCAGGGCCAGGGAACTGAGCCATAAGTAGAAGATGCAATAGCTATTAAGTCCTGCTCAGTCCTAGAAAACCTAGATACACAGCCTACTTGGAACTTAAGCACATTAACTAATGTAAAAACAGAACTCTTAAGTGAGCTTTTGTGATCCGAGGGAGAGTGAAGTAAAAAGAAACAGAAGAACAAATGATTCAACTACAACAATATTGTAAAAACAACCAACTTTGAAAAGCTTCAGTTCTGGTTAGCACAATGACCAATGACAGCTCCAGATGATCACAGATGAAGCATGCTGCCCACCTTCTACAGAGAAACAATATACTTGGGGGAGAAGTGATCTTTTGGGGAGTGACCGATTTAAGAATTTGTTATGAGAGAGAGAGAGAGAGAGAGAGAGAGAGAGAGAGAGAGAGAGAATTGTGAATCAAAACCTTTAACTTCTGTTTTAGAATCAATACTAAATATTGGTTCCAAGAGCAGAGGAGTGGTAAAGGCTAAGCAACTGGGGTTAAATGACTTGCCCAGGGTCACAGAGCTAGGAAGTCCACTGAGTTGCCACTATGTGTACATACACACACACACTCTCACACACTTCCCACGCATAAACTTTGTTTTATTCTCAGTTACATGCAAAAATGTTTAATTTTCATTTTAAAAGATTATATGTTTTAAACCCCCCTTTGAGAAGGCAAGCAATTTGATATAGATTATACATGTGTAGTTATGCAAACCTATCTCTATATCAGCCTCATTGCAAAAGAAAACAGATGGAAATAAAAAACCAAATAAACAAAACCCCAAGATAAATAAAGTAATAAAAATTTGTTTTGACTTCTGTCAGCAATTTCTCTGGAGGTGGAAGGCATTTTTCATAAGTCCTTCAGAACTTTCTTGGATCATGTATTGCTGAGGAGTTAAATTATTCATAGTCAATCACCATCAATATTGCCTTTATTGCTACAATATTCATATTCTCCTAGTTCTGTTTGCTTCATTTTGTAGCAACCCATACACTATGCAGATTTCTCCCCCCCCCAATGGTGTGAAGGGATGAAGAAAGAATATTTTTGTTAATTCAAAAAGATTTAATTGTACACAGGCTTCTTCTAACTAGCACACCCACTCTAAAAACAGGCATTATCTTTGAATGGAAATCTGATAGACTGCACTTCAGTTTAAACCCCAGAATCAGTCAACTAGTCAAACCACCAATTAACGAGAAATGACTATTAAACACTTAGTAGGCATTACTAGGGGCTAAGCATACAAATATAAAAATCAAGTTGGTTCCTGCCCTCCAGGAGCTTACATTCTATGGGAATTATTCTTTAAATGACATAAAGCAGGAAGTATTGGAAGAGCAGTGGTGGGGCAGAATGGAGATCTAGGTCCTAATTCCAACTCTATCACCAACTACTTCTTTGACCTTGAACAGACTCTTTGGGCTTGAATTTCCTTAGATGTAAAAGTAAGAGGTTTGCTTTGATACTACTTTCTAAAACTTTAATTCTCATGTAGATGGAGGCTGCTGTTTTACTGAAATGAACACAAATTCTGTTTTCTTCACCTATATCACACTCATTTAACATCCGAATCAACTGGCTGTTTATGACTCGCCTAGATCTCATGTATTCCTCTCATGCCTAGAACACTAATCTACTTCTACTATTATGACTACTTCTTTGTAGGAGGTAGAGAACTGAGTTCTAATCCTCGGCTAGAACCTCAGTTCTCCTCAATTCATTATACTGCCTTGCCTCTCAATAAAAGCAGACACACTTATATCACTAGAACATGCCCATCATGAACACCATGTCTCAGTTGAGTAACAAGTTGATGCTTTATATACCTGGCAGATAGGGAGGATTAAGGATCATGGCGCTTAGGTGACTTGCTTAGGATTATCCAGCTATTGTCCTAGGCAGAACTGACCCTAATCCTCCTGACTCCAAGGCCAGTGGTCCTCTTATCTACTCCACCTCTCTTGGCTGGCTCTTCAAGTTCATTTTGTTCCAACTGAGCACCACTTTACCCTACCTGCACATCCAAATCCATTGCTTCACTTCTGTCTCCTACTTCCAAAATACTTTGCCTTAGCCCAGGTCTTTCTATGGCCTGATCTACTGCATCAGCCTGATTTCAGGTTTTTGTTCTCTCTTGCATTTCTCTTTTTTAGTCCATCCTTCTCACTGCTGCCAAAATAGTCTTCCCAATGTCTTGTTACTCTCTGCTTCAAAGCCTTCACTGACTTCAATGCTTACCAAATCAAATCTAAATTTCTGAGCCTGACATTCAAGGCTCAACCCTCACCTTTTCACAAGACTATTATTCATTCTTTCTAAAATCCTGTGAAACAAAGTAAACTATAGCCTCTTCTCCAGAGTTATCCTGAGTACTCTCCCACCTTTAAGGATCTGTATACACACTGGCCATCATGACTGAAAGAAATGGACTCTTGTCCCTTCCCTACTTCTAACTGGGGAAGAATTCTCTTTCTTACTTCAAGTGTCACTTTCTCTATGAAATCTTCTAACTTCTTAGCCAGAATAAATCTTTTCCTTTTCAAATCTACTTCTAAGGATTTTATAATATTCTATTTTTTACCACAATTGTGTCCATTTCTTCCTTTACACTAGCTCATAAGCCCCAGGAAGTAAGGAACTGTGCCATTTCCCCATTTTTGTCTAATGCCTAGCACATAGCAGCAGCACACAGGACCCACTGGCCAAGTAGCACTGTTAAGCTTCTAATTCTGCTAACTAAACATACACAGTTCACTTCTTGTGGGTTCATCAACTATGAACACCTGGCAGTTCACAAAGATCAAGACAAAATCCCTCCGGTTAATGATGAAGTCAGATATGAAAGTCTTAGATTGAAGAAGAATATATTTTCTCACAACTTTAAGTACCAGATGTTTCTTCTAATTAAGTTCCTAACCAAAGTAGCTGTATCTACCAAGAAAATCTTTTCTAAGGAACAAGTAAAAACAAAAAAACTTGTTTAAATGGAAATTCCTCAAGAACCCAAAGGCCCAGGTACAAAGGACAAGCAAATCTTTGCACAGCCTTTACTTGTAACACCTGCCTGTTTTGTGCTGGCTTCATGTGTGCTGCTCAAAGTAAACATGAGAAATGGCTTCAGTCATATGCAATCATCAGGTTTCAGCCAGCCCTCTTGCCTATTTGCCTCTAGCACAAGATGAGGTTAATGAGTGAGCTATTCTGTTGCCTTCAAAGCAGAGCAGGTAAATAGCAACTCAGGCATGCCAGAAACCTGCTCAGTACAAGCCTTAACACGCCTAAACTGGGTAGTTTTTTTCTGGGCTAAAAAAGTACCCAGGGACCTGGGCCCAAAGCTGCCCAGAAAAACAGATCAGCCACATTCTGAAACTCATGCTTTCACTGAGGACTTGGGAGAGGACAGAGGGTCTGCCTTTCTCTGCAGTTGGCAAAGCACAGACACATGCAGGGAGGCCACAGGGCCACCATCTAGTGGTGGGAGAGAGGATAGATGCTTACACTGAGAGGCAGAAACCAAGCCTGCCATTTCATCCATCTGAAAGAGGCTGGAGGTATCAGAATCCTTTAATGTTTTGTCATCAAATATTGCAACAGTTACCATAAGATATTTTAGAAATCTCTATAGTAGGGGTTTTGAACCTGGGATCCATGACTTTGTTTAAAAAAAAAAAATAACTGTACTTAATCATGATTGGTTTCTTCTATAATTTTACATATTGTTTAAAAACATGATTCTGAGGGGTCTCTCTAGGCTTTACCAGATTGCCCAACGGGTCTACAACACACAAAAAGGTACTAACTCCTGCTCTGCAGGTATATTTTTAGGTTAGACAAAATATTTTAAAACATTCAAAAGATTAAAAAAAAAAACATTCAATTGTGAATGACACTGATCCTGGGAATAAATTCCTTGCTCATGGCATTGCCATTACTAGAGCTGAAATTCTGATACATGACCAAATTGTGGAAATAAAGATACCTCTCTTATTGGCTGGATAGCAGACACTCATCTTTCCTCTCTCCCACTACTAGATGGTGGCCCTGTGGCCTCTCTGCATGTGTCTGTGCTTTGCCAACTGCAGAGAAAGGCAGACCCTCTGTCCTCTCCCAAGTCCTCAGTGAAATGAATGGAGATAAGGCACTTTGGCTTTTGACTATAATCAGTCCTCAATTAATAACAGATATTTGCCATGAAAAATCCATCTTTCCTGACAGAGGAAACAAATGGTGGAAAGCCAGGAATGAGGTCTAGTCTTGGGTCTGCTAGAAATGATCCTAAGCAAGTCATTTAACTTCCCTGGGTCTCAGTTCTCTCAATGGTTGGACCAAATAAATGATCTCTGAAGGTCTCACTTAGCTCAAAAACTATGACAACCTGTCTTCCTGTAATTCACTTTCCCTCAGCCATAGAAGGGATAAAATAGGAATGATAACACTCACACTATCTACCATTTCTCTCTCTGGCTAATGGAGAATGTGGGAAGCCATTTGTTTGGAGTGCATTTTTGAACTTATACTTGAATGTGGCTGTGTCTCAGATATCTTGGGAAAACATGTTTCAGTTATAATAATGGAAAAGCAGAGTGATGACACGAGTCAGAAGAAACTAGAACACTGTCTGTCCAGTGCTCTTTCCTCATTAACACTTAGACCAGATGGTCTCTGAGGTCCTTCTTGCTCTAAAAGTTCACGTGCTTATGGTATTTCTCATCCTCCACTACTTTCCCCCATCTGTTCTGGGGAAGGATTCCATCACCTCTCAGGATGACGGAAGCACAAATTGAAATTTAGCTTTCCTCTCCCTTTGCTAGTTATTTGGCTCACTTACATCTTCCCTAAGGAAAGAGAAAGCAATTAAGGAAAGTCTGAATATGGGTAGAAAACAAACCTTTTTCAGTTCTTGCTGGTCTAACTTTACTACTTATTGATGGTGGGACCTTGGGCAAGTCCCTTCACCTCTTTCAGCTTTAGAGAAAAATGAAAGGAAAATAATTTTTACAGATTAAGATTTGTTATACAGAGGATGAATTAAGGTTCCCTCTAGCTCTAAAACCTGATGCCAAAGATGGAAACTCCAGAAAGAACAGACAAGGGCTAAAAATATCCAGAAAGGAAAAGGAAACAAAGTAATAGATGTTACATGGTTTCTGAACCCATTTATCAAGTGAAAAGACCTGTTGTGATATAATCAATCAGCTGGATGGATAACCTGAGAGTTTGCACTTTGGGGGTGGGAAGGTTCCCTGTAAAAGAAGTCACCAGCTAAGTCAGGAGATGAGTTGTGCAGGGAGGGAGCCCATAAATCACAAATTCAATTGCTGGTATAGTCAAGTCTTTAGATCTCTATGAAAGTGCTTAACAATATCATATGGATATGTAAAGAGGGGTATTTCAAGAGTCAAGAAGACTAGGTAAATTTCAAATAATGTCAAGGCGGTGTTTGTCCAATATCCACCCCAAAATCTGAGCTGGCAGAAAGGCACAATTTATCTAAAATAACTTCAAGATAAATGTGGGGAAGCTATGTTTAGATACTTTTCCTACTTCCTATAATTCTATTACAAGTTAGTTCAGTGAAAGTGTCATGCCACTTAATACTGTATCCCTGACATGTTAATAATGCCACCTCTCCACAGAGAGGGTGAGGTCACTGGCTCCATTCCCCAAGAGCCAGGCTTGGCACTCTCTGGTCTTGCCTGCCATCAAGACCTGAAGAGGCTGGGTTTCTGGCAGGTGCACACTGGCTGCTGCCCTCTGCTGGCACAGAGAACCCTGCTCTGAAATGAATCCAAGGGCTCCTTTCAGGTTGGCAGCATTTATGGACCGTCCTGAGCTCTAACTAGGTTAAGTGTAAAAAACCAACAACTTTTAAACCTTACCCAAATGGTCTACATTAAGGGAACTGAAATGATTGATATGAATGTTTGCAACAGCGATGACAAAAATTAACTCCTTCCTCCCCCAAGGATAAACCAGAACAAAGATTAAGGATTATCTGGGGGGCAGCTGGGTAGCTCAGTAAATTGAGAGCCAGGCTCAGAGATAGGAGGTCCTGGGTTCAAATCTGATCTAGACACTTTCTAGCTGTGTGACCCTGGGCAAGTCACTTGATCCCCGTTGCCTAGCCTTTACCACTCTTCTGCCTTGGAACCAAGACATAGTGTTGATTCCAAGACAGAAAGTAAGGGTTTAAAAAAAAAAAAGGTTGTCTGCCTTTAGGAGGGTTGCTCATGAGCATTCTATGCTACAATTAGCCATAAGCAATCTGACTTGGAGTTGAGTAGCTCTGACAAAATTCAGGTGGGCAACATAGTAGTTTAAAATTCTGGGAGTAGGGTGATACTATGGAAAGAGCCCTTGCTTCAGTCACAGGACGTAGGCTTAAATTCCCCTTTTGCTGCTTACTACCCAGGTGACCTTGGACAAGTTAGTGAATGCCTCAGTTCTTCCATCTGTAAAATGGGAGGAGTCAGCTAGCTGAGTAACAGAATGGTTATACTTGAGAATGGGATGAGAGGGTTGGTCCTTCCTAGGTATAAATCAACGATCATTTTCTATGCCTTCTTCCTTTCATGGCTAAATTCTATTACAATAAGGTGCTTCCTCTTAAAAAAAAAAATCAGCAATCTGGAGTTGACCTCATCATTCAACTGAAACTGACCTCAACTAGAATGGTATTTACTAAATCTTCAGAGGCAACCAGGTGGTAGTGCTGGACTTGGAGTCAGGAAGACATTCATCTTTTTGAGTTCAAATTCAGCCTCAGATGAACCTATTAGCTGTGTGACAATATGCAAGTACCATAACCCTGCTTGTTCAGTTTCCTCATCTGTAAAATAATCTGGAGAAGAAAATGGCAAACCAATCCAGGATCTTTGGCAAGAAAACCCTAAATGGGGTCATGAAGAATGTATGTGATTGAACACTACCACTTGATCTTTTTTTTTTAAACCCTAACATTTACCTTAGAGTTAATACAATATAGTTCCAAGGCAGAAGAGCAGTAAGGGCTAGGCAATGGGGGTTAAGTGACTTGGCCAGGGTCACACAGCTAGGAAGTGTCTGAGGCCACATTTTGAACCCAGGATTTCCCATCTCTAGGCCTGATTCTCTACCTATTGAATCATGCTAAGTGCCCCAACAATACTCAGTCTTTATCCTTCTTGACTTCTCTGCAGATTTGACACTAGTCATCATCTTATATTCTCTGGGTTTTCAAACACTGTTCTCTCTTCTTAGGTTCTCCTCCTTCTGTCTCTTTTGCTGGTTCTTTACCTAGGAAAGGCCTGCTAGCTAACTTGGGGGTTTCCCAAGGCTATTCTGGGTCGCCCCTTTTTCTCACTCTATACCATCTAGCTCTAGTGATTTCATCAGCTCCCATAGATTTTATTATCTCTATGCTGATTCCCAGATCTATGAATCCATCCCCAGTTTCCTTCCTGGGTTCCAGTCTCCAATCACCAACTTCCTACTGGATATCTTGAAATTTATGTCCGACTGATACTGAACTTATGTCAAAACGGCCCTCATAATCTTTCTTCTCAAACTCTTCCCTTTCCCAACCTTCCTATTAGGGTTGGAGAGCACCACTTTCTTATTAGGCATTTGAGCTTGCAATCTTGGGATCATCCTCAATTCCCCACTGCCCACAGATCCAATCTTGCTATTTCCACCTTTACAGTACCTTTGTATGCATTTTCTTTCTACCTACACAGCTACCACCTTTCGTTCAGGTTTTTATCACCTCAAAAAGCATTTTAATCTGTCTCTCTGTGTCAACTTTCTTCCCATCTAGCTGACAAAATGATTCTACTGAAGCAGAAGGTTCTGTTACCAATCAATGTTCCCTCCCCTCCAATCTCACTTTAAATAAATTCTAGGGGCTCTCTATTATGGCCAGAGCCCAGCTTTAGAGCCACTTGTTTGACATTTTGAGCCCTTCCTAACCTAGCCCATTCAGACCATTTAAGTCTCTTTAACTTTCCTCCCATCTGTTCATCCTATGAATAAACTTCTCATTGTGCTGTGCACCCCAATGAAGTTCAGAGAAGGCATCTAACTGAAGACCATATCTGATGTACTCATGTAAATTCATTATAAATTTGGATTTCAGTCAAAATATCTGCTTTACTATCTTTTAAAATATTTCTCCCAAGATTAATTCAAATGACTGGCAATGAAGATGTGACAGTGTGTCCTGTCCTGGGAGAAGGCACTTGTAGGTTTCAAGTCTTGGGGTGTCCATAAGTAGACACTTAGCATTTTGGTATTTGCAACTTTTGTCTTTTGTTTACCAAAAGATCAGTGAGGGAGATCTGGGACTTAGTACTTGTTTTAGGAAATTAAAAAAAATCCTTCCCTTCTATTTTAGAATCAGATCTGTATATTGGTTCCAAGGCAAAAGAGTGGTAAGGGTTAGGCAGTTGGGGGGTTGAGGGGGAGAGGAGAAGGGTTAAGTGACTTGCCCAGGGTCACATAGCTAGGAAGTGTCCGAGGCCAGGTTTCAACCCAGAACTTCTTGTCTCTTGGCCTGGTTGTCAATCCACTAAGCCACCTAGCTTTCTCCTTTAGTAAAATTTAAAAAAACTTTTCTTGCTTTTAGAAATCTTTTGATCGGAAAGGCATACAATACAGATGACCAAGTCTGAAAAATACCTCCTCCCAAGTTATGTTGGCATGGGTGCTAAATCATAAGCTAGTTTAAATCCTCATATTCACCTACTTATATATCTTAATAAAATTAAGGTAACAAAAGCTCACATGTAATTTTATGGGCTATCCATCACATTCTCAGCATTTGAGACAAAAACATCAATCTTTAACATTTTAGAATTTTGACTTTTCTTTATTGGGAAGTTGGTGGGAGAGACTTTGGATGGGCTATATTCGAAAATTTTTTTCAGATGTTTTAGAGGTGCAGAGATGCTGCTGGTAGATTGATAATGTGGATGGCTATAACTACAGGAATTATAGTTCTAGATGTTCCAGGATGGTTTAATTTCATGAAAAGAATGTTTATTAATAAGACTTGGAAAATGATTTAGCCATCATCACACCATGTGGCCTAAATTCTGTTTCAGAAAATGTAATCAACAAATTATAAAATATCACTTTAAAAACAGCTTTTCATCTTAAGGCAGATTAGGAAGCATGCGGCAGATAGTGTAAAGAACACTGGACTGGAAACTAGATTTGGATTCAAGTGATGGCTGTGCTCAGTGTGACTGGGCGAGTCCCTTTTTCACCTCTATGCTTCCATCTACTTTAACTATAAAAAAGGATGAAGCTGGAGTTGAAGACTGAGTTTGGAGCCCAGCCTTCTCAGTCTTCGGCTCTGGTCTTTTGGCCATGACAGATGTTAGCACAAACCTAGTCTAGTGGTGTCTGCTTCTATTTCTATTCAATAAGTCCAAATGAGCAGATGTCTACTTCTTAGGTTAGGCATGAGAGGAAAGATGGAGTGTAGAATAAGACTCCTCACAGAACTGTTATTCTAAGTGTATGGAACACTGAAATGAAGGCAAAAAATCAAGTGCTTTGGGTGTGGTCTGAAGGGAGAGAAAGCTACTGTTAACAGGAAGGTTCAGAAGAGACTTCATAGAAGAGACACCACTAGAGCAGGCTTTAAGGGATGGGCAGTCATGCAACAGATAAAGCAGTGGAGGGATGACACTGAGGACAATGGGAGAGAGGAGAGGAATTACAGGAAGTGTTAGCTCATAGACATGAGTCTACCGGGGAAACATTTTTTGTATCCCAGACCCCCCTGAAAGTTTGGTACAGCCAATGGACTTCTCAAAATGTTTTTAAATGCAAAAGTTGGGATTACAAAGGAAACAATTTTTACTGGAATACAGTTATCAAAATAGGAAAGGAA
This sequence comes from Gracilinanus agilis, assembly GCF_016433145.1. NCBI lineage: Eukaryota > Metazoa > Chordata > Mammalia > Didelphimorphia > Didelphidae > Gracilinanus > Gracilinanus agilis. The sequence continues at coordinate 56,192,412 of NC_058130.1, forward strand.
AAAAACAACTCTCCCCCAAAACAAATTGATGGATTCCTGGTTGAGAACCTTTGGGCTCAAGTATAATAAGCACATGTGGTGGGAAATAGGAGGAAATGAAGTCAAAAAAGACTGTGGTGCCCAATGTCCCAAAGCCTTCAAGGCCAGGCAAAACAGTTAACTTGATTTGGCTGGCAATAGGGAACCACTGAAGATTTCGGACATGGCTGAATCTATGCAGAAGGAAGTGACAGTATGAAAGATGGAGGGGATAACCGGAGTGTAAAGCCTAGAAGACTTACAACTTAACTGTACTCTTGGGGGAAAAGGGAGAGTCTTAGCATCTGTGAAAATGGATCAAAAAGAAGGAATTTTAGAATAATACTTTCCAAATGTTTTTGGTTATTCTCCTTATAAGTAAAAAAATGTTTGGCCAAGAGCTCTATAGATATACTTATATATTATTTATAAATTGAAGACATGTAATACTGTATTATCAATTTTAACTGTATATATTATACAACTTACACAATAAATAGAAATGAAGACCATCAATTTGGCAGGTGAGAGGAGCAGAGGTGTCAAATTTACAGTCTGAAATGTGGCCCACAACACTTTCAAGTGGCCCAAACCAGGTTACAATGTAATTGGGAAATAATTGAACAAAATAAAACTACAGTAATGCACCGATAATATTACAATTTAGACTCAGATGATATGCAGCCTGTAGGAATCCTTGTATGATTTAGTGATTCCCATTTCTATTTGAGTTGGATACCACTGTACAGAAAGGGTGGGTTGAAGGGGGGGAATCAGAAACAGAAACAATCAGGAGACTTGAACTAGCTGAGGCAAGAGGTAAAGAGGGACTGAGGAGGGTAGTGGCTGTCTGGGCAGAGAGAAGGCATTGGACACAAGAAGAGTGGCAGGAAAACAAGAGCTGGTAGCTGACTGGGCATACAGATGATAGTGGAGCTGGGATCCTGAGGGACTGAAAGAGGACAACCTTGTCTTCTCACTTCAAACAGCCAAGTATGGGACAGGGGTACACTTCGGGGAGAAGACTACGGGATGGAACATGTAATGCCTGGCAGACAGTAGATATGCTGGTTCACCTCTTGTGATTTCATCATTCCTGTTGATGATGAAGCCAAGAAGGGAGCTCATTCATAGTCCCTGCCTGGGCACAAAAAGCTGCCCCCTGAACGGTTGGGCTATGGCAGGCCAGGAGGTGGCTGTGGGGATGCTAGGGCAGTGTGGCTTCTGTGGGTGCCCAGGTTAAATCATTAGGTTTTTGAAGGGCCTGAAGGGCCTCCCCCTGAAGGGCCAAGGGTTGGTGTAGCCAGGGGAGGCCAATGCTGGGAGAATGTGAAGCAGTAATGAGTAAGGAAAATGGAATCCTTCTGCTGAAGGCAAGTGTGTGACTGGGGGGTGGGGAGGGACCCATTTTCCTATCACAGTCTAATCAAGTCATCTCCCTATTCAACCAACTCTAGTGTTTTCCCCTTTAATACTGGGGCCTTCTCTCTGCTGCTGATCTCCAATTTATCCCACATGTTTCTTGTGAATACCTTGAGAGCAGCGATGGGATTCCCCGCCTTTCTTTGTATCCTCCCTGCTTGGGACAATACCTGACACAGAACAGGCACTTTAACAAATGCTCATTAACTTCCCACCTTCTAACCAGCTGATCACATACTTCACTTTCTGGGGATCTGGAGGAAGAGAGATTTGGAGACCAGTATTTGAGAAAGTTAAGGACCTCATGTGTAATGTCTCTACCTCAATCTCTCATTGTCTGATTCCTCAGACTACCAGATTAGAGTCATGGTAGACTGTAATTTCTCAAAGATGACTTCTGCCTTTGGATCCACCCTAATTGTGCCACCTGGAGAAAGGCATGCCCAAGGAAGCATTTAAGAAAGGCCTGAGAAATGAATGGTGATCAGAATTTGCTCAGTGAGAATGCTGACCCTGAAACCAAGGGTGACAGCAGACCTGGGAACTTCAAAGCTCTTTCTTACCAGCTGTTAGGAGCCCTTTGGTGCTCTGCATTACGCTAGAAGGTCTCACAATGCCTGAAAGTCCTGTAAGGGGGAAGAATATAAAGTATAGATGTTAGCCATTTCAAAAGTTTTAAGATTGAATGGAAGAGGGGGCAGCTGGGTAGCTCAGTGGAGTGAGAGTCAGGCCTAGAGACAGGAGGTCCTATGTTCAAACCCGGCCTCAGACACTTCCCAGCTGTGTGACCCTGGGCAAGTCACTTGACCCCCATTGCCCACCCTTACCAATCTTCCACCTATGAGACAATACACCGAAGTACAAGGGTTTAAAAAAAAAAAAAAAGATTGAATGGAAGATAGTGTGTTTTTCCATGGGTCCAATAAAATGAGCAAAAGTGATTTCTGTTTCAATGTCACATAGGTTTGACATCTCTTAAAGGCTACACATTCAATTACCTTTATTAAATATGTGTTAAATGCTTTAAGTGCTGGAAGCCAAATAATAGTTCCTACCTCAAAATAACAACAAAAACTCCATAAACACAAATGGCTCAGTCCTGAATGTAAAAACAGTATTTTCAGCCTTTATTTCACTTGAATAGACATTGGGTATTAAACATCAAAAGAGACAAAAACCCATCAAAAATCATTTGTCCACTGACTTTTAATAATGCTTCAAAAGATGAGTTCAGAGTTGGTTCTCATTTATCTGAGTACATGCTGTGATATTTGGGCAGTATTTATTGAAGTAACACTCATATGTGTTACAACTTATATGGGATAATGGCAATATTTACACTGTTATCTCGAAGAAGCTCAATAACTACTGAATGAATGAAAATAAAACTTATCTGTTGAAAGGGGATGCATTTTCAGTTTCATGTTAATACTCTGAGAAGGAAATGTGTTTCTAATGTTCTATTTTACACTGAATAGTATAAAAGTTTAAGCTTTTTAAAAGTTAATATGAAGCATTAGCTATAGCCTATGAAGTTTTTTTTAAGGTCTTATCTTCCATCTTACAATTAACACTGGGTTTTAGTTCTGAGGCAGAAGAGTGGTAAGGGTTAGGGTAAAGTGATTTGCCCAGGGCTACACAGCTAGGAAGTAGCTGAGGCTAGATTTGAACAAGAGACCTCCTGTCTCTGGTCCTGGCTCTCAATCCACTGAGCCATGTAATTGCCTCCACTTATGAAGTGTTTTCAAGGCTGTAGGAAGACTTGTGTTCAAACCCTACCTCAGATACTTATTAGATACATGACCTTGGGCAATCACCAAACCTCTTTCAGTTTCAATTTCCTCATTTGTAAAATAGCTTCTTGCTCCCAGGGTTGTGATATGACTCAAATGAGATAACACTTGTAAAGGGCTTTGTAAGCCTTAAAGTACTTTATAAATCTTAGCTACTATTGTGAGAACATTCAGCTTGCTGAATAAAGTTGTGTACCTAATATTACAAAAAGATTTCCAGCCATTTGCTAGCCCAGATTACTGCTCCTAGAATATTTGAGTACTGTTTTTATTTTAAAAAATGACTCACAAGACATAATTATCTCCCTCTAATTCTCTTCAGAAGTGGGGGACCCTGAATGTAGAATATTACATACCCTTCCAAAAAGGGGAGAAGAACAATAGAAATGTGTATTTGTAACAAGACCCTTGAATTACTGGTTCCTTCCTTCCTTCCTAGAGATAATATGTAAAGGATGCTCCCTGTCTGGATGGTCAAGTAAAAATAGGATCCTTAAGCTATTTTCTCTTCTCCAGGGCCAACAGTTCCTTGAAGACAACAAATTAAAAAACCTACCTTGCCGTACCACATTCCCGCAATCAGGATCATGAGCCACTTGTAATAAAGTTTCTTCTACATCTCTGTTTTTCCCTGGAGTGCCCATAAGATAACTTATTTCTTGCTGTAGGGTTTTTGGCAAAGTCATTAACTGAGTGAATTGACCTTCTGGGCTTTTATCTATCTGAGTAATAATAAAAATGAAAAAGTCAATCAGGGAAGTGTTCTGAAGACAATTAACCAAAGCTAGAAAAACTTTTCTGTTAAACATATACCCACCCCTCAGAAAAGGCTAAGCAGCTCCTTCTTGTCTTTTCCTAGGCTAACTATGGAAATGTAAAGGATTATATGACCCTTCAATAAATTGTTTTTCCATATTGTTTCATTTCTATAGGGGGAAAAAAAAGATAGTTACCTTTCAAAAGCCAGTTTTTGTTTTGTTTTTTGAGGTTTAAGGTTAAGACAACTGGCAACATGGTTTTCTAAGCATCTGAAACTTGGGCAGATCATTATTTTCTTCTAAGATAGCAGATTAGGGGCATCTGCCCAGCTGAACTCTCTCAACATTTCCCTCCTATTTTAAAATAACACCTCAAAGTCAAATTTTGGAGTGGCAAAGCCAACAAAAGTTGGAGTGAGACATTTTTCCAGTCTGAGAAGACTTAAGAGGTAGGTAGGAGAAATCTGTAACACTGGAATAGAGGTCTGTTTGGAGTCCACACATGTGGTGGCAGAAATAATAGCTATACCAGCAGCTGCTTTGGGAGCTCTCAGCCCTGAAATGGGGTCAGACAACTGCTCAGAAAGAGATTACAGGCGATCCTTTGCTGGCACTGGGTATAGCTGGCCCCGAATGGCAACTCATACGCAGTTTTGGTTTGCAGTTCCAAGGTACAGAAGCACTGCTGGTCAGTCACAAGGGAGCATGGTCCTGCTCACAGTTCCAAATCAAAGAGGAGTGCTAGTGTGTGCAGTTGTAGGGGATGAGGGGCTCTTTCTTGGTAAAGAGCAGATCACAGATCAGAACAGCAATGACCACACCTCTCCCAAGAACATACCAATTCTGGAAACATGAAAAACTTGAAGATCCCCAGAACTAGCTGTGAAAATAGCAGCATGAATAAGCCTGAAGTTTGCAGTGCCTCTCCACCCCTAAGTGAACAGAACCCAATTTTAACAAAAAGTTCAGAGTTAAGAAATAGGTTGAAAAATTGAGCAAACAACAAAAAAGGAATTTGACCATAAAAGGCTACAATGGTAGGGAAGACCAAGACATAAATTCAGAGGAACACAACAATGTGAAACCAGCTACAAAAAAAGTCTCAAAGAAAAATCCTAACTGGATCCAAGCACAATGAGAATTCCTAGAAGAGTTAAGAAAGAGATAAGTGGTAGACAAAAAATTGGGAAAAAGAAATGAGAGTGATGCAAGATAATCAGTAAAGGAGAATTAATAACTTGGTAAGAGGAACATAAAATACTTAATCATTATTGCTTTAGAGAAATGCAAATGAGAGCAACTCTGAGATATGATCTCTATCATATTGGTTAATATGACAGAAAGGAAAATGATAAATGTTGGAGGGGATGTGGAAAGATTGAGATGCTAATGCACTACTAGTCGAGTAGTGAATAGGTCCAATTATTCTGGAAAACAATTTGGAACTAGGCCCAAAGGGCTATAAAACTGGATACCCTTTGATCCAATGAGACTACTACGAAGTCTTTATCCCAAAGAGATGAAAGAAAAAGGGAAAAGGCCTATATATACAAAAATATTTTTAGCAGCTCTCTTTGTATTGATAAAGAATTGGAAATGGAAAGGATGTCTGTCATTTTGGGGAATGGCTGTAGTATATGATGGTGATGGAATACTATTGTGTCGAAAGAAATGATTAGGGGATTGGTTTCAGAAAAACCTAGTAAGTCTATATGAATTGATGCAAAGTGAAGTGAGAAGAACCAGGAAATCATTGTGTATAGTTAATAGCTATGTTGTAATGATAATCACTTGTAAAATATTTGGCTACTCTGATCAATACAATGAACCAAGACGATTCCAAAGTACTCAAGATGAAAAAATGATATCCACCTCCAGAAAGAGAAAAGACAAATTTTGAATGCAAACTGAAGTATACTTTTCTCACTTTATTTTTCTTGCCTTTTTTTTTTGGAAATATGGCCAGTATGGAACTATATTTTGCATGATTTTGTATATAGCCTTCTCAGTGGATGGAGAGAGGGATGAGAGGGAAGGAGAGAATTTGGAACTCAATATTTAAAAAGAAAAGAATGCTACAAATAATAAATTTAAAAAATACATTGTATTTCAGAGACTATTAAAGCATTCATGCTTTACTTAAAACTATACTAAGACTCTTTGGGACTCTCTGTATAAGCCATAAGATGGTAGAAATATCTCATTTGTAGCTGTCCTCTAAAAGAGGATTAAGCACCAATAAAACAGGAAGACTGGACTTTTCATCTGAATTTATGTTCTGGAAGCCAAAGATTTGGCTTCCCCTCTCAATCTGACCTAAAAAGATACTTAGATGAAGAATAACATAGAAATTCAAAAGCTTTTATAAAAACATGCAGTGTGTTTCAGTAGGCTTCCTCAGGGAACCTGAAAACCACACACCTTATTCAGACTCATTGCTCAGCATGTTGCCACAGTTAATGACATTACAATGAAAACTTTGTGAGTTCCTGTGGGCAGAAAGCATGACCTGCACTTCTTCAGTAACTGCCACCAATGCCTTATACAATGCTCTGTACACTAGGGGTTCCTTATGCTTTTGTGAGTAGTATTTATTTTCTTGAAGTCTCGAGATCAATGGGAAGAGGGCAAATGGAATTTTGTGTTAGAAGGAAAATACTAAGAATAAAGTCCCTTAAGAGAGATGCTGGATAAGAGGTACCGAGGCTCACTATTTCCCCTTCCCCACAACACATGGCAGGAGCAGCGAGTTCTGAGATCCCATAGGGCAGGATTTGGAGATATGCTGGCTGGGGACCTTAATTGTTGACAGTGGGAGGTCAATGAATGTCCCTGCCCAAAAGGCAAATGAGCCAGCAGAAAAGCCTCTCTGAGTTCTGGTTTGCTTAGAAAATATATATTAATAATCTCCTACAAATGACCACAGATTGAAAGGCAGAAATACCTCAGAGATTCCAAGTATAATCTGAAGCCCTGTCCAAGGTCAAAAAGGTAAAAAGGTATGATGTACATCAAAATCCTCTGATAAATTAGCACTCAGATAAATCTCTGATGTCATCAATGGAGACTACAACTTCAGGCCTGTCCATTCTACCCATGTCCTTCCATAAGTGTGCCATGGGGTTCCACCCTACATGTTCAATGAAGGCTACTCAGTGCCAGAAATCCTAGTATAAATGGAACATCAATCTAAATTTTCTTTTCAGTTTTCACAAAACTTACTATATTGTCAGGCTGTTGTAGAGACTAGAAATTACTTGCACAGAGGGACAGTATCTAACTTGTTATCAGAACACCAAAGCATTAAGAATAACTTTTGTCATATAAATAGATGTTTCATATTTGTTGAATAAATAACCACAATAAGATTTCTGAAGAGAAACATGACTTGAAGAATGAGTTCAATAGTTAAGATTTTAAAAATTATTTTTCCTGAATTTTTTATTTAACCAATTAAACCAGAGTAACAGAGATCATTAGAGAAATGTCTGACCAGAAAGACAGGTTAGTTGTCATACAATAAAATGAAGGACAACTGCTGGACAGCCCATGTACACCAATGACATTTTATAGCATCAAGAAAAATTAAGACAGGCCTAGAAAAAACTAGAAACAACCCATATATCTAATGACTGTGGAATGGTTAAATAAATTATGATATAGTAATAGAGTGAAGTACTACTGTGATGCAAAAAAGGAGCAAATAGGAAGACTACAATGAGCTATAGGAAAACCTATATAAAAAGATGTGTAGAAAATTCAGCAGAACACCACCATACACACATTAACTACAAGTAAAATAACTTTTATAAACACCATAAAAGCAATGGAAATTTATGAGTACACAGAAGGATTTTAAAGAGGAAATAGAACACATGTATTGTTATGATTACTGTTAATATTCATAATAGTTTATAGCTTAAAAATTAAAATATTAATAATTTAAAAATTTAGGGTCTTATTTGAAGATTATATTCCACATGTGGTTTAATGATTCTTCAATACAGAAAATGCTGAATTTATAATTTGAGAATATCAATCTAGATTAAAATAATCTCAAATGAGCTATCTTTACAATATATTTATTAAATCTTGCTTAGATAAGTTTAAATTGGAACCATTCAAATGACAGAAATCTAAGCACTGAAATGCTTCATTTTATCTCACTGTGCATTTCCTCAGAAGAGAATAATCTAGCAAACAAGTTTGAGGGGAGTAAGCTGGCTAAGTTTTGGTACTATTTGGTAAAATAAGTCATTTCTTACTCTGGGCTGTGGTTTTGCCAGCTGTAGGGCTTGGACTATATGATCGTTAAGGTTCCTTCTGGTTCAAACGCTCTGAGTCTATAAGTACACATAAACACACATTCCCAACACTGACCTAAGTGAAAGTACTCCTGAAAAGAATCCTTACAGAACCAACATCATGACTACTAAATGCTTCAACACTTTAGGGACCTGGGATTTCATGGGGGTGGATATCTCCATCCATACCTTAGTAGTTGGTCTTCGTGGAAAGCTATGGCCAAAAAAGTCATCACCCTACAGCCTTCCAGGTGATGAGCCTCTTTGAGCTAAGCTAGGCTGGTCCTAGGACAAGAGACATGCAGGCTATCATCAGGCCTATATCTGAAGCCTTTCTGGTTTGGTATTCTTGCCAGGACCCTGCGCTTGGTGGGCAGTCTCCAAGAACCTAGAGTCACCCACACATTATAATTTTTAGCAGAAAGATGGTTACATAAAAACTTACTCTTATACCACCATTAGACTACTGAAGATTAGGGTTGGCAGAGGCTCTATGGTCAGTTGACAAGCATCCTCATTTGATGAGAAGGCTAATAGGATCCAGAAAGATAAAATGATTTGTACAAAGTCACACAACAAGTTAAGAGAAGAGCTGGGATTAGTGTCCAGACCTCCTCACCTCCAGCTCACATGTGCTTTCCCCTCAATATCTTCAATATCATTAACTTGAGATCAGTTTTACTCAGAGAGAGTAGAGATTTCATGAATCAAGATAGTTGGCTCATGGAGTCTGAGGGTTTGCTCTTTACTTGCGCCTAATATATTGATTCTCTTTCAGAATCTTCCTCTTTGGTACATCTGTGATCTCATTGGCATGAATAGTATTCCTTCTACTAATATATATGGCAACCTAGCCACATCTTTTCATCTTGTAATATAAAGAATTGCTAGAAAGTAACTAATATCACTCTTTTCATTTGAAGAAGACAGTATATTACAGGTCATCTATTAATAATGTTTCAGGATCATTACATTTTGCCTTAAAGAATTCAGAGTTTTATCTGTAAATGCTTTTGTAAACTAGAAGCATGAAGGTATTTAAAAAAATTAACACACTTCACATCCTGGTCATAGTAGCAAATCCAAGTAAGAGATAATAATAGCTGGCATTTCTATAGCCCTTTAAAGTTTAGAGAGCAATTCACAAAATCACCTCATTTTTATCCTCACAACAACACTATGAGGTAGGCACTATTATCCATGATTCTATATTAAAAAACTATTTATGGTTAATAATTTCACTGCCATAGTCTTGTCTACTAGTTCTCTAGCTATACTGACTACTTAAATTCCTAAAGTTTTACTCCACTATCCATGAATTGTACTGCCACAATAACATCACAACACAATAACACAATAACAATTGTCAAATAAACAAGTCATTTGTTAATGGACATATTTAAAGACTTATTCTCAACGAACAGAAACCAACTTTTTAGCTGTGTGTAATTTCCAAGGGTTCCCTACACTTTCTAAATGGACACATTGACTATAGCTGACACAGAAAGTAAAGCAGGTAGAGTTGTATATGCTCATTCGTCATTACAACTACTGCCTTTAAAGAAGTCATTCATCCAAGAAAGATCTGAGAAATATTGGTCTAATCCATTTCAAAATACAATGGAGGGATTCTTTTTTATAGTATCCCTGATTGACGGCCATAAATCTTCTGAACACCTCTAATGACAAGGAGTTCTCTAGCTAACACATGATGAAAATTTTTTTCCACCTCCAGAGAGAGAACTGATAAACTCTGTTAGCCTGAAGCATATTTTCTTTACTTAGTGTTTCTTGCCTTTTTTTTTTTTGCAATATGGCTAATACAGTAATATGTTTTGCATGATTTACATGTATTATGGATATCATACTGCTTGCCTTCTCAAGCTCTGCCAAGTCATACTACGCTAGAAAGGCTCATCAACAGGCTGGGTAAAGGTGATACATTTTTGGGCCCCAGTAAATCTTAAAGGCCATTTAATATATCAGGGAGAGGCTGTGATTTGCATAAGTTGAAGGAATATCCAGAACAATAGAAATGTCAGTACTGAAGTACTGAAACACAAGAATATAGATACATTACCTCAAGTCGGCCTTGATTTTCTTTGTATACTACTTGGGGGTCACTGCGTAGTATGGAACAATATAATTCACGAAAGTGAGGTATGTTGGGCTTCACGATATTTACCACCTTTTTTTTCTCCTCTCCCATCAGCATCCGAAAGTCACCTAAGTCATAAGAAAAGAGAAAAACTCATTCAAAAAATGTTTTTAATTTAATGAATTAATTTAGAATATTTTTCCATGGTTAAATCATTTATGTTCTTTCCCTTCCCTCCTCCGAGTCAACGAACAATTCCAATGGGTTTTACATGTATCATTGTTCAGAGCCCATTTCCATATTATTAATATTTGCAATAGAGTGATCACTTAAAGTCAACATCTCCAATCATATCCCCTTCGAACCATGTGATCAATCTTATGTTTTTTTTCTTCTTCGAAGGGAAAAATTTTGATGAGATGTAGATACTGGTCCTAGCAGTAAACAGGCACGTTCTGTGTATCCATTCTATGTTCAGGACTCAAGCTAGCTCTTATAGTTGGGCACATTAAAGGAAGATACCAACTAGGGTATCTGCCCTCAAAGAACTTCTAATCTGGTGAGAGAGATTACATAGGCCTGTGGTGTTTTAAGAGTTGAAAGGGACCTTGGACATCATTAAGTTCAATCACCTCATTTAATTGATAAGGAAATATGTTCTAACACATGAAATTAACAGTGAGCAACATCTCTAATTATAGATGAATTAGTATAATTAGGAGCTAAACTGTGGAGGATGAGAGGGTTTATATTATGTGTACTTAAGGAGAAATTAAAATAAATGGGATATACCTAGGGATATCTGGAAGGTTTCACTTAAGATCCTTAAAGAATAAGGAGAAGGAAGGGGAAAAGGTTATAGGAAGAGAGGTCCCTAATATTTGAAGATAAGGAAGCATTTTATGTGCCATCCAGGGCCCAAACCCCACATTTTAAAGGATGAGTTAGGCCCAGAAAAGGAAGTACCTCCAGTCCTTATCCTTTCAAAAACCTTAAACGGTTCCCTAGGGTCCTTGAGTTAAAATATAAATCTTCAACCTGGCATTTAAGGCTCTCCAGAATTCAGATCCCAAATGTTTTTCTTGTCTTACTTAGTATTACCCCTTTTGTGTACCTTCTTTCCCATTAAACAAGCCTGTACATTCACCTCCTACACCCAGAATTTCCTCCCTTTCCAAATGTCTTATAGAATCCCTAACTTCTTTCAAAGTCAAGCTGTTACCACTTCCTCAAGGAAACGGTTCCTGATCACTCTCCTGATATTACTTTGTATATATCTATTTAAGCCCAGGTCTTCTGACTCTAAATCTAATGATCTCCCAATTATATCATGCTGAAATCAGAGGGGGGGAAGAGGTAGGGAATATTTATGTATATAGTACCTACCATGTGCTAGGCACTGTGTTAAGCACTTTACAGATATTATCTCATTTTTGATCCTCACAACAACCCTAGGACATAGGTGCTACTATTATCATCCTCATTTTATAGTTGAGGAAATTGAGGCAAAGGTTAAATGACTTGTCCAAGGTCACACAGCTAGTAAATGTCTGAGGTTGGATTTAAACTCAGATTCCTGACTCTAGGCCCTAGGCCCAGTGCTTTGTTTACCATATGACCTGGATGGTCTCCAAAGCATGGACAAAGGCATGAAGGCAGGATATGTGTGAGAGATAGTAAGAAAACCAAAAGAACCAAGGGAATGTATTAGGGAGTAATGGGAAAGTACACTGGAAAGGGAAGGGAAAGGTCTTGAGGGCCCAAGCGTAGCTGTGTTCAGGTGAGCTGACCTAGACCTCAGAGGCTGTTTCAGTCAAGGGCTAGGGAGATTCCCAAAGAATTGGCTGTAAGACAACCCAGCTGAGTAAAAGCCTTGTGTACCTCCTTATCGGCAAACACATACTAACCAGAATAGGAGAGTCCAGCAATCTGCACAAAAAGATCTTCTTCAGAGCAGCTTTCTGGGAGCATGAGAAAAGCTGCTGTGACGGCACTTTTTAGGTTCCGATCGAGTGCAGTCCGGAGCAAACTGTTCTCACTGAAGGACACGAATCTCACCTGAGGACAGAGAAGGGCAGAAGGGCTGTAGACTCCGACTGAGTCTCTCCTCTTCTTCTCCCCCTTCTGATTCTTTCTTCAGAACCCAGAAATTTGTTTCTTTCTTCTGAACCTGGTCCCTCCGGCCCTGCCCTCTTTCCGTGGCTGTATTCCTACACCAACCAGTGTAAGAGTGAAACCCTAGTGACTCCCTATTGCCTCTATGTGCAAACACAAAAAAGCCCTTGCCTACCTTTCCAGTTTTCTTACACCTTATTTTCCAACATGTTGTCATTGTCTGTCCTTTGTTTTCAAAGACGACCAATAACATCACCGGGGGATATCTTGACTTGCATGTGAATTGGATTTAAGTGAGGCAGAGTTGCACAAAATTGTCAGTCTCATTCTCTCTTTCAGAGCCCTCAAAATCCCACGGCATGATAAAAATCAGGATGACTCACAAAGGCCTGATATGTAGTACATGACTATGACATCTTTGATATCTGACTAAACTAAATGTTCCACAGTCCCTGCTTCTGCTGCCTTAGAGGGTATTGAAATGAATTGTTCATATCTGTCTATTCTGCCACATGCTTGGGGTAGACATCTCCCTAACTCACCAATGGTTTGAGTAGGGTAGCTAGGTGGCTCAGTGGACAGAGTGCTGAGCCTGGAGTCAGAAAGGCCTGAGTTCAAATGTGGCCTCAGACACTTATGATGCTAGGCAAGTTGCTTACCCCTGTTTGCCTCAGTTTCCTCATCTGTAAAAAGAGTCACAGAAGGAAATGGCAAACCACTCTAGCATCTCCAACATGTACTCTTCAATTCAGTGACATTGACCTCCTGGCTATTCCACAAATAACACTCTACTTCTTGGCTCCAGGAATTCTCTCTGGCTGATTTCTGTGCCTAGAACCCTCTCCCTCTTCCTATTTATCCTATATATACCTTGCTTTGCATATATTTGTTTGCATGTTGCCATTCCCTGTCTCCCCGCCCCCCCCAAATGAGCTTCATGAGGCTAGGGAGTCTTATACCTCTTTTTGTATCCCCAACGTTTAGCACAGTATCATACATATATATCAGACATATATAGGTACTTAATAAATATGTTTATCTTTCCTTGATCTTGCTATCTTTATAATTAAAAAAGACCAAGATGACTAAAATTGTGATTGGGTGTGAAATTTCCCCACACAAGGCCAACCTAAAATCAATCCTATCCTTAGAGAAGATCATAAAGTTAATCAGAAAAATGATTTTCATTTTCTAATAAAGAAATAATAAAGAATTAGAAGAAAATAGAAGGTACTTCATATTAAAAAATGATCTAGAAAATACATTTAAAAAGATAATTTAAGAATCATCAAACTACCTGAAAGACATGATTGAAAGAAAAAAAAAGAATTTAGACTTATTTCAAGAAATAATAAAAGGGGGCAAAGGGGCAGCTGGGTAGCTCAGTGGATTGAGAGTCAGGCCAAGAGACCGGAGGACCTAGGTTCAAATCCGGCCTCAGACACTTCCCGGCTGTGTGACCCTGGGCAAGTCACTTGACCCCCATTGCCCACCCTTACCAATCTTCCACCAAGGAGCCAATACACAGAAGTTAAGGGTTAAAAAAAAAAAAAAAAGATCAATACAAAACCCTCAATATAAAAAAAAAAAAAAAAAAAAAAAAAAAAAAAAAAAAAAAAAAACACCACCACCAAATAAATAAATAAATAAATAGAAGGGGGCAGCTGGGTAGCTCAATGGATTGAGAATCAGGCCTAGAGAGGGGAGGTCCTAGGTTCAAATCTGACCTCAGACACTTCCCAGCTGTGTTACCCTGGGCAAGTCACTTGACCCCCATTGCCTACCCTTACCACTCTTCTGCCTTGGAACCAATACACAGTATTGATTCCAAGATGGAAGGTAAGGGTTTAAAAAAAAAAAAAAAAGAAATAATAAAAGAAAACTGCCCAGGATCTCTCAGAAGTGGCAAGAAAGTAAAAATAGAAAGAACCATCTGATTACTTATTACCACAAAACAAAAACTCCTAGGAAGTTATAGCCAAAGTTCAGAACTTCCAGATCAAATATAAAATTCTACAAAGAGCTAGAATGACTTTTAAAGTACTAAGGAGCCACAATCAGGATCACACAGATTTGGCAGCTACCACTAAAAAAAGCAATGGTGAACTTGGAATGAGATATTCCAAAATGAAAAAGATAGATTTACATCAAGAATAACTTACCTGGCAAAACTGAAAATAACTCTAGAGGAGAATATAGGCCTTTAATAAAACAGAACACTTGTAAACATTGCTGATGAAAAAAAACAGAGTTGAGCAGAAACTTGGAAATGCAAACACAAGAGTTCAGAAAAAGTAAAAAATGTTTGAGCAATTAGCAGGGACTACACAAGGATGAAGTGTTTGTATTTTAATGAGGGAGAAGCACAACTTCAACTTGGAAGCCTAGTAATGTTGACAAGGGTCAAAGAGGAAGTGAAACTGGACAAAAAGCCTTCAAAAGAGAAAGGGAATATGCCAGTCAAAAAAGGAAAGGTGGGGTAGGGAGAATAGGATTTATAATCTCACATAAAATGGGTATAAAAGTAAAAGTCCAAAAAAAAAAAAAGGAGGAAGAAGGGACAATTATACTTTTATGTGAATTTGTCACAGAAGGGTAGAAGTCACAGAGTTTTGTGTAGAAATTTAGATTTTTTTTTAAAGAAAAAAATATTCTTTGCCAATGATAAATCACTACTAGGTGGCATAGAGGATAAAGTATTGGCCCTGGAGTCAGAAGTCTTGAGTTCTGATTATGCCTTGGACAACAACTGTGTGATCCTGGGCAAGTAACAATCTCTGCCTCTATTTCCACAACTGTAAAACGAAGATAATAACAGTACCTACCTCCTAAAGTTGTTGTGAGGATAGTTTTGTATGCTTTATAAAATCTTCAAGAGTTATATAACAGAATGCTACTGTCCCTATTTCTTATATTACCATGACCATTCCTTTTGTCTTTCATTATTTCAAACACTGGCTGATTTCACTCACATAGGTGCTCCCTTCACTGATTCAAACCACAACTCCTCCTAATATTAATAGTTAGTGTGGTTGAAAAAAATTAAACTCAGTCTGGGGGATGACTTTTTAATGACAAACTTCTCTGAGATTTAACTAGACTGAGGCTCTGACACAAGTCTGTGAAGCTCATATTCAAAGCTTTCATAGCTTGGTGAGGCCTGCCAGAACTTGTCTTTTCCTGGCAAAAATTTTGTCACCTCTAGGCCACAATGAGACAATCTTAATAGATGCTTATGCAATTATGAGGATTTAAAAACAACCATTTATCAAATGGCAAAACCAAGTCACAGTCTAAAAGTGTGATTTGCCCAAGGACATATGAATCAATTGGAAAAATCAGGATAACACCCTGTGTTTTCAAATCAGGTTCAGGTTCACAGAGTTACATTTGGAAAGGACCTTGAAGGCCAGTTCTAACCCTTTTATTTTAAAGATGAGTCTATGTACCCATAAAGTGATGGGGAGACTTGTTCCAAGTTACATAGTAATAGAATGGTACTAGTTAGACCCCTGATTTGTAATCCTATTAATGTCTCACTACACCATACTAACTTATATCGTTTCTTTTTTGCATGGTTCCTCCTCAAACTCAATGACATTGAGATATTTAGTTAGCTAATTAAAATCAGATAAACAAAATAAAGCAGTACTTTTGAGTTTTTTTTCCCCAGTTCAACAAAATAACAGTTTGTTATCTAAGTTTTTTCTTTCTTTCTGAATTTGAGGGAATAAAAAAAAAATTTAAGGCTAAAATAAAGTATCTGTATGTAAAAAGCCAAATTTAGAAGCCTCTACCATTGTGCTGATCCAGTTTTTCAATGTTAGGTGAAATGGGAACTTGGCTTACTAACACTGTTGTGTGGTGTCCAGAGTGAAAAGCCAGTGACCCCTTGAGGTGCTGCCCAAGAAGCCTGGGAAAAACCCGAGTTCTCATATTTGTGAATAGCTGTTTGTATCTCACTAGAGATGTCCTGACCTGAACTGCCTGGGCAATGTTAGTCCTAGCGCCATAATAAAAATCTTTTAGAGGGTGGGACAGCTATTACAAAAAGAGTCAACTAAAGAGTTGTGTGTGCATGTTGGAACACAGAAAAAGGGAAAATCCATATGTGTTTTCCTCTTCAACTGAGTTACATAAAGAGCTCAACTCAAAGAGTAACACTACCAGCTACCAAGACCACTAATGATCTGAGCCCTGGTAAGTGTTCAAACCCTTAATACCACTAAGCAAATAATGCGATTGCTCAGGATTTTTCCACTTAGACTATGAGCAATCTGTTCAAGATTCCAATTGTGTCCAAAAGGACAAAAGCTCTGAGGGAGAATTTTAGAACCAGATAGTTAACAGAGATCATCTGCAGAATTTTCTCATTTCTTAGATAACAAGACTGAAGAAGACAGAGATCAAGGTCACATTGCCAGGTGGTGGAAGAACTAGGACTGGAAACCCTGGCCTCTTTACTCCCCACCTTTTATTGCTCTTGGGGTACAATGCTTTTTGTACTTATAACTGATATTTTCCTATCCAAATAAGGAAAATCACAAAAGGAAAATATAACTCATTAGACAGATTCACTGTTGAATGAATGAATTTAACTGGGCTGGAGTCTTACATAGGAATGTCCCTCTATTTCTCTGGATCTTAGAATGAAAATTTGGCTAGCTGATCTCTAAAGTCTCTTAGAGCTCAAAAAGTCTGATTCTATGAAAAATCTAAGTGAATAATGAATAAGTGAGTAAAACCCTTTTTTATCATGAATTGATTTCAGCATAAGTAATATGTCCAAAAAAAGTTGTGTGGAGAAAAAAAAACACTTTCCATTATAGACACCTCCCTTCCCACCCACCCCCCCCCAAACCTCTGAACTTACAAAATAAACAAATTAGACAATGATTCTTCACATTAGTAAAGGACTGCTTTATGGAAAGATTTATCACATTCTTTTGAATATTAAGAACTTTTTTTTCTTGACAAAAAGGACAGGAAGCAGAGAAATTCTAGGCTAGTGTAAGGAACCCTTGTCAAAGGAAGATCAAGCAAAAGCAAAAACAAATTTTTCTGAAATTGGAGTTAAAGATGAAAATGTAAATTAAACAACAAAATCCAATTCAAACCTTGCTTTTCCAAAAGACTCCATTCTGTTCAACCAGTTCACACCTTTTCATCTTTTATATTGCCAAAGGTACCAAGTACTATCTACTCAACAAGCTCTAAGTCAAGAATCTCTTGGAGACAGCAAAGTCACTTTAGCCAGAAAAGCCAAATTCATCTCCTTCTTCTCAAAGATAAAGAAGTGCAGGCAAGCCTTGCTTCCATCGACAGAGGCTGAATCATTTTCTGATGGAGGTTACCAACCAGTTCAAGCCCCATCTGCTGCCACCTAGGGGCAGGACATGCCTATTCAGAGACTCGCAGCCCATTCATTTTTTTCTGAACTCCTGGGGATTGCTCATTTTTATTTTCTTCTTTGTAAAGAGATGAATTCAATTCTATCGACTGAGGAATACTTCCTTTTATTAAATCTAGCTAACTACTCCTACTAATTTAGGTTTACATTTTTATTGTAAGTGTCAAAGATCTTCTAAAAGGAAGATGTCTACTGGTAGTCAACCTTCCAAAATAAATGAAAACTGACCTGAACTGTGAAGTCCAATATATTGCTTCAGTTTGTAGGGCATGCTGCCAATGTTCAGATCTCCTCTTGGCCAGATCCTGAATTCTGACTGGAAACTGGCACAGGCTAGACTATGGATCACAGAAAGCACCCAGGAGAACACCAGAGACTCCCAATGAGCTTTTGATTGCCTCTCTGGGGGCACTGTATCACAAAGGGAGTTGGAGATGGGGAAAAAACATAGCCCCTACAGCTGACCTGCAATCCTATACATTGGGAGCCTCCCAAAGGAGAGGCTGAGGCTTAGTGACTCTGGCCTCAAAGGCAGTTGTAAGGCTGGCTGAAATATCTCTTCTTTCTCCTCCACCAAGTGGGGAGGGAATCCTTGATGCTCACTTCCAGTGTGCAGCCTCCTTTCTGTTCATGGCTTTTTTTTTTTTTTTTTTTTTTTTTAAATCTCATCCTCCCCATGCTTTACAAGTAATTGAAGCTAAAGGAGAGAAAGTTTCATTGACACGAATACTAAGTTATTGTGGCAAATCTGCTGATTTCCTTGAGTCAAAGGTTAGACA
This sequence comes from Gracilinanus agilis, assembly GCF_016433145.1. Classification (NCBI taxonomy): domain Eukaryota; kingdom Metazoa; phylum Chordata; class Mammalia; order Didelphimorphia; family Didelphidae; genus Gracilinanus; species Gracilinanus agilis. The sequence continues at coordinate 56,211,109 of NC_058130.1, forward strand.
TTTCCAGGGATTACATTAGGCAAACATGAGAATACAGTAACATCTAAACAAACTTTCTCAGCCCCACTTCCCACTCTGAATACACAATGCCCCTCACATTTCCACAAGCTCTTCTGTTTTTTCCTTTACCCATAACACACCCTACAGCTTGTATCATATTTCTTTGTTTTCCTGCCATAACAAATCCTAGCACTGCCCTCTATATATCCAATCCAATCCAACAAGTAGTTAATAAATGCCTATTATTTCCTAGCTGGTACTAGGCACTGAGGCTAGTAAGACAAAACCAAAATGATCCTGTGAGGGGGGATACAACAGGTTCTCAGGCAAATCAAGTCTAGTGAGGGGGTCAGAGGGTGAGGGGGAGGAGATGAGGAGTTCTGGGGCAGAAGTGAACATGTAAACTCTTTGAGGGCAGAGAGTCTTCCTCTGAAGCCTTATTGCCAGAAATGAGCAGAATGCCTGACATATAGAAGGGGCTTAATAAATGTTCTGTGAATTGGTTGTTGAATTGATTATTTAAGAGCCCACCTTTCCCAACAAATAAACAGAGAGCTAAGTCCAGAAAATGTGATGACCAAAGCTAGAGGGACCATCTGGATCTCTGGAATTCTTTTCTAAATTTTAAAACCATTGACATTTTCAGAAGAAAGAAGCTTAGTCACTCACCGGCTTTTGCAGGCGTCCAGCAACATATAAGGTATCCCAATTAAGAAGATCTTGAATTAGAGTATCAGTGCTAATAACTCCATACTTGATAAGCTGGGGGAGAAAAAAGAGCAATATCTGGCATTAGACTGTTCAAGCACAAAATACTGAGTTGAATACAGGTTAGTTTCCTGGGACTCTCAAAGTGCCATCTTCAAGATAAGCCTGGACCTCAGTTCTAGTTAACTCCACTCAGAAGGGAATGGCAGTAAAATGACCTGCCCTAGGAAGCATTTGCTGGTTTTCACTTAGAACTACAGACTATCAGAGCCATCAGAGAACTAGTAGGTAACCGTATCCAACTTCAAATCAATCAAGCTTTTCAAAGAAGTGGGCATGGAAACCCAAGGAATTTCAGTGCCTGTTGTACAAAGGTGGTAGCTCTTAGGCCTGGGCTGCAGAGGTCATTGAGATTAACCCATTCATTTGACAAAGGAGGAAGTCCATGGCCACAGAGTCAATAGAAGAGTTGAAAGGTGAACTAAGTCCTATTACTCCAAGTTTCATGCTCTTCCATTAGATTTTGTCACTTCCATGGAAGAGTGAAGTCTCACTTTTCTTCTCAACTGAACATGACCTCTCCATTTTGAAAATGCAGAATCTCTCCTTTGGATCACAGACATGGAGCTGGAAGGGAACTTTAACGCTATCTGTTCCAAACCACTCACATTTGGATGATTATTGATGCAAAGGGAAGAACATTTAATAGAGAGCCCAAAGATCTGGGTGCTAGTTGTTTCTCTGCCATATTGCCATAACTATATCCTTGGGCAAAGTTTTCAGAATAGCAATGTTCTCATCAGTAAAATAAGGGCATTGGATGAAATTGCCCCTAAGATGCCTTCTAGCTCCTAGAATTCCACCATTATAGACATTTCAAGTTACAATGAAAGAATAAGGACTTTTAGCATCATTTCTGATGGTACACTACAAGAACCCCAAATACTTCTTCACACTGAAAAGACTTTTAGAATGCAATCTGTCTTCAACCACTTACCTCTAATCCCACTTATGAGTTACTTCTTATAAAGAGAGTTAAGTGCAAGCCTTCAGTTAACAGGGACTGCTTTGCTTTCTGCCTTTTCGCACACTACCAAGCCTCTTAAATCTACCTTCAAAGACTCCTGCTTCAGCTGTCTTGAGGCAAAAGATACAAAGTATAAAACACTCGATTTGGACTATGAAATCCTGGCTCTAGCTCCAGTTCTGCTGCTTAGCTGGGTAGCAACAGGAAAGTCATTTAACTTTTCTTAGTCTTACTTCTCTCATCTGTAAAAAGGGAATAATAATAATTAAGCTAAATTGCTTTACAAGGCTAAGAGACTTTGTAACCAGTGAGGCCCTCTATCAAAATAAGCTAGAAAAGCTCTGAAGTCAATAGCTAGTTCCATACCCAGTTCCTCTCTTATTTCTGCTGACCCTATAGCCCTATAGCCAGCAAGATCCTTAAAAGCTAGTCTTTTTTCCTGAGGCTTTCACCCTGCAGACTAGGCCCTCTGGCTAAGCTCTAGATCCAGGATGCCAGGCCTATTGTTTTCTGTCCTTAAGACCTCTCAGTTCTTTTTTAAAAATTAATTAATTTGCCATGGTTGGGGGGAGTGCGGGGGGCGAAGGGTAAAGTAGGAGCTTGAATCATGTAACCATGTTAAAAATGAATATTAATAAATGCTTTAAAAAATTAATTAATTTATTATATTTTCCATGGTGACATGATTCATGTTCTTTCCCTCTCTTCTCTCTCCCCTTCCGGGAGCTGACAAGCAATTTCACTGGGTTATACATGTATCATTCTTCAGAACCTATTTCCATATTATTAATATTTGCAACAGAGTGATCATTTAAAGTCCAAATTCCCCATCGAACCATGTGATCAATCATATATTTTTCTTCTGCATTTCTACTCCCACAGTTCTTTCTCTGAATGTGAATAGTGTTCTTCCTCATAAATCCCTCTGGATTGTCCTGGATCGTTGCATTTGATAAGACCTCTCAGTTCTGGATCTATATTCTTTACAAACAGGGCAATTTAGTGCATAATGCTAGGTCTGAAGAAGCATTTACTTAAAGCTGAAACTAACTCTCTTCCCCCCCCCCCCCTTATTTTGTCTCCTCATCTGAATTAAGTTTCTTGAGAGCAAGAACTGCCTTGCTTTTATATTTATGTTCCCAATATTTTGTATTTAAGAGAGGCCTTTTCATTCATTCGTCCATCCTTCCATATTCTACTTCTAACACTTCTTTGTGACTGCATTTCCTTTTCTTCATTTGTAAAATGGGATCTTTATATCACCAATCTCACAGGATTACTGTGAAGTTCAAATGAGACAAACTTCAAAATGTTTTGACAATCTTAAAGTTCCTATCGAAGTTGCTAAACTTTAACCCTTGGATCCCAAGCTCCCATAATTCTGGTCTACCTGGCACAACTGGATCCCAACCTCAGTATATGTGCTGCCGAAGTGAGCACTAGGTTCTAACCTCAAAAGACTTAGGCATGTTGTAGCTGGCAATGATCTCCTTGGTCCCCGAGGCTGTGTCTCCCTCTAATCACTGGCTTTCTCGGAAAGCTATGGCTTCCTCTGTCCCAATCAGAGGCCTTATACTTACAATTTGTACTTTGGGACACATGGGGTGATATCACTCAGAGCAGTGTGATAGAAGGAAGGGAACCCTGCCACACTGATGATGCAGACTGAATGTGACCTGGGTCAAACTGTTACCTTTTTGTACCTCAGTGTCCTAAGGGGCCACTAAGATGCTAAATCTCTGTTCTAGTTTGCTACCACTGGTTAAAGTGCTCTTGTTTTAGAATTTACCCCATTGGTTCAATGCAAGCTGGCCAATAGCAAAGATGCCTTGTGTTCCCAAAGAGATTAACTATTGATATACCAAAAGGACCAGGCAGGCATTCTTTGACTTTGTGTGAACCACAAGATCCTGGGTGGTGTCTATCCTACCTGTAAAGAAGAAGGCGGGAAGAAAGATTTGTCTTGAAGAGACTTAATTTTCTTCAGTTACTCAACAAATATTTTTTAAAGAGAGGAAATCCTCATTGTGTGGTAGGAAGATAAAGTAAGAGGCCTAGTCCTTCTTGGGCAGGACAAGTTACCACTTACTCGAACTACAATTATAGTTAATGTTTGGAATCAATTACCTATTTAATCTGTTATTAAGCTAAAAATCAGATTTACTGAGTTTTCTGATGATCGGGGATACTGGCACTAAAGATGCCTAATGTCCACATCAGAAACAGGGCCCAGGCTCACTCACCTTACCATCACATTTTATCATGGCATTGTAGTAGATTCCTGCTCCATAGTTATTCTGTACTTTAGCAATAACGTTGGGTCCAAAAAGTCTTAAGCAAGAGTAGTGGTTGCGATTTTTTTGCAAGTTCTTTGAATGCCATGTTACAGGGTCATCTACTGAAAACACAAAGTCCAGCATAACATTCTGATGGAGGAAAAAAGAAGGGATGCATGTTAAACATTTAACTCAAGTGTTTGGAGGCAGCATGGTCTTTTGGAAAGATCATTTTGGCTCTGGAGTCAGCCATGGATTCAAATCTTGCTTGATATTACTTGTATGACTTTGGACAAGACACTTAAACTCTATGACCTTTGTTTTCTTATTTATAAAATATGGGGGTCTAGGGCTGGACAAGAGAGACTTTTTTGATTCCTTTTAGCTTTAGGGCTGTGATCTAGTGACATCTAAGGTTTCTTCTAGATCTCAGTCTATGCTCTAATACAAATTAAAAAGTAACAGCTCAGTGCAGGCTGGCAAAAGAAATGCCTCAAGATTTTCCTGAAGAAATGGTGATATCTGAGAGGGTGCTGCTAGGAGGCAAAAGCAGAAGAACAAGATTCATCTGCTGCTAAGACTCCACACACAGACAGCCAGAACAGGGAGGGCTTACTGCAAATTGAACTTGTTGGGTGTCATAACCACATCTGGAACTTTTTGGCAAAGATTCTCTCTCTGAACTCCTGTGGCACTCGGCACTGGGTCTTCTACTAGGACCAAGGCTTTTCCCAATTCTTCTATTACCTACACTATACTGCAAGGAATCTCAGTCTCAGACACATGGCTTCTCCTTTTCTGTGTCCCTTAAATGGCAAGCTCCTTCTAATACTTAATGGTTTTATTTCCCTCTTTGCTCCCTTCCTTTCAAGGTAGGAAGATATTACTTGGAAGAGAAGTTCCCCTTCAAGTCTAAGGCAGCACAGTGTAGTGTTTGGAAAAATCAGAATACAGAAGAAAAATTGATACTTGGTCTCCTGCTTGTTTCTCTAATGGTATGCTAGCATCACCTCCAACCCTTCTTAAATACCAAATTTCTTTTTGTAGACTGCAATAGGGATGTCCCTTTCCTGGCCTGAAAACATAGTTTGTCTTTTACAAACCAAAGGGGAAAGAACAAAAGGGGCACTTAGGACTCACTAATAATGTTAGATGTTCCATGGGGATTTGCTTCAGCAAAAGGTGTGCATTTGTGTTCCAGAGTAGCTAAGAGGGGCAGTGAAAAGAGAACCTGGAGTAAGGAAGATCCAAATTCAAATCTGTCCTAGAGGGTAGGTTGGGAGCTCTGTAGATAGAGAGCCAGGCCTAAAAAAAAAAAGTCCTGGGGTCAAATTTGATCTTGGACACTTCCTACCTGTGTGACCTTGGGCAAGTCACTTAACCCCAACTGCCCAACCCTTATCAATCTTCTGCCTTGGAAGCCAGTATTAATTCTAAGAAGGAAGGTAAGGATTAAAACAGTCTGGCCTCAGACACTCACTATCCGTGTGACCCAAGTCACTTCATTCTGTTTGCCTCAGTTGCCTCAGCTGTCAAATGAACTGGAGGAAATGGCAAACCACTCCAGTAACTTAGCCAAGACCCAAATGCAGTCACGGAAAGTCGGACACTCGGCTGAACAACAACCAGATCCCCGAAAGGAGTCGAGGAGCGGGGCAATGGGGAAGAAACAGGGCGCTGGGAGGAGCTAACTGAGGCGGGGAGAGGGGCCAAAGCCACAGGGAAGGGCGACTCCGGCTGTGTTAGAGGGCGCCAGAGGCTGCCCTCAAGCAACGTGACATCGCACCCAGAATATGTGTTTACCAGGGTGAACTCGGGCAGGGGCTGGGCCTCTCGGGCCCGAGGGATGCGAGGACTCGGGGGGGGGGG
>NC_058130.1:56219602-56230341 GCF_016433145.1 Gracilinanus agilis
CGGACACTCGGCTGAACAACAACCAGATCCCCGAAAGGAGTCGAGGAGCGGGGCAATGGGGAAGAAACAGGGCGCTGGGAGGAGCTAACTGAGGCGGGGAGAGGGGCCAAAGCCACAGGGAAGGGCGACTCCGGCTGTGTTAGAGGGCGCCAGAGGCTGCCCTCAAGCAACGTGACATCGCACCCAGAATATGTGTTTACCAGGGTGAACTCGGGCAGGGGCTGGGCCTCTCGGGCCCGAGGGATGCGAGGACTCGGGGGGGGGGGAAGGGGGGACTCCAAGTTTCCTTCCAGCTCCCCCCGGTCAAGAACACGTGGGTGGGGGTGTGGTCGAGGAGGGGGCGGGGGGGAGGACCGGTACGGCTCACCTTGCGGCCGCCGTTGGGCCCCGCCTGGAGGTACACCGCGGAACCGTAGGCGAAGGCCAGGCTCAGGTTATCGGGGAAGTTGGCCAGGATCCGGCGGAAAGTCGCCATCGAGCACGGCAAGGTGTGCAGCGACATGACATGAGGCGGCCAGGGCAGTGGCCACGACGCGCTAAGAGGCAGCCAAGCCCGCCCTGGGTCACAGGAGGAAGAAGGTGAGGAAGGAGGAGCGGCCACTGCGCAGGCGCAACAGTGGCTTCCTCCGCCAGGAGTGGGGCGGGTAAAGAGAAGGGGCGATGGCCGGGAAGAAAGGCAGCGTCCGCCCTGTGGCGCCACCTGGCAGCGGGAGGATCATGGCGGCCAGGGCTCTCAGCCCCGCCCTCTTCAATTGCTCCTGGTTACGTCACACTACTGAAACCTTTTTTTTTTTTTTTTTTTTTAAAAACGCTTACCTTCAGCCTTAGAATCAACATAGTGTACTGATTCCAAGCAGAAGAATGGTAAGGAATAGGCAGTGGGGGTTAAGTGACTTGCCCAGGGTCACAAAGTTCTGAAACCGTTTAAAGATGTACTATTATTTTTTTAAACCCTTTACTTTGTTTCCTGACTCTGGCCACTAGCTGTCCCTAGATGAATTACTTTTATTTTGTTTTATTTTTATTAATATAATTTATTCTTGGCTATCTCAAAACTCCATTTGTTTTGTTTTATTTTGTTTTTCTCCTGGACACAAGGTAACATTTGCAAAGGGTGCCTTAATGACTTTGTGTCTTCTTTGTACATATTTTGTATCTGCTTATACTATATGTCTACTCCCCCTCCCACCCCCCAGTTAAAGGATTTGATTGCAACAAGAGCAAGGGGAAATAAGAATAGATACCATAGTGATCTGGACTTTAAAGCACTTGGAACTGAAACAAATTTGACCATAAACATTATCTGTGTATGACTCTGGATCAGGCCCTTCATTTATCCTATGCCTGTTTCATTTTTTTTTTTAACCCTTACCTTCCATCTTGGAATCAATACCTTGTATTGGTTCTAAGGCAGAAGAGTGGTAAGGGCTAGGCCAGTAACTGGCAACCTTTTGAACTTGGTTTCTCAAAATTCACCAAAAAACTGAGCATAACTCTGGTGGTGCGTCACTTTGAGAAAAAACACCCTAATTTCATGATATTTATATTTTAAATAACAAAAATATATAGTTGTAATATATAACTGTATTTAATAAACCAAAATAGGTAAATGAATATAGGTAGAATTGTCATTTATAGTGCACAAAGTGTCTATACTACACTACAGCAAATGTTTCATCCTCAGCATGTGGCCCCATATTTCTCTGCATGCGACCCTGTCTGTGTGTCATCAAAAATGGCTACTCCTCATAGGTTTGCCATCATCAGGCTAGGCAATGGGGATTAAGTGACTTGCCCAGGGTCACGCAACTGGGAGGCCAAATTTGAACCTAGGACCTCCCATTTCTAGGCCTGGCTCTCAATCAACTGAGCTACTCAACTGCCCCACTGTTTCATTTTTAAAATGGGGATAAATAATACTTTCCAGGGTGACTGTGAAAATAAAGTGAGATTAAATTTATTGTGAATTAATGACAATAAATAAAATAAGTTATTGCTTATAAATTCAAATCTACCACAAACATAATTTGTGTGTGACTCAGGACTTGTCTTTTAATTTACCCTCTGCCTGCCTTATTTTCCTTATTTGTAAAATAGGGACAAATAATAGTATTGTTGACCTGGAAAAACACAGAACAACTAAAGTAATTAAAAAAACACAAATCTTTAATCAGGAAGGGATAGATCCAACATTCAGCCACCACACAGAGCCCAGCACCAAAAAACTTTACAGGGTCTATACCCTGGGATTCTGGGGACAGTATTCCTGGGAGTATCACCATGCTAGATGATGGCCCCCCAGGAATAATAGAACTTGGGGAGCTTATAAACCTTTTGGGGAACCAAGGGACAGGGAACTATGACGGACATTACCATGGCTACCAGGAAATGGGAGTGTCCAAACTATATTGAGAGAATACAGGCATGCTTGGGAAAGGAACCATAGCCTGAGGCTAGGATGTCGGGGGAGTGGACTACTAACAATGGATACTAAAGGGAAACATCCAGACCTGGGCTGGGCTACCTGGGAAAAGGACTTTGATACATGGGAGAAACTACCGGGACAAAAAGGGTATTTAGCATATACTAAGGTGGCTAGTCCCACCTAAACTGGTCAAATCCAGTACTTTAAGGTCTATTACTCAGTCTGATTTGGTGAATCTGAGGCCTTCTTTAAGGTGAATTCTCTGGGGAACAGGAGCAAACTTGGGTTTTTCAGATTTCAAGTTCACAATACCTACCTTCAAGGGTGAATATGAGAATAAAATGGGGTTAAATGCATCATAAATTAATAACAATAAGTCATATTTATAATAATAAATAATATTTATCAATTTGTGAAGTACTTTATAGACCTGCTAAAATGCTGACTATTGAGCTAACTAATGAGACTAAATGCTAACTTTTGAGACTAACTAATGAGACAAAGTCCTTGCTCTTTTCTAGACAGTGTCTCATTTTTCATTCCTCCCCACTGATCAATGAGAGTGCTTAGCAGCCATTAGGCCTTTTTTTTTTTTTTTTTTTTTTTTAAGCAGTTAGGGTTAAGTTACTTGCACAGGGTTACACAACTAAGAAGATTCTTGAGTCCTCATTTGAACCCAGGTTCTCTAGATTTCTGGCCTGGCTTTCTTACCACTGTGCTACCTAGCTGCCCTGCTCATTAGGCATTAAATAACAACAACAACAACAACAACAACAAAACCTTACTTTTATGTCAACTTGGAAAAACACAGAACTACTAAAGTAGTTGGCAAAACCAAGTTTTTAATAAGAGACAGATCCATGATAATCGGCCCACTACGCAGAGCCAGGCACCAAAATACTACATGGAGGCAGAACTCTGGGGCTCTGGGGACAGTATCCCAGGATGATCAACTTTAGATGATTCTCCAAAAAATAATAGAACTTGGGGATCTTATATACCTTTTAGGGAACTCAGGACATCAGACATACAATGACAGGTTGCAAGCAGGCTTGGGAAAGAAGCTGTAGCCAGAGGCTGGGGTATCTGGGAGTGGTCTACTACAATATGAATGAAAAATGAATACAAAGTCGAATACAAAATGAATACAAAAGGAAAGGATCCAGCCCTGGACTGGGCTACCTAGAAGAGGACTTTAAAACAATGGAAGAAACTACTATGACAAAAAAGAGTACTACTGTTTGCTAGTCCCACCCCACCAGGGATCTCAAAGCACTTTAAGGTCTATTGTTCAGTCAGAACTGGTCAGTCTGGGACTTCCCTAGGGGTGAGTTCTCTGGGGGCAGGGGCAAATTTGGGATTTGCAAAAACCCAGTGGACCAGATTCCATCATTATTGTATACTGATTCCAAGGCAGAAGAGGGGTCATGGCTAGGCAATGAAGGTTAAGTGACTTGCCCAGGGTCCCAAGGCTAGGAACTATCTGAAATCACATTTGAATCCAGGACCTTCTGGCTCTCTATCCTCTCCACTGAGCCACTAAGCTGCCCTGCGCCCTTGCCAGCTTTTTTTTTTTTTTTTTTAAATTTTTCTTTTAAATATTTTCCCATGTTTCATGTTCTTTCCCTCTCCCCCACACGAAATTCCACTGGGTTTTACATGTATCATTGATTAAGACCTAATTCCGTATTATTGATAGTTGGACTAGAGTTATCGTTTCCCCTTGCCAGCTTTTAATGAATTCTTCTTAACTCACTCATTGATTTTCTATATTAAAACAACTTTCTTTTGTAAAGGTTTGTAATTTCATTGGTGTAAGAAACTTCTGGCAGCTTCTTACTTTAAAACAAGAAACAAAAATAAAACCTCTTTGAGACCAAGAAGGCCAGGGGGGGGGGGGGGGGGGGGGAGGATCAGAGGAGCCTTTAGCTGAAGCATCAGGTTCCTCCTGCCAGACTTTGGTAAGGGTCATATGTGACAGGTTCACCTCCTTTCTCCTGAAGTGTTCCACCCAGCTAAGAGCCAATTTTATCCCATACCAGCCACATTTTTGATCCAAGTTCCTACATTCAAACACGTTTCTCATTTTCATCTAACTCCAAAGAATCCTTGCTTGGCTTGAGGAAGTAGAGGCATTGCTCTCCTTCCGCTGGCACTTATAGCATGGGCATTGTACCCCAAAGCTATAGAAGTGTTTCAGGCAGACTGTAAGCAGGGAAATTCCTTTGCTCCCTTACATTCTTGTGACTCCTAACCCCAAACATCTGATAATTCCTATAAGAGTCCGAGAGGTTATCCTCTTTGGATGGTTCTTTAGATGGACAGAGAGATACACCTCCTTGATATCATCAGGTTATTTCTCAGACATCTATCTGTCCTCTGAACTGTGAGGGCCACCCCGTATGTCTTCAGGCAGACTAAAGCCCCCCCACTGAATGCTTGAGTGGTTACCACCCTCCAGTCATGTACTCGCTGTTGTAAAGAGTATAAAAACCCCTGAACTGAAGCATTCAGGGAGCAACCCCTCTGGTTGTTCCACTCATGCTGTAACTAGGAGAGATAGCTTTTCCATCCATGCTGTCCCCCCAAGGAACAGCTCCCCATTTAGCTGTTCCGCCATGCTATTCTACCTTGCTGGCCATTCTCAACATTACTTTCCAAATGAATAAATTTCTCTTTTTACTTTAAAGCTAAATTTGGAGTCTTGCATTCTTGCAAAAGGTGAACCCAGGGGTTCACCATTGTAACCCACTCCATGAGGGGGTTCTGCACCCCATAACACTTAGAGGCTTTTTCCCTACACTAGACCTGGACAATCCTGGGGGAAAGGTACCAAACTCTCACCCCACCCAAGTACCCAAGTGACAAATCCTTCAACTTTTAGATTTTAGCGGAACGCCAGCTCTCCTCAAAGAGGGGAGTAAAAACATTCTTTGTATACAACGTATTAAGATGTGGTTCAGGTATTTATTTTCCACACAAAAAAGTTACATATTGTCATGTCCAAAAAATGTGTCTCATTCTACATATTAAATCCATCACCTTCATTGTCAGGAAATGTATAGCATTCTCCATAATCAGTCCTTTGGAATTGTGGTTAGTCAATTTATTGATCGGGTCCTTATGTCTTTTAAACTGGTTTTTATAATATTGTCATCTGCACAGTAGACTGCTTTCTAGTATTAACTGGAAAAAAACACAGAACTATTAAATAGTTAGAAAAGTCACTCTTTAATTGAGGAAAGGAGTTTAGTGCTAAAATTTAGGCCTCCTGGAAGAGCTGTGTGCTAGCAACCCACCAAGAGTCACAAAAATCCTGGGAGTGCCACCATGCTAGATGATAACTCCAAAGATCCATTAAAGTGGGAAGCTTAAATACCTTTCTAGGGGAACTTGGGGACTGAGGTTGAGAGGGATAGTGGATTGGCTTTACAAAGGAAACAAAGAAAAGGAAGAGTCCCAGACAGGAATAACAGTGAAGGGCTGATGCTTTCACCAGGGGCCCAAAAGGGAAAGATCCAGCCAAAGGGCTGGGCGACCAGGTAAAGGACTTTGGCCTAAGGGGAGAAATCATTGGGTCTGGATACTTATCTCCCGATGGGATTAGCCTACACCTACTAAACTACTTTAAGGTCTTTTGTTAGTCTTAGCCAGTGAAGTTGGACTTTCTCTCAGAGAGAAACTCTCAGGTGACAAGGTCAAATTTGGGGTTTTCACCTTCCAGCTAACTAAACTGGGGGTCTCATCAAATCTCACTATGCTACAAGTTTGGGGGGTTCTAGATTCCATGTTGACACTAGCTTTCATTTAAAACCATCTGTTTTATAATCTCTTTGGGCAGAATGATATTCCATTAATTCATATACTGGTGCTTTGTTCTGTATTCCCAAAATGATGGGCATCCTCTTAGTTTCCAGTTTTTTGTTACCACAAAAAGAGTTGCTATAAATATGTTGGTACATATGGGGCCTTTTTCTCTTTCTTTAATCTCTTTGAGGTCTATGCCTAGTGGTGGTATTGCTGGATCAAAGTTGGGCTGCACAATTTTAGCAAAGTTTTGGGGCATAGTTTCAATTTGAAGGGCTAGATCAATCCACAGCTCCACCAACAATGTGGTTTGGTTTTTAAAAAACCCTTACTTTCTGTCTTAGAATTAATACTTGTGTATTGTTTCCAAGGTAGATGAGTTGTAAGAGCTAGAAGATGGGGGTTAGGTGACTTGTCTAGGGACACACAACTAGGAAGTGTCTGAAGACATATTTGATCCCAGGATCTTCCATCCCTAGGCCTGGCTCTGAGTCCACTGAGCCATCTAGCTGCCCCCAACAATGTGTAAATGTGTAAATGTGCCTATTTTCCCACAGCCTCTTTCCCATTTGTTTTTCTCTTTTGTCAACTTTGCCAATCAGATGGCAGGAAGTAGAAGTTCAGAGGTGCTTTAAATTCTATTCCTCTAATCATTAGTAACTTTTTTTTTTCCAAGTAGCTTTTGATAGCCATTTTTACTATCTATCCAAAAATGTCCAGTTAAATTCCTTTTACTAGTGATCATTTTTTTTTTCAGTGAAAAAACCGACTTAACATTGGTCAGCTCTATTCAGTGAACCCAAGACCTATGGATTTTCCCAATTTAAAAGATTATATCCAAGCCTGGATACATCCATCTTGAGAAAGATATTTGATCACCTACTTAGTAAAGGGCACACAAAGTGTTTCCAGAGGCCCAGGAACAAGCTCAATGGGTTGAATTCATCTTCCATATGGGAATAAACAAGAGGGGGAATAGCAGGGGGAGAAGGAAAGATGCTGCATTGCCATCCATCATCCTATCCTCTCACAAGCAGGCCAATGCTAGAGAGGATTGTATGCCAAACGGTTGAGTAGAAGGGAATGAGGCTAAAGCTGTCTTTTCTTTTTAATTCATGTAGAGCCCTGTCCCCTTGCTGCTGTGTGAGGTGGGTAGAAGAGGCCAAGGGATCACCCACTGTTTGCCAAATCATACCAAAATGCTAAGTTCTCTCATCACTGAGTCACAACTGGCCAGAAGTAGCCATGGATTGCTCTCAGTGATTCCCAAAGTGGGCACTTCCGCCCCCTGGTGGATGCTGCAGTGATCCAGAGAGGCGGAGATGGCCACAGGTGCATTTATCTTTCCTATTAATTGCTATTAAAATTAAAAAAAAATTTCCAGGGGGCTAAATAATATTTTTTCTGGAAAGGGGGCGGTAGGCCAGAAAAGTTTGGGAACCAGGCACATAAAGTCAGCAGGAGGCAGGCAGGAAATCTCTCTACATGCTCTGTGAAACCCTTTTTATCCAAAGAATCACAATTTGAGAATGCCCTTTACATTGAACTCGACAAGTGGTCACCCAGCCTTTTCAGAATGATCTCCAGTGACAGCCAACTTCCCCAATTCTGGTTTGATTTTGCTGAAAAAAAAAATAATCAGGCTAAGATTTTTCTTGACAAACATTCTAATTTTCCTCACTCTAGATTATTAGTGTTATTCCCTGATAGCTGTGGTACAAAGAAAATAATAGTGAATTTGGAATCCCAGTTTCTGGATTGGAATCTTGGCTGTGCTACTTGCTGCCTGGGCAACCTCAGGCAAATGACTTAACCTCCCCAGTCCTGAGTTTAGCCTTTTATAAAATGGAGACTGGAGAAGTAGGTGGTCCAGGCACAGAGCCATAGTATAGGATATAACAGATGGGTGGCTCGTGGTATCCATGCTATATTAACAGAACTAAAAGAAGGTCTCCAGGATGTTGAACACATGCTCTGTTGAAGTTCTGTGAGAATATGTGGGCAAGGAATGCCCAGGATTAAAGATTTAGGATAAGAAGCCACTTTAGAGACTAATGAACCCAATGCTTTAATTTTATAGAAGAGAGTTCTGAATGGGTAGGGAGGAGGAGAGGGCCATCCATATAGGGAAAGCAGAAAGGTCTTCTTGTTCAGTCATTCAGTCATGTTGTGACCCTATGGATTATGTCCATGGAGTTTTCTTGGCAAAGATCCTGGAGTGGCTTGCCATTTGCTTCTCCAGTGTGTCCCCATTTTTCAGATGAGGAACTGAAACAAATAGGGGTTAAGTAACTTGCCCAGGGTCACACGGCTAATATATATATCTGAGGCCACGTTGGAACTCAGATCTTCCTTACTCAGGACCCAGTGTTCTCTCCACTGTACCACCAGGTCTTGGGGGAGTAGGGAGAAAAGGAAAATGGATAGTGCTTAAACTTACCATAGGTAGTACAATTATTATTCTTATTTTAAAGATGAGATTTTGGGCAGTGAAGTGGCTCAGTGGATAGAGTGCCAGGTACAGAGTCAGGGAAAGCTGGGTTCAAATCTGGTCTCAGACACTTCTTATAAGGGCTGTGTGACCCTGGGCAAGTCACTTAGCTGCAATTAGCTAGCCCTTACCACTCTTCTGCCTTAAAACTGACACTTAGTATCAGTTCTAAGATAGATGGTAAGAATTTAAAAAAGGAAAAAGATGAGAATCAGGAAGACTAGAGTACTATACAACTGGGAGAATGGAAATAAAAGTGGGATTCACCTCAATATGCTGTTATGGAACTAATAATAATTCTATTAATTCCAAACTAATGATTTTAATTAGATTCTAAGCTAGTAAATTCATATACTAATTCACTTATTAAATAAAAATTTCACATAAATGTAATATATGAATTATGCTTATTCATATATTTAAAAAGTAAAATTTAAAATACTCCTTATTTTCTATCTTAGAATCAATACTGTGTATTGGTTTTAAGGCAGAAGAGCAATAAGGCTAGGAAATGGGGGTTAAGTGACTTGCCCACAGTCACGGAACTAGGAAGTGTGGGAGGCCAGAATTGAACTTAGGACTTTCCATCTCTACGCTTGGTTCTCAATCCACTGAGCCACCTAAATTCCCATTTTTATAGCAAGTTAAGTTTTTTTTTTTTTTAACATTTATTAATATTCATTTTTAACATGGTTACATGATTCATGCTCCTACTTTCCCCTTCACCCCTCCCCCCCACAACCCCCCCCCCCATGGCCGATGCGCATTTCCACTAGTTTTGTCATGTGTCCTTGATCAAGAAGCAAGCTAAGTTTTGTAAAATACTTTCCTTATAATAATCCTGCAAATTGGGTAACCCAAGTATTATTATTCTATTTTATAGAACAAGGAATTGAGTCTATGAGAGACTAAGTAAATTGCCTACAATTTTGTAGCTAATAGTGTCTGAGCCTGAATTTGAACCTATTTCCTGACTGTAGGTTCAACATTTTCTCTCAGAGCACTGAACTTGGAGTGAAAGGATCTATGTTCAAATCCTTGATTTAATAGTTACGTACAGGTGTGAACTTAAGTAAATCATTACCCCTTCCTTGGCCTCAATTTTCCCATCTGTAAAATGAAAACATTAGACTCTAATTTTTGTCCATCTTGAAATCTTATCTTCCTGTAGCACTATAGAGTTATATATATAATATATATATAAAAGTTAAAAAAAAAGGCTAAAAGTTATATATATAATATTGGATAGAATAGTGCCACTAGTCAGGAAGATATGAATTCCCATTTGACCCACAGCACTAACTGGCTGTGTGACCCTGAGCAGGTCACTTAACCTCTGTCTACCTCAGTTCCCTCAGTTGTAGAATGGGCATAATAATTGCACCTCTGTTGTGAAGACCAAATGGCATGATTGTGTAAACCTTAAGACAATGCTCACCTATTTTGCAGAATGAGAGCTGCTGTTATTGTTATTGTTATCACCATTGTTACACATTATAAGTATATTAGTCAGGGAATTTTATTGGCCAGTGCTTGACCCTATTTAATAACAAATATTTTGTTATTTAGTTGTTTCTGCTTTGGTTTACTTTTCATAATTCCATTTGGGGTTTTCTTGCAAAGATACTGGTTTGCCATTTCCTTCTCCAGCTCATTTTATAGATGAGGAAACTGAGGGAAACAGGGTTAAGAGACTTGCCTAGGGTCACATAGCTAGAAAATGTCTGAGTGCAGATTTGAACTCAGGATAATGCCTTCCTGTTTCCAAGCCCAATACTTTTTGCACTGCACCACCTAGCTATCCACAGGAGGAAGAGCTGGCTAATCAGATGCTCATTCTCAACTCTATGAAACCTAATGTCTTCCCCAGCACAAAGGTGAGATATTATGGAGTGAGTCTCAAACTCTTTAATTCTCAGAGAATTGTTCATCTCTCTCTCTTTAGCTCTGTCTACTTACTGGGTGGTATGGCTTTTTTCCTTGTTCTTGCTTTTTTTTTTTTTTTTTTTTTTTAAA
>NC_058130.1:56232461-56267461 GCF_016433145.1 Gracilinanus agilis
TCTGTTTATCTATGATCTCTTTGGAGTACAAACCCAACAGTGGTATGGCTGGATCAAAGGGCAGGCATTGTTTTATAGCCCTTTGAGCATAGTTCAAAATTGCCATCCAGAATGGTTGGATCAGTTCACAGCTCCACCAGCAATGCATTAATGTCCCAATTTTGCCACATCCCCTCCAGCATTCATTATTCTCCCCTTCTTTCATTTTAGCCACTCTGCTAGGTGTGAGGTGATACCTCAGAGTTGTTTTGATTTGCATTTCTCTAATTATGAGAGATTTAGAACACTTTCTTATGTGCTTATTGATAGTTTTGATTTCTTTACCTGAAAATTGTCTATTCATGTCTCTTGCCCATTTATCAATTGGGGAATGGCTTGACTTTTTATACAATTGATTTAACTCCTTGTATATTTGAGTAATTAGACCTCTGTCAGAATTTTTTGTTATAAAGATTTTTTTCCCAATTTGTTGTTTCCCTTCTGATTTTGGATGCATTGTTTTTGTTTGTACAAAAGCTTTTTTTAATTTTTATTTTTTTTTATTTTAAACCCTTAACTTCTGTGTATTGACTTATAGGAGGAAGAGTGGTAAGGGTAGGCAATGGGGGTCAAGTGACTTGCCCAGGGTCACACAGCTGGGAAGTGTCTGAGGCCGGATTTGAACCTAGGACCTCCCATCTCTAGGCCTGGCTCTCAATCCACTGAGCTACCCAGCTGCCCCCAGTACAAAAGCTTTTTAATTTAATATAATCAAAATAATTTATTTTACATTTTGTAATTTTCTCTAACTCTTGCTTGGTTTTAAAATCTTTCCTTTCCCAGAGATCTAACAGGTATATACTATTCTGTGTTCACTTAATTTATTTATAGTTTCCCTCTTTATATTCAAGTCATTCATCCATTCTGAATTTATCTTGGTGTAAGGGTGTGAGATGTTGATCTAAACCTAATATCTCCCATATTGTTTTCCAAATTTCCCAGCAGTTTTTGTCAAATAGTGGATTCTTGTCCCAGAAGTTGGGCTGTTTGGGTTTATCATACACTGTCTTGCTGATGTCATTTACCCCAAGTCTATTCCACTGATCCTCCCTTCTGTCTCTTAGCCAGTACCATATCGTTTTGATGACCACTGCTTTATAGTATAGCTTAATATCTGGTACTGCTAGACCACCTTCCGGCACATTTTTTTTTTCATTATTTCCCTTGATATTCTTGATCTTTTGTTATTCCAAATGAACTTTGTTATAGTTTTTCCTAATTCAGTAAAAAAAGTTTTTTGGTAGTTTGATAGGTATGGAGCTAAATAGGTAAATTAATTTGGGTAGAATGGTCATTTTTATTATGTTAGCTTGTCCTACCCATGAGCAATCAATGTTTTCCCAATTGTTTAGATCTAATTTTAATTGTTTGGAAAGTGTTTTGTAGTTGTTTTCATATAATTCCCGTGTTTTGATAGACAGATTCCCAAGTATTTTATGCTGTCTAGGGTGATTTTAAATGGTGTTTCTCTTTCTACCTCTTGCTGCTGTGATGTGTTGGAAATATATAGAAATGCTGATGATTTATGTGCATTTATTTTGTATCCTGCAACTTTGCTAAAGTTGTTGATTATTTCTACCAGCTTCTTAGTTGATTCTCTAGGATTTTTTAAGTAGACCATCATATCATCTGCAAAGAGTGATAGCTTAGTCTCCTCACTGCCTATTTTGATACCTTCAATTTCTTTTTCTTCTCTAATTGCTATTGCTAGTGTTTCTAGTACAATGCTAAATAATAGAGGTGATAATGGGCATCCTTGTTTCATGCCTGATCTTACTGGGAAGGCTTCTAATCTATTCTCATTGCATATGATGCTTGTTGATGGTTTTAGGTATATACTGTTTATTATTTTTAGGAAAGGACCTTCTATTCCTATACTTTCCAGTGTTTTCAATAGGAATGGGTGCTGTATTTTGTCAAAGGCTTTTTCAGCATCAATTGAGACAATCATGTGATTTTTGTTTGTTAGCTTGTTGATATGGTCAATTATGTGGATGGTTTTCCTAATGTTGAACCATCCTTGCATTCCTGGTATAAATCCCACCTGATCATGGTGGATAATCCTGCCCCCCTTGCTCTTGCTTTTTAATGTATAGATTTACCCGATTTTCCCAGTCTTGGTTCCTACCAACCTAGGAAACTCCTTCCCTTCACACTGTCCATATTATGTATACTATTACTCAAGTGTCCATGTACGCTGAACAAATATTTTATTAAAGAAATGGTAGTGAAATATAAGGGGCAGCTAGGGGGTAAAGGGGATAGAGTGCTGGCCCTGGAGTCTGGAGGACCTGAGTTCAAATATGGACTCTGACATTTATTAACTGTGTGACCTTGGGCAAGTCACTTAACCCTGTTTGCCCCAGTTTCCTCATCTGTCAAATGAGCTAGAGAAGGAAATGACAAATCACTCCAGGAAATTTTTTGCCAGGAAAACTCCAAATGGTGTCACAAAGTGTTGGATATGATGGAACACCAAAAACAGCAAAAGTACAATATGAACAATAGATACCTGCATTTCAGAAAAGGCAACTATCTTAGATTTCCTTAGTCATCATTGGAATGGAAATTCATTCTAGCTGGCTATCATTCCAAGACTGAACAAAACCAGTTCAGGTGCTTGACTAGATCTCCCAAATCCCACTGGCATTAGGGGATGTTAGTCATTTATGGAGTTCACAAGGAGTTCTCAATTTGATGTGATCCATCGTGTCTTCTGGCTGCTTTTCTTTGACCATTGCTGACATTCCGTATAGGGAGCTTCTATCCTCAGTCCCCTTCCTTCTCCCTACCAATGATTCAAAATGACTGGGATGGATGAGATCTGCTTGGTTTTTTCTGCTAGTGAAACTGGAAGTTCCTTGATTGTGATCAATGGGCTCCCATATGAGGAGGAACTCTGCCTGATGTCACTATTTCTGTGTCCTCACCTCTGACTCTCTTTCCTCTTGTCTAGTTCTGGTTTGTTCCTTCAATGCTACAGGGCCAGGCAAAATCAAACACTCCAGACTGTGCCCATCCACTTAATGATGTAATCATTAATCTGGCATTCATGGCATTAAGAAAGAACTGCTATGGTTTGGTTCCCTTTATTCAACTTTTTCTGTTTCGTTGTCAACAAGCTTTAATTCCAAGGGCATCTACTATATGAGACTTTTCTTTATCTCTCCAGTTGATTCTTCTTCCTCATCCCTCAAAAAAATTATAGGGATCTTTTCCACATGGAGGGAATTAAGGGTAAGGCACCCCCTTCTAATCTTGAAAATTCAAATAAAAAATTTGGCCCCCTCTTTTTTTTGGTTTTTACTTAATTTTAATTTTTAATTTAATTAATTAATTTAGAGTATTTTTTTCACTGTTCCATCTCTGTGTATGTTCTTCTGGTTCTGCTCCTTTTACTCTGCATCAATTCCTGGATGTTATTCCAGTTCACATGGAATTCCTCCAGTTCATTATTCCTTTCAGCGCAATAATATTCTATCACCAGCAGATACCACAATTTGTTTAGTCATTCCCCAATGGAAGGGCATCCCCTTATTTTCTAATTTTTTGACATCATAAAGGGCATAGCTTTAAATATTTGGTCCTCTTTTTGTAACAGAGAAGAAATCTGATTTTTTTCCCTGATTTCTTTTATGGAGTGTTTACAATACTTTATTATAAAATTGGGTTAAGTATTTGGTCATAGGCTCTATGTAGTTCAGTGTTAACATTTTAGTCTTTGTGTGTCTTCTGCTGGCTTTTGAATTCTTTTACTTATTTTTGAGTTCTTTTTACTTATTTTAACTTGGAAAAAGAAATTGTGTATATGGTATTAAACGAGAAAATATGTTGCTATTACATAATTATACATATCTTTTATGTATTTCTGAGTTTCTAAACCCTTTTTTCTGTCGTCTGCAGTTTCTGAAAAATGCTTCCCCAAATTCCCATTTAATTTCTTATGCTGACCCATGATATAATAAAACCAAATTGGGGAAAATCTGGATGTGGAAGGGCTATCTGTAGAAAGGTATGTGCAGTAGGGGCCAGCCTGGGCAAACATGGTTAATCTGGTAAAGGTAGTCTTCCTTTAAAAAGATTTCAGTCAAGTCAAGCACTTTGTATATGTCTAGCATATAGAATTGCCTTTTTTATGTATTTTTTTTTTCAGTTTATTCCAGCCTGCTCTCAAGAACTTATATTTGAATGGAGGAAAAATAACATATAAAAGCTGAAAAGGTGGTTTGGGGGTAACAGGTGCATGGTAGTGAAAGTCTGGAGAGTTAGGGATGCAACACACTTTAGAATTAAGACATAGTTGGCCTGGGTCTTTTTTTTTTTTTTTTAAACCCTTACCTTGCGTCTTGGAATCAGTACTGTGAATTGGCTCCAAGGCAGAAGAGTGGTAAGGGCTAGGCAATGGGGGTCAAGTGACTTGCCCAGGGTCACACAGCTGGGAAGTGTCTGAGGCCAGATTTGAACTTAGGACCTCCCGTCTCTAGGCCTGGCACTCTATCCATTGAGATACCCAGCTGCCTCCTGGGTCTTTTCTTTAAAATGGAACCTGGTCCCAGCTGTGTGGCTAAGCGTCTACTCATTCCCTGGCGTGATCCATTCAGAGTGCCATTTCTGCAGTGGCCACCAGGTGGCGCCCGGAGTTTGAGCCACAGTACTCCTACGCAGATGAAGACTGCCTGCCTGGAAGTAGGCTGCCCTCTTACTGGGAAAAGCTCTCCTCCTCCTGTCCATCTGGGTCTGGTCTTAGCTGGATTGGGCTAGGAGAGTAAAATATAAAGATCATTCTCAGAGAATATTTCATAAATGTTTCAAATCGACCTTGTGCCCTCATTTCCCATGAAGATCCTTTTCTCCTTCCCAATTTTGTAACACCCAAAGGACGACACACTCCCAGCGCAGATCAGTACATTTATCAAACGGAACCTTCCTCTAACACTTGTAGAATTAAAGCCCCAGTCGTTTTGGTCAATCTGTGAAAACTTCCATTTCCCCTCTCTGCATCTTTACCTGGATGTGTTGCCAGTGCCTCCAAATTACCTTTAAGGAGTCAACATTCCTGCTCTTCTCATCATTTAAAAAATATTTTTATATAGTCTGTTTCTGAATGCATCTTACCTCCACCACTGCCGGGAGGACCACTCCTTGTAACAAAAAACCAAAAAAGGTGGGTGGGGGGAGGGATGAGGCAGGGACAGGAGCTGTTAAAAAATTCCACCAGCATGCAATTCTGTCTGACATATGCAACATACCATACTTGTAGCTCCCCTTTCTCTGCACAGAAGAGAACGAGGTGAGTTTTTTCAGAATCTTCCCAGAGCTATTACAACCTGTGCTCCATTTTCTAAATAAATGGGGAAGGAAAGAGAAGCACTTGTCTGGCCAACATCTTTTGCTCCTGGGGAGATGGCAGCTGCTTCTCTGAAGATTGCCAGGCAAATGTCCTCTGGTCCTGATGGCCACCACTAACTCACTTAGCAAGCTCTCTGCCCACACTTTATCTCAAGCTGGCTTTCCTTGTGTACTTATCTCCTTGGCTGTCATATTTTTATTGATGGTTGAAAAGCTGACAGTTCAACCCCTGCATGTCCTAGAGAGGGATAGTAGGGGAGATGGAATGATTTATCAATAGCCAGGGGAACTCCCTTTAGGATACTATAAGTTTTCTCTCTGGGGGTTCTCCTATTTCTGGCAAATTTTCTGTAAAAATGAAAACAAGTGAAAAATCGACTTTCTTGGTTTTAAGCTCTCCCCACTCAAAGTGATATTTTTTCTCAGTAGAGGGCAATTCCTTTTATTTTAAAAGTTCCTGGCAACTTATTCATGACCTCCCCACATTTTCTGTTCTTGAAGGGTACCAAACAGATCCTGGACCCTGCAGAAGAGGGAACCTAAGCTGTTCTAAAAATAGTTGGCATTCTATCAATAATATGGAATTAGGTCTTAATCAATGATCCATGTAAAACCCAGTGGAATTGTGCATTGGCTAAGAGGGGTTAGGGGGGTTTGGGGAGAGGGAAAGAACATGAAACATGTAACTATGGGAAAACATTCAAAATAAAAAAAATAAAAAATACTGAGGAAAAAAATAAAAATAGTTGGCATTTATATTTTTCATTTTCTTGTGGCCCATTTAGCCCTTTTGCCCACCAATCCTTCACACTAGCAGAATGTAAGTGTCTTTGTTTCATTGTTGTCCTTGTCTCTCCTGTACTTGGAAGAGCTGGCCAAGAGAATCTCCTAAAGCAGATGCTTGAAAAAGGCGACTGAATTGAACTGGTGAATTCTTTGGTTCCTGAGAATTCAAGGCAATATTAGGCATCATTTGAAGGTTTTTTCAGGCAGATCTAATGAGAATTTTAGAACACTACAGGATCTAACAGGACAAAGGAAGGAAACTGAGGTCCTCAATAGCTCTGGGTCCTCACTTGTAAAGATTTCATAGGTAGAAAGCTATTGAACATATGTGGATTATTCTCAGTCAAGCGTGATGCTGCCATACCTGTAAGACTATTGTGCATCATAACAAAGCTGACTTGCAAGGGAAATACTAGCCTGCTTTGGGGTCTACAAAGAGAGCACCTCTTTCTCCGCAATAGGAAACCTCTCTACCTTCCCCTCTCTGTTTTCTTGGGAGAGATGAACAACAGCACCCAAATACCTTCAGCATCTGTGATTTCATCATCAGAAAGCATTCCTCTGAGAGGGAATATGGTACAATGGAAAGAATGTTGAACTTAAAGAGTCATAGATCCAGGAGCAGCTAGGTAGCCCAATGGCTCCAGGTTTGGAGATGGGAGGACCTAGGTGCAAATGCGTCTTGAGACACTTCCTAGCTGTGTGATCCTGGGCAAGTCACAATTACCTACCACTCTTCTACCCTGGAGCTGATAGTTAGGAGAATCATAGGACCTGAGTTTAATCCTATTTGGCTACTTACTATAAGGATGACCTTGGGGAATTCACTTGACCTCTTTGGAGTTTAGTTTTATATGATCATGTAATCATAATTCTATCCTATCATATCTGATTCTATCTGTTCATTATCTGTCTTTCCATCCATCCACTGTCTACCTACCTACCTATCTGTAGCCCATCTATTGACCCACCATCTATCTCTCTCCATTTTCTAGCCATTCATCCATCCATCTATTTATCTAATCTTTCTAGCTAACACACATCTTTCAGATATTTATTTAGAGTTGGAAGGGAGCTCAGAAACTATCTTGTTTAACCCCCTTACTTTACATATGAGGAAACTGAGGACCAGGGAGCTTGAATGACTTTTCCAGAGTCACAGAAAACCCTCATCTGCAAAATGAGGGAATTGGTTTCTAATGCCTTGGAGACCTAATCTGTCTCTAAGTCTACCATCTTAATATGGGAGAAGCAGCTCATGATCATCTCTCATCACATAATTAGGGCTGGAAGGGACCTTAGAGGTGACCTAGTCCAGCCCCTTCATTAAAAGTATAGGATGTTCTAGAAAAACATTTTAAAAATATTGTTTTCCCAGATAACATGGCAATACAATTTTTTATAATTGTTTTCTGACATTTTGCAGTCCATTTTCTTGCCCTCCCTACCTCCCATCCCTTCTCCTTCTCCAAGATGGCAGGTAACATGATATAGGTTCTACATGTGTTTTCATACAACACATATTTCCATGTTCATTATGTTGTGAAAGAAGACACATATGTTTACACTAGAGAAAAACTCAGAGAGGAAATAAAGGGAAGAATGGTATGCTTCAGTCTGCATTTGGATTCTGTTCCTTTTTTGGTGGTGGATAGTCTTTTTCATTAAGAGTCTTTGTTCCAAAAGATCATTAAGAGAACCAAGTTCAGTATGCAGCTTCTCTCAAGGAGCTTCCATTCCTTTTGAGCAGGGCTATAGACATACGTTTGGAAGACACTTACATAGAAATAATAATCAGACCCTGGAGACCTGCCAGAACTGCCTACCACATGGAGCTGTTGTGGGGATCAAATTTAATGATGTCTGCAATAGCCTTGCCATGTAAATGTGAGCTTTTATTAAGCTATGCATTACCAGAGTGGGGGAGGAGGAAAGGGGCACGTCATATACTTTATGCTACGGCTGTTTCCAGAATGAGGCAGATAGACTGCAATAGGTACCATATTAGTATTCTCTGGCAGAAAAACATTTACCACCAGCCGTTCACCAAGTTTCTTTTAAATCCTGCTGTACCCGTTGGGTATTAAAAAAGATAACTGGCATTATGGCCAGTGCAGAATACCCTGAGAAATCAAATAGGCCTGAAGGTAAACATTTACAGGCACTGAAAAATACAGAGAAATGCAAGCATTTGGTTTGAATTAACATGGGATCCTCATTTTCCTCATCTGTAATACAGTCAGCTCTGTTTCCACTGAAATTGGAAATGACAGGGTATGTGCCTTGAGTAAGAATTAATATTTTTTATTTTTCCATTTTAAAAGTCTCACATCTAAATATTCCTTCAATATTGAGACTCTCTTTTTTGATCAGGCTTTTTATCTCTATGATGGAGGGGAATTTTTTTTGAAAATTGTTTATTTTTTATTGTTTTTAGTTACTGTAATAAATCTTAGAATTAATTTAAAAATGTTTGCATTTTGAATTATTTCTCTCTTCCCCCTCTTCCCTCCTTGAAAAGGCAAGCAATTTGATACAGATTATACATGTATAGTCATGCAAAACACATTTTGAAAGAAAACACAGATTAAAAAAACTCCAAGAAAAATAAAGTAAAAAAGTATGCTTTGATCTGCATTCAGACTCAATTCATTTTCTGGAGATGGATAGATTTTTTTCATTGTAAGTCCTTTGGAATTGTCTTAGATAATTGTATTGCTGTGAACAGTTGTCTTTCACAGCTGATCATCATATAGTATTGCTGTTGTGTTTATTGTTCTTCTGGTTCTACTGACTTCACTTTGCATCAGTTCATCTAAGTCTTCCCAAGTTTTTCTGAAAGCATCTTGCTCATCATTTCTTATAGCACAATAGTATTCCCTCATAATCTTATCCCTCAACTAGTTTGACCATTCCCCTATTGATGAACATCTGGAGGAGAATTAAAAAAAAAGGAATCTCTGTCATAATTACCATGAACACATGTTCAATTTCATAGCTCCTTCTTTTGGGCAAGAATGGGGTAGTGTGTATCATAAGGAAAGGTTAGATTAGTATTATTTTACATCTGGCTCATTCTTTAGGGATTAAAGTCCTGACCAATTTGAATTGATAGTCTAGGATTTGTGATCAGGTTGGAAAGAAGGTGGAGAGGTTATATGGTTGTAATGAAAGGTAGGGCCCATAACCTGAGATCAAAAGACTTGAGTTTTAATTTCTCAATACCTCATTTTACTTATCTGTGAAATGAAGGATTGGATTACATGCTCTTTAGGTCTCTTCCAGGTTAAATCCTGTAAATAATTTTTAATAATTATTAAATAATACTAATAAAATAATTTTAAGCTTAATCTTATAAATAAGTAAAGATTTTGTTTTCCAATACTGACTTTTACTAGATCTATAACTACTGGCAAGTCATTTAAAGTATTTGGCTTCAATTCCTTCAAAAGGGGAGAAGATAAGTAAGACCTCATGGATAAAATTGTATAAGGGCTATGGGTTCAAGAGGAGTGGTACGCTTTCAAGAATGAAAATAACAACACAAATGATTTAGAAGTATTTTAAGGCAGTGATGTTAAATGCCTGGCCAGAAGCAGAATTATATCCTGCAACACTCATGAGTATGACTCAACCAGATTAAAATGTAATTGGGAAATACTTAACAAAATAAATAAAAAAACAATTAAAAAACTATTCAATCGTATCAGACTTTTTGTGATCCCATTTGGAATTCTCTATTTTTCTTTTTTTTTAATTCAAAGATATTTTATTTTTCTAATTACATGTAATAACAAATTTCAATATATGTTTTCTGAAATTATAAAATCCAGATTCTCACTCTACCTCCCATCTCTCAGAGATGGTAAGTAATTTGATCTGCATTATACATGCATTGTCATGCAAAACATATTTCATATTGGTTATTGTTGTAAAAGAATACTCATATAAAACCCAAACCCCAAAACAAAACTGTAAAAAAACTAATGTGAAAGATAGTATGCTTTGATCCCCAACAGGTCTTTCTCTGGAAGTGGATAGCATTGTACCAGATCATTGCATTGCTGAGTGTGGTTAAGCCTTTCACAGTTGATCATAGGAAATCTTGCTGTTAACTGTATACAATGTTCTTCTGGTTCTGCTTATTTCATTTTGTGTCAGTTCCTGTAGATCTTTCCAGCTTTTTCTAAAATCATCCTGCTTATCGTTTCTTATAGTTACAAGAGCATTCTATCACCATCATATACCATAATTTTTTCAGTCATTCCCCAATTGATGGACTTCCATTTAGGTTCCAGTTCTTTGCTTTTTTGTTCTTTTGCCACCACAAAAAGAGCTGCTATAAATATTTTTGTATAAGTAGGTCCTTCCCCCTTTTTTTGATTTTTTTTGGGATACAGACATAGTAGTGGTATTGCTGGATCAAAGGACATGCACATCTTTATAGGCCTTTGGGCATAGTCACTTGGAGCTTTCTTGACAAAGATAATACTGGAGTGGTTTGCTATTTCCTTCTGCAGCTCATTTGATCACAATTTCCTTGTCACAAGTCATGATTTCCTTATAAAAAACACTTATTTCATCACAATCCGGTAAGCTATGTAGCAGATGTTCCATGGTTAAGGAAAGACTCAGTTTCCCCACATGCTGGGGTTGGCAAGTACCTACTGAAGAAGAAATAATTTGGGGGCATGAGGAGAAAGAAAGATGAGGGAAAAATTCTAGGACAATGACAGATAGAGGTAGTGGCTGTCTTTACTATCAGTGATCAGTGCTTTGAAATGAGAAATGAGCAAGAATTATGAGCTGGCAGTGCTACCAGGCATCATGGAAAAAGCTCTAATTCTCTCTGTGGGGCAGTAATTTTCCTATTGGCATTATTTCTTTCTACTGAATTTGGGTTCAAGTCCATTTACATTTTCTTTTATTTATATATTTTATTCAAATATATTGTTTTCATTTATCAATAATTTCATTTATTATATTTCATTTCATTATGAATTTCATCCACTCATTATAATAATATGGTTCTGTTTAAAGTGCTTATATGTTATTTTGCATACTAGCAGGTAAGCTGACATGAATACTTCAGAAGCAAGCTAATTTCAGATACCCACAAGTTTATAGGAAAGAGGGGGAAACATGAACTATGATATTATTATTATTTAAAACCCTAACTTTCCATCTTAGAACCAATACTATGTATTAGTTCTAAGGTAGAAAAGTAGTAAAGGCCAGGCAAAGGGAGTTAAATGACTTGACCAGGATGTCACACATACGAAATGCCTGAGATCAGATTTGAACCCAGGACCTCCTATCTCCAGGCTTGCCACTCTATTTACTGAGCTACCCAGCTGCCCCATGTGATAATATTATTGATAAATGTCAGTGATTGAACTCACTCTGACCATCCTCAAGTTCTCATTTTTTAGAGAGGATACTGAGGGTCTGAGAAGTTAAATGCTTTATCCAAGAAGATACAAGTAGTTAATGGCAAAGATAGGATTTGAATCCAGCTCTCTGGCTTCCAAATTTTGTACTCTGTCTTCCATCCAATGATGCTACACAAGAACCAGAAGCAAGGCAAGTAACACAAATACAAAAGAGTGGATTACTTCATGAGAACAATGGTAGGAGGACTTAAAACTCAGTTTGATTTGAGGTTGTCTACAAAAATAGGTTTTAAATGTAACAAGATATGGTGCATGCCCACAATGTCTAAATTGGCCTCATCTCCCTGGGAAATGCTTTGGAACCATCCTGGGAGACAGGAGAACTCTTTGTTGCATTTGGAGATAACTCGTGTTGGCCTACTGTGGGGTTGGGGAGCAGCCTCATTCTTTTGGCTGTGTAGCTGGAACTATAGCTTTAAATTTCCCTGAAAGAAAACAGGTCATTTTTGGCCTTTGCTCATTAGTGTCTGGTAGGAAAAACTTCTTCACTCACAGCAGGTGACACCATCGTGTAAGGGAGAAGAGCCTCAGGGCTACCTCTCCTCCCCCTTCAGACCATCTGGCTCCCAGAAGCAGGGTTGGGATTTTGATCTTATTTTATTTGTCCTTCATCGTTTCAGGTGCAGAGAGTGGCCTATCAAATCTGAGAGCTTGAGCCTTGGGGATCTTGGAATCCAGGATTCCAGGCTGTTTATTGTAGCCAATCCATTAAGGAAGGCTAGAGAAGCCAGTCTGGGATCTGAACCCAAGCTGGTGGGACTAGTGCTTTGTAGGAACAGAATGAAACTAAATGGAATCCCCATTCCTTTCCCCAGAGACAAAGGAGGTACAAAATGGATTATACCTTTTTGAGGTAAAGGGGAAGACTTTTATATGTTTGTCCTTGCTATATCTTTGAAGTGAATGTTCTTTTGTAAAAGCTAATCTGATGTAAAGTAGTGCAATTGAACTGGACTGTTGGTTGTTGCCCCCACATCTCTCAATGGGAACACAATCAATGAGCCTATGGCAGGAGAATAGCCAGTGGCAGAACAGAGATTCCCCAACACCTTCAGAGTAATGGAGAATCTGGGACTTGTGGGGAAATGTAATAGACTTGTCTCTGAGTGAATGGGGTCAAAGAAACCCAAATTACTTAAAAAAAAGGCCATAATGGAGTAAAGAGAAGATCAAAGAAAGGATAAGATTATTGCTCTCTGCAGATAGGATAAAAAGAAAAGAATGCTGAAAAGAATTTATTCTTCTTCTACCTCAATTTTCTTTACCAAGAATCATAGTCTTCAAATGGAAAGGAGAAAACAAAAAGAAGAGATGGAAGATAATTAGAAAAAATGAGATGGCAGGAGAGTCACTAACTGGCTTTGGTGAGATTGTTATGAGAACCAAATTAATAACATCTCTGAATACTAAAAGAACCAGTGCATAATGTTGCTGAATCCTTGTCAGTAGTCTAGGAAAGTACAGATGAGGTTCAGCTGCTTGGCAATAGAACCAAGAGTTGGACTACATGACCTTGTTTCCTTCTAGCTCCTTAATTAAATTTCTTTCATCAAGAAAGGTCAGGTCTCTTTGCATTGGCAAAGGACTAGAAACAAAACAGATGTTCACAAATTGGAGAATGGCCAAATAAGGTTTGCTGCAATAGAGTGTAATGGAGTGTAGTTTCTTATTGTGTTGTAGGAAAGAATGAATCGATGAATATAGAAAAGTATGAAAAGACTTACATGTACTGATACAAATGAAGTAAGCAGAACCAGGCAAATAGTACTCACAGTTACTACAATAATGTGAATGGAAAGAATAAGGAAACAATAGAAATAACGCTATAAAACTGTAATGATCAAGTGGGGTTCCAAAAAAAAAAATGAAAAGGCACCGCCTCCTAGTTGTATGGGAGATTATGAGGGTGTAACATACTCCATGTAATGCCAGACTTTTTCAATATGTTGGTTAGTTTTGTGGAAACTTTTTTCCCTTTCTTTTTATTCTTTTCTATAAAATATAGATCTCTAGAGGGTGGGAAATACAGGTGATGTAAATAAATAAATGTAAATAAACAAAAATATATAAACATTTCATTTAAAAAAAAAAAGAAGAGGTTAATGACTGACCAGCTTAATTTTCTTTTTAAACTATTACTAGTTGTTTAGAAAAAATTTCATTGGTACTTTTTACTCCCCTTTGTCTCTAAAGAGCTTACAAAATAACTCTTCTTCTAGTCTAGGGGGTTTTGATTCACTTCAGGTTTAGAAACCTCCAGGAGTGTACTGCAAAATATTTAACAACCAGGTTTTCTGGAGGAAAATATAGAAATAACACAGTTGCAAGTTTCATCTGCATTATTAACACTTTCTCCATCGATTTCTTAAATCCAGACAATAAAAACAAAACAAAACAAAATGATAATTTGAGCCTTAATTTGTAACATTTGCTGATTTCCAAAGTGTAAATGTATAGACTGAAACTCAACAATGGACTCTCTAGAGCTGCCTCTAGCACACTCCTGGAAATCTCTGTTTACTATATTCCCTGCTTACCACTTTATGCTAGCTAAGGGATATATAGAAGAGTAACTGAAAAGCTTGTGATTGCCTGAGGAAGAAATTGTTTTTTAGCTACCTTTCTTCCTGTACCTCATGCAAGGTGCTGGATGAGTCTTCCACTTTTCTCACATTGCCCATCCTTCCCATTTGCCTTTATCACAGAGGGCACAAAACTGGGACCAATGGTTAGTGGTCACTGACTTCTTTATTTAACATTGGTATTAAATAGTGAGGGAAAGAACCAGGGACAGAAAGGAGGGAGACATTCTGTGGGTGTGTGCAGGTGATGAGAAATGCCACTATTGCAGCAGATAACAAGTCTCCCAATTGCCTTTCTATTCCTGGAGAGAAGTTGGGACAGTTGTTTCTTTTTCCAACTCTTGAATCCCAGGAGAGGAAAGTATTAGAACAGATAGTTCTAAGGGGCAGCTAGGTGGCCAAACCTAGAGATGGGAGACCCTGAGTTCAAATGTGACCTCAGACACTCGATGAATTTCAACTTAGTGAAATGCAAATCTTCCTTCTCAAGCATTCTATTTGTGACCCCTCTAAGTGTAATTTAATCTGTAATGTAGCTTAATTTACTGCCAGTAGAGTTGATTTGACAAGGCTTGTTTCCTTAAGAGATGTATGAGATTATGATTGTTTAACTAAATTGATTCAATTTTTAGGACATTGAAGGAAGCACTGGGATAATGGATTTATCTTTTCTTTTAACTTTAATGGCCTAAGAGAAATGTAGAAGACTGTAACATGTAAAAGAATTATTTCTCTGTCACTTTGATATAATATTGCCTATATAAGAAGCCTGGTCAGAATCTTCATGATTTCAGGTTTCCCTGAGGCTAGAGCATAATAATAAAAACTAGGTTTTTACCTCTCTCATTTCTGAATTGTAGCAAATATATTTGATAGCAGTTACCAACCACATGAACTCAGGAGATATTTCTCTCATAATGATATGATTATAAATTAAATTACATTGTAATATAATAGAAAGACTATTAGACTTGAAGTCAGATGACCTCAGTTCACATCTCACATTAGATTCTGTTTAGTTATGTGTTCTTTTTCTCATCACTTCACCTTGAAGAGCCTTAGTTCTCTTGCCCTATAAAATGGGGATAATAATATGCAATGTACCTCACAGGGTTACTGTGATGAAAGCACTTTGCAAACTTTAAAGATATATAAAAATATATAATATATCACAAATATATACATATATATAATATGTAATATTAGAATATAATAATAGTATATAAAGGTTAGCTGTTATTTTATCTAGTTTTATGTCTTTTATTTTGATATATCCTTTGTTTCTGATATATCTACATCTGTCTATCTATCTATCTATCTATCTATCTATCTATCTATCTATCTATCTATCTATCTATCTATCTATCTATCTCCTCTCCCCAGGTGACCATTTCTCTAACAAAGAATAAATAAAAAAGAAAGAAAAACAATTCAGCAAAACCAACCAATATATTAAATACGTCTGAAAATGTTTGTGATATTTCATAAACTATTTTTTTCAACTCTTCTCTAGGGCCGAATCTAACATTTAATTTTTTTTTGCTCTTTCCTTTTTGCATTGTTGTAGTTTTATGTATTTATCTTTCTGGCTCTGCTTATTTTATTCAGTATTGTTTTTCTGAAGTCCTATTAAGATTCTCTGATTTCTTCATGTTTTTTCATTTCTTATGGCATAATGATATTTCATTACATTCATTTAAAATAATTGGATAAAGTCATTTTCCAAAGTCATTCTCCAATCACTGGGTTTTTTCATCTCTAGCTCTTTTCTAGGACTAAAAATGCTACTAGGAATTTTTTAGTATATATTATAGAAGACCTTCCTTTCTACCCTTGATTTCCTTGGACCTAAGAACCAGATTTCTGAACAAAATGTGTGGTTATTTTAGCTAACAGGTGAACTATTATTATTAGGGGATTATTATCAGCCTGAAGAAGAATTTCTAGTTAAATGTCCTATGGAGCTGTCCCACTACATTTATCAATGACTTGGATTAGCTATAGCATATTGCTGCATTCACAGCAAATCTGGGAGGGATAGTTAATGCTTTGAATGACAGAATTAGTGTTTTCAAAGGCCTCAACAGGCTAGAATAATGGGTCAAGACCAATAAGGTGATTTTGTTGGAATGGATCTATGGTTTGATTGGTAGAAGGCAATCTCAGTGAGGAAACTCATTCTATCAGTGCAGACTGGAATAAACTATATAATTTGTATTCTTAGTTGCTGGGGTGGGCACTGAGAGGCTAAGAGACTTGGTCAGGGCACACAGCCCGAATGTATCAGAGGCAGGACTTGAACTTAGGTGTTCCTGTGTCTAAAATTGGCTCACTATGCATTATTCCATGCTATCTATTAAAATGAAGTTTATTAAGGATAGAGAACAAATATTATATTTGGATTTTTAAAAGTCAACTATGTGAAGACAGGACAGGGAAAGTGTTACTAAAAGATAGTTTCTACGGAAAAAGTCAAGCATTTTTAATAGACTTCTAGCATGGCATAACAGTATGATAACAACCCAAAATACTAATGGAAACTTAGATTTCATTAGAAGATACATAGTGTACAGAATAAGGGAGTACTGTTCTCTTTCTTGGTCAGAAGACCTTTGGAGTATTTTAAAGGAGAATATTGAAAGTCTTAAGTGAATCCAGAGAAGGGCGACTATAGATGTAAAGGGACTGGAGACCATGCCATATAAATATCATTGAAGGAATTGTCATGGTGATGGTTAGTTTGAATAAGAGAAGCCTTTGGGGATATGACAACTCTCTCCAAATATGTGAAATGATATGTCAATTCTGTTTGGCTCCAGGGGACCAAACTAAGAACAATGAATGAAGATTGCAAAGAGGTAAACTTAGGCTTGATAGGAGGTACTTCTTAACATTTAAAGCTATTTTAAAAGTAGAATGGACTAGGTTCCCTCAGTTGGAGATCTATCTAGTCAGCTAGGTGGTGAAGTGGGAAAGTGTAGGAATTAGAGCAGGGAAGACCAAATTCAAATCCTTTCTCAGATACCTCATTACTGTGTGACCATGGGCAAGTCATTTACTCTTAGTCTCAGTTTTCTCTTTTGCAAAATGCAAATAATGACAGTGTATATCTCCAGGGCTGTCCTGAGGCTCAAGTGAGATAGCATATATAAAACGTTTTGTAAAACCTGAAGAGCTATATACATGCTAGCTATTATTATCTACATCTTCTGAATGAATGATTGTTGGGGATGTTGGCGAGGAGACTCTTGCTTGGGATGTAAAACTAGTGGATTTTTGGAGTTCCTTCCTACTCTGAGATTCTGGGATCTAACAAATGGGGGCAATCATATTTGTACTATCTACTTCATAGGGTTGCTGGAATGAAATAGCTTTGTAAACCTTAAAGCACTGTAGAAATGTGAGCTATTGTGATTTAGCCTTCTAATTTTACTGAAGGTAATAATTGCTATGTTCATGGAACATTCCAGTGGCTCCAATTTGACTTTAAGCTGTGTTTTCATGACACAACTGAAAGTGAGTGAGTGACTCATACATACTGGTCATAAGAGGATGTCTCATGACCAACCACAAAGACATCTATTGAAGCAAATGACCAGTTGCCTGTCTATACACTCTCAGTTTAGTCACTGAGCCAGTTTTGCTTTTCCTGGGAAAAATGACCCTGTAAATTGCATGAGATTAGAGAGAAAGCATGGCAGACTGGAAAGGGGACTGGGATCAGGAGACAGGAGAAATATGAATCCAAATGTCAGTTCTGGCACTTATTAGGAATTTGGTTTTGAACTTTATATTTTATCTGTAAAATGGGGATAATGATCCTTATAATGAGAAGCATCATGGTGTATGGCAGTGGTTCCCAAAATTTTTTGGCCTGCCACCCCCTTTCTAGAAAAAATATTACTTAGCGCCCCCTGGAAATTATGAAACTATTTATTGAACTCAGAATAGAATGTAATCCAACAAAAGTGTGGCTATCACTGCTCTGCTGGATCGCTGCAGCAGCCACCAGGGGGCGGTAGCACCCACTTTGGGAATCACTGGTATATGGGATAGAGGGAAGCTGTGGCGTTAGGAAGACCTAGATTTAAGCTCTGCATCAGATACATACTATATGACCACAGTTAAGTTATTTAACCTGTCAGTGCATCTGTTAACTCTCGAAGACTGTAAATTACAGGCAATATATTTATGGAGGGAATTTCCTCGGGTGGAAGCTCTCCATTGATAAAATTTCACTTTCAGATTTATTTAAATAAGGCAAAATGAACCCATATGTAATCCCTACCTGATAGGGCCATTCAGTGGAAAGTGCTATGTGAATATGAGTTATATTGAACTTGGGAGTTTAAAGAGAAGGGATCTAGACTAGTCACTTAAAAAAAAAAAAGAAGAAGAATCTGAGGCCCAATGAGTGGAAATGACTTGCCCAACCAAGTTCACTACAAAAAGTAATAGCTGGCATTCCATAGGGATTTAGAGTTTGTAAATTAATTATTTTCTTTCACTGGAGCCTCTTAACAATGCTGTGAGGGGGCAGCTAGGTAGCACAGTCAATATACTGAGTGCCAAACCTGGAGTTGGGAAGACCTGGGTTCAAACCTGATCTCAGACACTTCAGAGCTGGGTGACCCTGGGCAAATCACTTAACCCCAAATGCCTAACCCTTGCCACTCTTCTGCCTAGAATTCATACCAAGACAGACAGCAAGGGTTTAAAAAAATGCTGTGAGGTAAGTAGTGTTATCATCCCCATTTAAAATGAAGAAACAGGTTCAGAGAGATGAAGGGGAGTGTCCTGAGTCAGACTGAGGAAAGAATCATAGATCATAGATATCATGATGGAAATCCATGGAATCCAATCCCTTCATTTAGCAGATACAACAGCAATTTGATGGAACCCCTCTCACAAGGGGGAAGGGAGTTCCTGTGCTGAAGACTTCATGAGAAAAAGTAGTTTATACCTCCTCAGAGCATACTGGGGTTTTGTAGTTTGAGCTCAACTCTCTAGCCACAAAATCCCTCCCAAGCAGGATCCAAGGTATGAATCCTGGGTTCCAGGTTGGAGTAGCCTATGGAGCTGGCTGCTTGTCTCAGACTTCTTAGCTATCAAGATGAGTCCAAGGAGTATCTAAAATATTTCCTCCATCAGGTTCTTGCCATGGCCCTGCCTGCAGCCAACTGTGAAATAGCTGTTATATAGCCAAGGAAACTGAAGGACAGAAATTAGTTACGACAAAAACATTTTTAGAATGCCTACTATGTGCCACACACTGTGCTAAGCACTTTACAAAAAACTCATTTAAACCTCACAATAACTCTGGGAAATGGATACTATTATTATTCCCATTTTACAGATGAAGAAATGGAGGAAAACAGAGGTTAAGTGACTTCTCAGTATCTGAGGCAGAATTTGAACCCAGCTCTTTTTGAATTCAGCCCTAGCATTCTCTCCATGATAGCAGACTGACTGTTTTTTGCCTTTTGGTGGAATGGTCTTTCCTTTGTGAGAAAGCAGTAAAGGATGCCCAATGATAGGACCAGCCCCATCAAGGAGTTAGGTGACTCTGATAATTCAGAAGATCCGTGTGAACAGAGAAATCAGAGAATGTTCCAGTTGAGGGGAGTCTTGGAGATCTGGTTGATTGAGAGCTCTGGGTAACGGAACTTAATGTATTAAGCTCCCTCTCTGCATTGCTACAAATGCTCAGCTCTTTACTGCAGGCAAGGTAAAAATATATTATATGTATTTGCTAGAAATTGTGAAAGCACATTGTTCATCTACCTCCTGGCACATGTCTTGAATTCTGAATAGGGGTGCTCTTGGCACTTGGATGGGAGCCCACAGCTGCATTTTAAATGGGATGTCTGACATTTGAGAAAAATTCAATGAGGTGACTGTCTGGGAATATTGCTTTTCCCCCCTTACCTAGGAAGTCAGTTCAGCCTGGAGGTGAGGGGCAGATCCTGGGGCATTTCTAGATGGCAAAGAACACTAACAGGCTTGCAATTTGATAAGACATAAGACCTGACTGGAAGTGACTATCTCTGAAAGAAATCATTTCAAGGATCCTAAACTAATAAACTCCAATTTATGTCATTCGGTTTTGCCTGACAACATCAAATACTTTTGCAACCAGAGAGGAGCATTTGGGCACCTCATGACAAATTACTGTCAGAATTTCAAGCAATAAAAATCTCAAAAAGTTTCCTTTATATTGGTTCTGAACAGAGTTTAGATCAGAGAAATAGATGAAAATTGCAAACACCACTGCATAACTTCTGAAATAAGGGAGAACTAACTAATTAGGGTTGTATGCATGAATTTTTTACCAATAACAATAATGATTATTGACATTTATATAGCACTTTAAAGTTTTGAAAACATTTTACATATTTAACCTTGAGGAACTGCTAGGGGGCTAGGATATTGTGCCTATTCTTTTTTTTTTAAACTCTTAACTTCTCTGTATTGGCTCCAAGGCAGAAGAGTGGTAAGGGTGGGCAATGGGGGTCAAGTGACTTGCCCGGGGTTACATAGTGAGGAAGTGTCTGAGGCCAGATTTGAACCCAGGACCTCCTGTCTCTAGGCCTGACTCTCAATTCACTGAGCTACCCAGCTGCCCCCTTATACTTTTTTTGTAGTTTGTAATGAGTTCAGTCTTGGAAGAGTCTGAACAATAATGAGAAGGATTAGAATCCCTTTTCTCATACTCCAGTTCATTTAATCTTGAGGCTGGTGTGCCATGGAGACACACATTTACATAAAGATTAGATTGTGGCCATGTCTAGGGTTTCCTCCAAAAAGGAGGAGTAAATAGGTACACAATGTACACTATGAATCAGGTACAACACAGATAATTTATTCTTATACACAAAAGAAGTGTTAAACATAAAAGACTCACATTGTTGAGAGAATGAATTAAAAATTGGATCCAGTAACGTGACTATTGTTACAATCTTTGGGGTGGGGGGCTAAGACTTAAATTTCATCAGAACATAATGTAGTTGGCTGGCATTTTACATTTCACCCCAACTCTAGACTGTCCAAACCAACCCCAGTTCATTTTTATTGGTAAAATGGCCATGTTTGGGCCAATTCTTTTGTTGGCTATTATCTTCCTCAAGAGCTCTGGTATAGTTGCCAAGGCATGCCTCTCCTACCATCTAGTTCCAGCCTCATGGAATCCAAGACCTTTGCACCTTTCAAAAGCTACCTCTAAATCCTGGACTCTTTCTTCTCATTAATTTAAGATTAAAAAAAAAATAAGATCAACACAAAATAGCTAGCTGAAACCCAGATTCAGGCTTGCTTGGGCAGGACTTTTGCTTTAGATGCCACATATTCATGGCTACTTGGAATCCACAGTTGTGTTAGGGGTAACCTGCTCTTTTTCCTATTCCCCATTCAGGAAGCTTAAAACAGTCTGGACATAATTTAGACAGGAAAAGAAGAGAGAGACTTGAGGGGGTGATTGGTTCTTTTTATACATCTACTGAATCATCAGCTTTCCTGAGTCCACAGACAATAAAGGGACTCTTTGTCATCTCAAAGTCCTTTAACTCTGAGCCAAACACAATGAGAAGTAAGTTCCAAAGCTCACATGTGGTTGACCAGAACAAGAAATGGCAATGTTGTTATGTACCATGAGATGAACTCTATAGGTTAATTCATCATTGAAACACATTCATGATCTCATTGAGCCTAACAACACTGAATTAGATGTTGCAGGTATTATTGTTTTCATTATTGTTTAGTCATTTTAGTCATGTTTGACTCTTCTTGACCCCAGTTGGGGATTTCTTGGCATAGATATTAGAGTGATTTGCCATTTCCTTCTCCAGCTCATTTTACAGATGAGAAAAATTGAGGCAAACAGGGTTAAGTGGCCTTCACACAACCAGTAAGTGCTTGAAGCCAGATTTGAACTCAGGAAGATGAATCTTCTTGACTCTCAGCCTAGTTCTCTATCCATTGCACCACGTAGTCACTTTGCCTATAGGCAAGGAAACTGAGGCTCAGAGTGCTTTAATGATTCAACATACACAGTAGCAGAGGTGGCATTTGAACCCAGATCTTTCTGCTTCTGAGTGATACTTTATTCATTGTGTACTCAGAAATGATTACTATTATAATATACATAAAACTATAAGTAAGTAGGGATGAGGATTTTCCATTTAGGAAACCATAGCTTCATCAAATAGGGTGATGACCCCAAATCTCCCATAAGAATTACAGACCTGCTAACCACTGACTTTCCCATAACTTAGAATCTATGAACTCCATGAAGCATAACCCAAATTTTCTGATCTAGAACAGTGATTCCCAAAGTGGGTACCACTGCCCCCTGGTGGGTGCTGCAGCGATCCAGAAGAGCAGTGATGGCCACAGGTGCATTTATTTTTCCTATTAATTGCTATTAAAATTAAAAAAATTAATTTCCAGGGGACTAAGTAATATTTTTTTCTGGAAAGGGGGTGGTAGGCCAAAAAAGTTTGGGAACCACTGATCTAGAACCATGGTCTCAGTCATCTTCAACTATTCTCTCTCTTACCTCACTATATCCCCTTCCTTCCTCAATGAGTTCCTGGTTCACATTTTCCTTTCCTCCTCAACTACTACCCTCATTCCAGGGGACTTTAACATACATATTGACTCTCCCTCAAACACCCTAGACATTTAGTTCCTCAGTTTATTCACTTCCTATGACCTATTCCTCCACCTCACCTCAGCCACACACAAAGAGAGTCATACTCTTGATCTTGCCATCACCCAAAATGTATTACCTCCCTGTTTAAGAATTTTAAAATCCCCATATCTGATCATAATCTCTTGACTTTCAACACCTCTTTCTGCCTTCTCAGACCAAGATCTACTCTTTATTCAGTATCCTTCAATCCTTTGACACCTTAGTTTTCTCCCAATCCATCACCCTGCAATAGTGATTCTCTCTTTTCTCCTCTTTGATTCATTGGTGAAACAATTCAATGGTACATTGCTTTCTTCTCTTGAATCCCTGGCCTGCTTATATAATTGCCAATTGTGCCTAGCCAAGCTTTGGATCACTTTCACCATCCACCTTCTTCACTTCTACACATGTGCTGCTGAATGATGGTGAAGAAAATTTCATGACTATTCTGACTGGGTCTACTACAAATTTATTTTACACAACCTCAACTATGCTCTCACTGCTGCTATTTCCTATTTATCCTATATGTGGCTTGTTTGTAAATATACTTGCATGTTGTTTCCCTCCTTAGATTATAAGCTCCTTGAGGACAGGGACTGGCT
This sequence comes from Gracilinanus agilis, assembly GCF_016433145.1. Taxonomy (NCBI): domain Eukaryota; kingdom Metazoa; phylum Chordata; class Mammalia; order Didelphimorphia; family Didelphidae; genus Gracilinanus; species Gracilinanus agilis. The sequence goes on from NC_058130.1 coordinate 56,255,962, forward strand.
TTTTCTCTTTTTTTGGGGGGGAGGGGGGTATCCCTTTGCTTAGCACAGTGTCTGGCACATCTTCCACACAGTTGTCAATGACATGCCTAAAGTGTAGATTTTGCCGTATTGCTTTCTTCAAAAGTTTTAGAGGATACTTATTGCCTCTGTGATCAATCAATCTTAATCAATAAATCAACCAAGAAGCATTTTTTAAACATATTTATTATGTACTAAATACTGGATTCAGCACTGTGCCCTTTTCAACCCATTCTACTCCCTCTTTCTCTCTGGAGGAGATTTCTTCTGGGATCTCCATTTTGGGGAAGGACCCTCTTCATTCCTCTTCCAATTCTGTTTCTGACTTTTTGGACTTTGCCACCATCTAGCACTGGATCTGGAGTCAGGAAGACTCATCTTCTTGAGTTCAAATATGGCTTCATACACTTACCAGCTATGTGATCTTGGGCAAGTCACCCTACTTGCCTCAGTTTCCTCATCTGTCAAATGAACTAGAGAAGGAAATGGCAGACTACTCTACTATCTTTGCCAAGAAAATCCCAAATTGAGTCATGAAGAGTTTGACCTGATTGAACAACCACAACCTTATACTATAGCCCCCCTGCTTCTTTGAATTTCCTTTTATTTGTTGTCTTTCCCAATGAGAATGTGCATTTCTTGGAAGCAGGGGCTACCTTTATTTTTGCTTTTAGTTGTTTTCCTAGTGCCTTCCACAAAACAAATGCTTAATGGGTTAAAAGATTTTCTGACTCAATTTTATTATTGCTATTTACTCAAGACAAACACGTTAAATAACTAGCTAGAATATGAAAAACTGAACTTAGACATCAATTGAATATTGTTAGTTAACTGGTCAGTTCCAGCTTTCTGTCTGAAAATATATAGTTTGGGCTATTAGTTATAGCTCTGGTGTTTACCAGCTAGTATTTTGTTTTAGAGATCTTTACCTTCTGCCATCTCTTTTTTTCATTTGTAAATCATCATCTTGCTTTATTTACCCTTTGATATTCCATGAACTCATTGTGTCTGTGTAACCAAGGTTGGGGAAACTGCTGCTCAGGGCTCACTGGGTTTTTGTATATAGTAAGTCTATGCACTGAGCACAATAAGCAATTAAAAAAATCATATCTGTGTTTCATTGATTATATGAATGGCAGTAGTGCCTAGCAACAGATCCTTGAACAATTTTTATCTCATTAGGAGATACTTATTGACTGAGTGTTGACTGCTAAGAAGAGCGGCTACAAAGAGAGAAAACAGTCCTTCCCCTCATAGAACTGCTTTCCTAATGAGGGAAGAAAACAAGTACATAAATAAATTTATGTAATATACATACAGAGTAGATAACAGGTAACCTTACAGGAGGTGGTACCAGTAGCTCTGTGTGTGTGTGTGTGTGAGAGAGAGAGAGAGAGAGAGAGAGATAGAGATAGAGATAGATAGATAGATAGATAGATAGAGAGAGAGAGAGAGAGAGAGAAAGAGAGAGAGAGAGAGATAGAGATAGAGAGAGGCAGTGAGATAAATGAAAACTTCTTTATTTGGCATTTAAAGACCTTTGCCATCTGGCCAGTTACACACTACTTCCCCTTATGCACTCTTCATTCTAGAAAACTTTGTTCTAGAAAAACCAACCTAATTGTTGCTCCTTCTACCTGATATCACATCTCCCATCTCTTTGACTTTGTACATGGTGTTATTTCTCAAGCCTGTTACACACTCCTTTCTCATTTTTACTTCTTGAAATACCTAATTTTTTTCAGAACTCAACCTAAGTGTCATTGCCTACACAAGACTTGTCCTGATCCCCCTCAGGTGGTGGTATCTCCTTGCCTCCACTTGCCTGAGGCAGAGTATTCCCTGTTGGGGGAAAATGGGACCTTAGATTGGAGCAATGAAATGATGCTGTGTTATTATTTTGTAGGATGTTAAAGATATAAACAACCTTATAGATTGTTACAGAAGAAGACACTGAGGCAAGGTGACTAGCCCCAGGTCATATGGCTATTTAGTGCCATAGCTGAAACTAAAAACCAATCCTGCACACCCATTTCACTGATTTTTACCTAGACTTCTTGTAGATTGATGTGCAAAGTGGAAATATTTATGGAGAAATTTAAGAGTCTTTTTTGGTGTGGTTCTTTAAGAATCTAACCAAGCAATAATAGCCTTAGCCCAAACTCTAATGTCAACAATGTGAATAGTGGAAATCAGAAAGCATCCTATAATTATTGAGCATTTGCCTATTGTTTAGATAATTGCAAGGGATTTTTTTCCCTGCTCTTTATTTAGAACTATGGAATTAAAGCTAGAATCTTAAGAAGGGGCATCATTTGGCCGATTCACTAGAGGTCTCCTGGTGGAAGGAGGCAGTATGGTTCATTGCAGCTTTGGAATCAAAGTACATGGCTTAGAATCTTGGCTGCTACCTTACTTGTGTGACAGCTCATTTCACATCTGAAGGCCTCCGTTTTCTCTTCTGTAAAACCAGGGGTCTGAATAATATGACCGCTAAAGTTCCTTCCATCTTGAAATCTATGTTCCTCTGAAGGTTTAATTTCTCTGTGATAGGACCCGTGATTCTGTGAAACAGCTTCTTTCTACTTATGCACAATAAAAGGAGGCTTCCCGAAAAGAAGACCCAGCTGTCCCCTGGCTCTCTGACACAGCTTCTTGGTTATCTAGGACAATAAAATGACCCAACCATGTGGAAACAAGGTCTCTCAGACTTGGTGGGTGCTTACAATCACACAAGTCACCTGCTGATTTGATAAATTGCCATGAGGAGGTTTACCAAGGCTGAAGGTAAGGGCTACACTCTCCTTGCTGCATATCTTTGCCATATTAGGACAAAGGCAACTTGCTTTTCTTCAATGTTTAGTGACTGATGAGGGTCCTATTCCCTCTCCCTCCATGTCAAACCAGAATTAGATTGCTGAGTTAGAGCTGTTAGAGCTTTCTCATACATGGGAAGTCCATTCCCCACCCCCTTCCTTCATACCACTCACTGTAGGTAGCCTCTGGGGAGAGGAAGGAGATTAGATTCATAGTTTAATTTTCTTCCTATGAAGTGTGGAGCCAGGTCAAAGTCCCTAACCTGCTTTGGACTCAGGTCCCAAGAACTGGCTTGTCAGGCTGGCTGGCTGGCTGGCTGCAACATCCTTCCTGGAATTCTAGCTCCAAGGTGAGCATAACTCATCTGGGGCTGAGGGGTGTTACCACCTGTACCTAGAGCCTGAGAATAAGAAATGAAACAGAATAAAACAAACACCCCAGGTCTGACTCTGAGCCACAGGGTAAAAGAGGGGGCAGAGGAAAGTGCTTTCCTCTCCCCCTTCAATTCATGGCACCTGTTCTTTGGGCTTACTATGGTTGTCACCCTTTGGAGACAGCAAGAGAGCAAGCAAGAGAGTGGAAATGTCCCAGTTTGGCAGTTTTAAAGGTGTAGTTTGCTCTGGCTCTGCAGCAGCCAATTGAAGGAGGCTATTTCCATCCACATAATAAGAGAACACAGAGAAGCATTTTAGTTGAATTGGACCTGCACAAAGTTCCCATTACTTAGAAATGAGACAGGATGCCACGGCCCATGCTCTCTAGAGAGGGGAAAAGGATTAGAAGTAATATTTTGCTGTTCTTAATCAAGTTTTCATTAAGCACCCATTATGTGCCAGAAACTAGGGTGGATGTTAGAGTCTGATACAAAGACAAAAATGCAACCGACCCTGTTCTGGAGAAACTGGCATTCTCAACCAAATAGATCTCTTTCTATGGAAGAATTGCACATTTTTTTCACCCTGAAATAGAAGGGTCCTTCACACCTAGCCTAAAGCCTCATCCACATCTAAATTCACATCCGTGCTCATGCCAATGACGAAAGGAGAGATCAGAAAAAGCGTCTGTGTGTCTAAGCCCACAAGTCATGTGGCCTTACAACCAGGGTCTTGGAAGGCTCCAAGGTGGGAATTAGTTATGGGTACATCAAGAAAGCATGGAAAGTTTCCTGAAATAACCTAGGGGGGAAAAAGGTGGCAAGCCAGAAAGAGACACTGACTTGGATTTCCATAAAAGTTTTTAAGAGGCCAGCAATACAAGAGCTGATTTCTCTTGATTTTGCCATGAATCTAGGTCAGGACGCACTTGGCTGGCTCAGTGGAGAGAGTACTAGGTAGCTCAGTGGGTAGTGTGTTAGGCCTGGATTCCAGAAGACCAATCTTCCTGAGTTCAAATCGAGCCTCAGATCAGACATCTAATAACTGCGAGTCTGGGAAAGTCACTTAACCCTGTTTGCCTCAGTTTCCTTATCTGTAAAATGAAGTGGAGAAGAAAATGGCAAACCATTCCAGTATCTTTGCCAAGAAATCCCCAAATGGGGGGCAGCTGGGTAGCTCAGTAGATTGAGAGTCAGGCCTAGAGATGGGAGGTCCTAGGTTCAAATCTGGTCTCAGACACTTCCCAGCTGTGTGACCCTGGGCAAGTCACTTGACCCCCATTGCCCACCCTTACCACTCTTCTGCCTTGGAGCCAATACACAGAAGTTAAGGGTTAAAAAATGTAAAAAAAAAAAAGTAAAAGAAATCCCCAAATGGGGTTACGAAGAGTTGGGTACCACTGAATAATAACCTACTTAATGTCAATCTTCTGACTTCCACAAAAAAAAAGACACAGACATTTCTGATGTGAGCTGGTAGTGTGCAGTAAGGGGCACTAGTAGGAACGGGACCCTTATACTCTGAAATCTTGCATTTCTCACTAGTTAGCACTAGTTAAATATCAACTGCAAACTATAGTTTCAGCATTAATCAAGCAGGAATTGTAGATTGTTCAATTATCTACTCTCTGTGCTTGATTGGTAACAGTCTATGCTAGGCATCAGCTTTGTACCTATTCTGTTTTATTAATTGCTTATATTATTCTTGGAAATAATTAATTACCTATAGTGGTCCTCCAATGTATCATATCCCCAAGGTTCCCACTTTGGAAGGGCATTAAGACCTCTCCTTGGGGGCAGGTGGGTGGCTCAGTGGATTGAGAGCCAGGCCTAGAGACAGAAGGTCCTGGGTTCAAATCTGGTCTCAGACACTTCCTAGCTGTGCGACCCTGGGCAAGTCACTTGATCCCCATTGTCTAGCCCTGACCACTCTTATGCCTTGGAACCAATCTATAGTATTGATTCCAAGACGGAAGGTGAGGGTTTTAAAGGAAAAATAAAAAGACCTCTCCCTGACAAATGATGACAAGGTGGACAATGGAGGAATGTGGAACCTGCACACTGGGGACTCTGGCATTCCAGAAGAATTCCCCAATCTTGAGCATGCTCTTTATTTCCTATGGCAAAAACCCCAAAACATACCTCCACTTGAGTTTGGAAAGGGAAATACTGAGTAACTAGTAACTGAGTAAAAAATAAATATGCTAACCCTGATCCACAGCTTGTGGAAGCCGTCACTCCGTGGTGGAAGCTGTCACTTGACCATGGAAGCTGCCACTCTATGGTGGTAGCTCCACTGCTCTGAGAAAGCTGCCACCCTATAGTGGAGCTGCTACTCCATACTATCAGCTGCAAAGAAGCTACTCTACTAGCCTCTGGGCTTATCCATCAGTTCTAGGGCTACCTCATTAGCTCCCAGACTATTCCACCTATGCCACCTAAAACCACTAACTCTTCAAATAAAATTCTTTTCTTACTTCTGGATTGAATGGAATTTGAGTATCTCATATTTGGGGGTGAGACTCTGCTATAAACTTGGGTGTGTTTCTACCACATCATTTCTCCTTCAAAGATTATGACCTCGGGGCCATGGTTTCCTCCTTCATCTTCCTCTTGTACCCCTCCCTTCTTCGGAGTCTGTATAATATATGCCATTTGTCTCTTAGGGTATAAATCCGATTTATAAGACCTCGTTATTCTTTTTGTTTTTTGTCTAGAAAAGCTTTTGGAATCAATAAAGCAAAATTCTGCTTTAGAGGATCCTGTGTTCCCATGAATTTAAGAAAGAAAATCATATGTACAACAGAATCCCAAAGCATTGCCCTGGAGATTTATCCAGTTTGGTAGACAGAACTCTTCCTATGATGATGCTCTGAGTCCCAACTCAGTGAGTCTCCCATTAAAATAGTCAGAATATATCACCTGACTTCACAGTGAGAATGAGAATTCACTTAAAATAGAAAGCATTGTGATAGCAAGAAAACATCAGATAACAAGTAACTAACATACAATACATTGAAATCATTGCCTCATTCCACACCAGGGCTATCACTAGCAATTTTGGCAGCTAGAACAAGCAGCATAACGTATTTACCCAGGGCAAGAAATGCTGATCTTGCTCTCACCTCAACTGTGCAATTCCTCCTTGTGATAAAGACAAAGAAAATAATGAAGCATAGGAGGGGAAATACCTAGATATCCCATCAGGGGAGGGAAGAAGAGATCCTAGGATACCCAGAGGCTGCTTCAAGAGGGGCTATCTTCTAGGGGGGAGAGATGGGAAGCAGGGAGGGCCCCAGCCTCTTGGAGGCATTTACCTGGGTTGCAGCTGCAAGAGGAAGGGAGCCATATGGCACTTCCCATTTTAACTAATTATTCTTGCTAACTAGGTGCTAAGTTTGGTTGTTTTTGTACTTCTGGAGTGAAAGTGAAAGTGCTGTCAAAATAGAAATGTGACAAATTAAAAACTTGAACAATATTTTAAAATTATGATTTAAAATGTTTACAGTCTATGTTTTAGTGCCCTAGGACAAAATCTCAGGTTTTTGTTGTTGTTGCTCAGTTTTTTTCCAACTCTGCGACCCCATTTGGAGTTTTCTTGGCAAAGATACTGGAATGACTTACCATTTCTTTCTCCCACTCATTATATAGCTGAGGAAAATGAGACAAACAAGGTTAAGAGACTTGCCCAGCTAATAAATGACTGAGGCTAGATTTGAACTCAGGAACTCTAGGCTCAGTGCTCCATCTACTGCACCACCTAGCTGCCCAAAATCTTAAATACTCTACCCTATATGCCTATTATAGCAGAGGTACCTGTGGGTCCCATTCCATACTACCAAGGTGCTAGACTTACAGATTCATAAAGTTCAGGGCTGAACATGGCAGCTTGGAGGCACAGTGGGCAGAGTGGACAGGCTCTGTCTAGCATACCAACTCCTGGACCTTGGGTGGTTAAGGTTATGAGTCTTGTGCCTCTGGTTAGGTCCCTGTAACAGAGCTGCTCTTTGGGATTAGGGGTAGGTGCAGTAAGTTTTGTCACAAGTGACCACTAAAGGAACTATCTTTCAATGCTTAGATTGTGGTATTTCTTGTTACTCTATGGTTTCTTCTTTAGATATGATAGTAAGAGAGGGAAAAGTCTTACTAGTCGGGCTCCATAAATGGGAGTAGGTGAAGGGAACAAGCTTATATAGTACCTAGTATGGTGCCAAATACTGTGCTGAGTGCTTTACAAATATAGTATTTGGTCCTTACAACAAACCTGTGAGTTAGGGGAACATTTTCTAGTTGAGGAAACTAAGGTAGACAGATTGTCCGTGATCACACAGCTAGGAAGTATCGGAGGTTGGATCTGAACTCCTGACTCCAGTCTCAGCACTCTGTCCACTGTGCCTCCTAGCTGCCATGTTCAGCCCTGAATTTTTATTACTATTAGTAATAGAATATCAGTAACCCTAGCACCTTGGTAGTATGGAATGGAATCCACAGGCACCTCTGCCATAATAGGCATTCCTTTTTTCCCCCCCATCTCCGTTGTCTTTTTCCCGCTTTGTGTCTTGTCATTGGAGTTTCTTGCTGCTGTATCCTGTATTGTGAGTTAGCATTAAGCCAGCAGGCTAATACTGGGAAATCTTCTTTGGTCATTAACTTTTCTCTTATCCATAGATCTGACAGATAATTTTTCTATGCTCCCCTAAATTACTTTTGATATCACCTTTTGTGTCCAAATCATATACCCATATTGCGCTTATCTTGATATATATGGTATGAGATATTGATCTATGCCTAGTTTCTGCCAAACTGTTTTCCAGACTTCTGAGCAGTTTTGATAATGAGTTCTTGATGCAAAGGCAACTTGGATCTTTGGGTTTATCAAACACTAGGTTACTGTGCTCATTTACTTCTGTATATTGTGTACCTATTCTATTCCATTGATCTAACTTTGTGCTTATTAATATCAAACAAAGCATCAAACACAAGAATGTATGCTTGCCAGAGAGGTCAGGGCAGGATGCCCAGTGCAGTTGAAATGAAAGAAGGATTTCCTATATATAGTGAGGTAGTTCAGGTCTTCATTTTTGTGGATGACATGCTGATGGAATCATACTCTGGAATTATTCTCCTAATAGAGCCTTCTAAATGAAATGTCTTATGATCATTCAAAGGAACTCAACTTGACTATCTGCACAGGAATAACCACATGGATGAAGATTACCTGTTCCAGACTTCATCATAAAGTTGAAAGGACAGCTCATGGAGTTGGTCCCACATTTCATGTTTCTTGGACAGACTGTATTGATGGATAATGTTCTGGACCCAAAACTGAATACGAAGAGATAGAGCTGGATGACTTTGGGGAAAATTCAGTGTTTAAAATAAACGCAGACTTTTCTCTGAAACAAATATCCATCCTTTAAAAAAAAGCAACATTTCCAGATGATATGATATGACTACTATGTTTCATTTAATAATACCATAGTCTCAGAAGAATTGAGATTTTGGTTAGTTATCTAGAAATGAAGAAACACGTAGTGGAGTTAAGGAGGCTGGAGCATATTACCAACAAAAAATTGAATGGGAGAAAAGACACAAAATACATTATCAGAAAGAGATAAGACTGGAAAAGTGGGTATGCCAGGCATATTCTAAGAGTAAGGGATAACGAATAGCAGTGTGCTCTATTGATAACCATACAATGACAAGAAATATAAAGGAAAGCTCCTAGTATGTTTAGTGGATTCCTTGTGGAGAATTCCCAGAAAGACATGAACAAGAATGGAACAGAATGAAGGGCACGAATGCATTGTAGCTTGTTTTTTTGAAGGACATATCTTTGTAGAAGAGATCTCAGGATCATTGTAGTGAAATAATCTAGTATGCATGTGTGCATATACATACATGTGTAAAACAAAAAACATAGATAATAAATACTATCTCTGTCTGTACATGCATATAGATATTTTTGTTCAGTTATTTCAGCCATGTCTGAATCTTCAGGACTCCATTTGGGGTTTTCTAGGCAAAGATAGTGGGGTGGTTTGCCATTTCCTTCTCCATCTCATTTTACAAATGAGAAAACTGAGGCAAGCAGGGTTAAGTGACTTTCACATGGTAACTCAACTAGTAAGTGTTTGAAGTCAGATTTGAACTCAGGAGGATAGGTCTTTTTGACTCTCGGTTGCACTCTATCCACCACATCACCTAGCTGCCCATATAAAGGTTTATATATGTATGTGTTTATATTTATATATAAAAGGGAGAGGCAACATGCAATAGGAGATAAAATGTCAGTCTTTTGGAATCAGAGAGACTGAATTCAAATGCTGCCTCTGTCACCTACAGGCAATGTGACTCATGGAAAATTGACTAACTTTCGAGTGTTAATTTTAGCTATTTAGTGCCTTTGTGCACCTTTCCTTTGATTAACAAGTTCTTCCTGAAATCTCTGTTTTAAGGAGAGGCACATGCTACTTTCATTCTTCACTTCTGTTTTCTTTTCTATGGGGTTGTTCTCTGCCTTGGCTTTTTTCTATTTCCTTTTATATAGTGTCTCTGAATACAAGAATTGTCTTTTTATTCTATTTGCATTCCCAGTGCCTTACACATAGTAGACCTGTGTTTGTTGATTTGACTTGACTAGTGTGCTAGACAACTTTCTGAGACAATAAGTTACAGACACGTTACCAAACTGTAGTAATGGTAGGACTTTCTATAATGGGAATTCCCTATATGGATGGAATCATAATCTGGACCATAATAGGGATATGAGTATGCATGTATAGGATACATGTAAAATCTTAAACTTATAAAATTCATCTTCATAAGTTCAAGATGGAGTCAATATAGTTAAAAAGCAATTAGTCTGAAAAAGACTTTTAGTGTACCACAAGTTCAATATATATGTATGTATGTATGTATGGTTTGTTGGGGCAGCTAAAAAGTGATTTAGTTATGTAGCTTTATGGAGATACACTATGTCCTAGAATGGAGAAGGAATCTTTTAATTGTATTTTGTCTGCTTAAAGCACATCTGGACTTTTGTGTTCAGTTTCAGGTGCCACACTTTAGGTTTTTATTCCATTCTACTCTCTTCTTTTGTTTTATGAGTGAGTTCATCCCATTTACACTCACAGTTATGGTTGCTAACCATATATTTTCCTCCATCCTATTCTCTTATACTTTTCCTTATTTTTTCCCTGCCTTCTCTGTGAGTCTATTTTGCATCTAACTACTACCTACTTTGATTTGCCCTCTCTCTTATTCACCCACCCCCATTTTCCTTAAGTTCTTTCCCTCCTATTTCCCTGTTAGGTAAGATATATATATATAAACATACATATATATATCTTATATGCATATACATAGTTAGGTAAGATATATCTTACCTAACTATGTATATGCATATTCTTCCCTTTTTTAACCAATTCAGATGTGAATTGTCACCTGCTTTCCCCCATTGCCCCCCGTCTTTATTGCACAGATTCCTCTTTGTGTACCCAATTTATGTGCAATATTTCCCCCTATTCTGGTTCCACATTTTAGGGGACACATGGAGGAGTTTGTGAGCATCCAGAGGAGAATGATCAGTATGCATGGTCTTGAGATCATGCCACATGAGGGTAGATTTAAGGATCTTGAAACTGTGTTAGTGGAAATTTGGGGTTCATTTGAACCTTAAATATTTAGATATGTGACACTTTAACAAACAAACAAATAAATAAATAAATGTTTGTCACATATCTAAATATTTAAAGTTCAAATGAACCCCAAATTTCCACTAACAAGACATTTACCTTGAATAGAAGACTTGGTAGGGATTTGACAACTGTCTTCAGTTATTTCAAGAGCTCTCATGCTCCAACTCATTTGATTCAATAAACATTTAGTAAGAACCTTCTTTGTGTTAGGGAACATGGACTAGTAGCTATAGAGCTGGTTTCAGAGTTGGAAAAACCTGGATTCAAATCTTACCCTTGACACCTACTAGCTTTATGATTCTGGGCAAGACATTAACCTCTTGCTTCAAGAGCTGCCAATCTGTATTGGTAGAAGGAGTTCCCTTAATAGGAATAACATCCTATACTAACAAAATCACAGGTTTAGACTGAAAAACATGTGCCAGATGCTGGAGATGCAAAGGCAAGAATAAAATGTTTTCTCACCTAATGGAATTTTTATTCTACTGGGAAAATATGACATATACACAAATAAAAGGGCAGGGAAAGGGTATATGCATTTATATAGTACCTGATATGTGCCAGGCACTGTGGTAAGTACTTTACTATTACC
>NC_058130.1:56272461-56288949 GCF_016433145.1 Gracilinanus agilis
CAATACTGTTTGAACTGTGAATTAAATAGGTAATACGCGTGACTTGCCATATGCTCCCTCAAGTTCCAATCACTCCCTTTCACCCTGCCTCCATCAGGCAATTGCTTTTCTCTTTATTTATTTACCTTGACAGTGTTGATTGGTCCATCGTTCAATTGTTCTCTCACTGAAGGCTGATTAGGCATATGGCCCTAGAGAGCAGAACCAGGACCAGTAGGTTAATGTTACTGACTTTATGTAAGAAAGAACTTAATAACGTCATAGAATTTAGAATTAGGATATTAAAGATCACTTAACCCAGGGGCTCTTTACCTAGGGTCTGTGAACTTGAAAAAACCCTCTACATATAAAAGCATATTTAAAAATGTATTTTAATAGAATTGACGTCCTTTGGAATCATCTCTAATTCATGAATTTAAAACCATGATTCTGAAAGGGGGATGGTAGGCTTCACCAGACCTGCCCAAAGGATCTGTGACACAAAAAGTGAAGCCCCAGTTCTAGACTGGCCTTCTCTATAAAATGGGAGGGGGTGATTTCCCTTAGGTTGCCCAGAAAACAGTTTAGCTAGCATTTGAACCCGGGTTCTCTGACCCAGTGATTTTTGCCATCCTATGTCCTAGACTGGGGCTTCTGGCAAATGGAATAGATTGCTTCTTGAGTGATGACTTCTCTCATAATGGAATGCTAAACTGAGACTGACCACCTGAAATCACAGAGATCTCTCCACCGGGAATCTGGTTGTCTTTGGTGACCTGGCACTGTTGGGGAGTGGAAAGAGCAGGGGATTGGGAATCAAGAGATTGGACTTTATTTTTGATTAGATCATCACATGTGATCTTGGACAAGTTCATACTTACTTTTGGGGCCTCAGTTTCTCTGAAATGAAGAGGTTGGACTAGAAACTCTTTATTCTTCTCAGTCATATGTTCTTTCTCTTGCTCTACAGTATGCCAAAACTTTTCACCTTTCCCATCTGCTTGGGCCATTCTTTCTCTTACTTAGGGTCCTCTTCTACTTCCTCCTACTAAATGATTTTCTTCTAGGATGCCATACAAGCAGAATTTTCATAGGAAATAAATAATTTACAAAAATGAAAACGGGATCAAAGAGGTTGTCTTCTAATGGCTGCTTCTTATGAATTACCAACAAATGGATCTCCTACCTCATCTGGGCTTTCAAAGTCTTCTGTGGGTTAGAAGACTCTTTCTCTATGTCATCCATGACTTTTATGTCTATGGCAGGCAAAAGTATCTATGATGCTTCATTCTTGGAAGTTTTGAAACTATAAATGAAGAAATATATTTTATTACCCACCTCCCACCCCCATCCCCGCCTTCCCTGCCCCATGCCTTGCTGGCCTGAAAGAATAATTTCTGACACTAAAAGGTGAATTTGTTCTTTGTGGCACCCTGATTCTGTGGCCATTAACATTGCATGAATGAGAGGCAGGGTGATATTGGTAAAAGAGTCCTGGATTGGGAGGGTCAGTAGATCTGGCTTTGTTTCTGGCTCTACTTTGAACATACTATGAGTCTTTAGGGAAATTCCATCTCAGTTGCCACATCTGTGGCAATGGGGAGTTGGATTAGATGATCTCTAATGTTAGGTAATGTAATAGGGGTTATTAGGAGATTTCCTGATCTGCTGAACTGGGCCACTTCCCATGGCGTCCAGGATGATACCATTGGTAGTGATGGCCTTCCAAAACTGGTGGAATTTGGGGCAGCTAGGTCGTTCTGTGGATTCAGAGCCAGGTAAATCTAGCCTCAGACACTTCCTAGCTGTGGGCAAGTCACTTCATCCCAATTGTCTAGCCCTCACTGCTCTTTTGCCTTGGAACCAATACTTATTATTGATTCTAAGATATAAGGTAAGAGTTTAAAAAAAATAAATTGGTGGACTTGTAGTGGTCACTAGGCGGATGGCAGTGACTCAGGAACTTCCAACTTCTTTGAGTTCATGATGATATTAGGAGTTCTGGAAATATCTATTTCTCAGAATTATTGTTTAGTGACCTAGACTCAAGGAAAGAAACACAAATCAGGCAAAGTCAAGTAAGCAGAGCTGAGAAACACAAAAAATACAAAATGACTACCGCAATGAAAACAGAAAGGACAACAACCACAAAACATTTGAAAGTGAACAGTGCAGAATTACAAAGAGCAAGCAAGTTCCCAAAGTCAGGATCCAAGAAGAGCCTCCTCCTCTCCCATTTGCAGGAGTAGGAGGTCTACCAGTATGGAGCACTGCATATATTTTCAGATCTTTTTGATAAATTTTGCTAATTTTTCTCTTCTTTCTTTCTTCCTTTCAAAATTGTGTTTTTTGAGGAGCAACCAAGTGATTCAGTGAATGGAGAGCCCCAGGAAGTTCTGGATTAAAATCTGGCTTTAGGCACTTCCTAGCTGTGTGACTCTGGGGAAGTCTCTTAACTCCCATTGCCTAAGCCTTTACCACTCTTCTGTCTTGGAACCAAAACTTGGCCTAAGAGCATCCTTGGACAGCAGGCTGATATTTTGGGGGCCTGATTCTAAGATGGAAGGTAAGAGTTTTAGAAAAAGAAAAGATGCTTTGCTATGTTCCAGCTAGGGATGGCTCTTTTGAGATGAGGGAAGGAGACAATGGGAGAAATGTTGGTGTTGTAAAAAAACAAATGTCAATAACATATATCAATAAAACTTACTTAAAAAAAGAAATAAGCAAATTAGAAGAGGTAGTCTAGTCTCAGGCTTATTTAGGCAAGTACATGTTCCTGCTCTGATGTGCTTGAGTTGAAGCTTCTATTGCTGCTGGGATGGGGGAAAGAAGTCGTCCTTATTGCCCATCTTACTGAAGTTTAAGGGAGAGATGTCCTTGGAGCTACCCAAGGGAGGAATGGAACCTGACTCAGTTACTAATAATTTTCTATTACCAGTCCTCCCAGTTACGGAATGAGGAACTGCTGTGTCATCCCAAAATACATGTCCTCAATCAAGGAAAGATCTCTCAGAAAGGATCTGGAGAGATGTCTAGCTCCATGGAAGGTGCCTCTGTTTGAGCAGATCAAGAATTTGGTTACCTGGTCACCTTAAATTGGCTCTAAAAACAACACCAGGAGAGACTGGGCTTTGGCTTCATTTTTAGACTATGTTGAGGACCCCTATAAATTTTATGACGCACTCTGTTCCTGGAGGTATGGATCTAGCCAATTTGTCCTCTACTAGAGGCATTGCTCTAGAGGCGGTTCAGGTTTGGCTATTCCCATACCTCAACTGGTATATATATTTTGGGGCACATGTGTTGTTGTAACCATCAGATTCTATAACCCTATTGCTTGTCCTGAATGAAGAGGATATGAATATAGTGGTAGTGAGAGAAAACGGATTTTTCTGATCTATATTTGTTGCAAAGTTATGAAACAGGTGATGTTGGGAACCCTCCTTATAACCCTATTTCATATTCTCAACACTATCCAACTCCTCTCTTTCATCATTCTCTTTCTCTACTTATTAACACCTTCCTAAGGAAAAGATCAGACAAAGACACTAAGTTATCACCGAAAATCCATCCCATGGAGGAGATAGCATCT
This sequence comes from Gracilinanus agilis, assembly GCF_016433145.1. NCBI lineage: Eukaryota > Metazoa > Chordata > Mammalia > Didelphimorphia > Didelphidae > Gracilinanus > Gracilinanus agilis. The sequence goes on from NC_058130.1 coordinate 56,276,033, forward strand.
GAACTGGGTCTTAAAGGAAAAGGAGGGCTTTCTCTTGGATTGCCTTCCCTCTACTCTGTCTATATCCTGTATACACATAGTTATTTCTATGTGATCTTCCCCAATAGGATATAAATTCCTTGAAGAAAAGATTGTTTTGACCTTTCTTTGTATGAACCCGGATCATAGAATTAGTGGCTTGGAACAAAAAGGGAAGCTGAGTCCAACCTCCCTGTTTGACAGATGAGGACTCTGAGGCCTAGAGTGGTGAAGTTATTTACCCATAGTGACAAAAAAGTAAATAATAGAGTCAGGTACTGAATCTAGGACATCTTACTTGAAATCCAGTGTCTTTACCACTAGAGTCCTCTATTTTTACCTTTCCCAGCAATATCTGCCATTAAATTTACCCACTTACTGTAGAATGAAAAGTCTTGTTTTCTGTTAATGGAATTTCAAGTAGCTGAGAGAAGTGGAAGTGGTATGGGGCAGTGATGGGGCTTGGAGCTATGTCACAGTAGAGTCCAAAGAATCCTGAATTTGCACCGAGGAAGCAAGAGAGGAGAGGAAGGAAATGATACTGGCATGACATGGTAGTTATAGTATGTTGACTCTGAAACCAGGAAGGTGTGAATTCAAGTCTCAGCTCTGATATTTATTAGTTATATGACCATGAGCAAGTCACTGAACCTCAGTTTTTTTCTCTGTAAAATGGAGATTATAATATGTATAGACCTTACCTTATTGAATTGCTGAGACTCAAATGAAATACTGTACATCAAACATTTTATACACTTTCAAGCCCCATTTAAATGTCAGTTATAATTATCTGTGCTTTTGGAGAAGCTGCCAGCGGCTTGACCAGAATTTTTTTTTTTAAAAGATGAGGAAATTAAACTGTTACTCCTGGAGCTCTATTTCCAAGCAGACTCGTTTGGAAGACTGTCTTTCAAAATCTCCACAGCAAAATGGAAACTGCATTAGAGTTCTGATGAGATATCAGAGTCTGGTGAATCGTAAAGACTTCCTTCTCTCCAGGGCTAAGACTCTGCAGATTTATTCCTGGGTCTGCTGGGAGATACCAAGAGGCCAAAATTGACCAGACACCAATGTGTTTTGGTTTCTTTCCTTTTCACTGGAGGGGAAGATCCAGGGAGATAGGCACTTCTCCTCTCCTCACTGAGACCAATTAGCATGTAGGTCTTTGGGAGGAAGAACATTTCTTTCTTTGTTTCAAGGCTGACATGGTCAGTGATGGATGAATGTTAGTTCAGAACTCTTTTGATGGTTTCCCTTAGAACATTATACATTTTTTTTTGTCAGAATCTGATCGTCCATCATCCAAATGCCAATTTTATTTGGCTTTTCTTCCCGGCATTAAATCTACTAACTGAATTTAGTGTCTGGATTTTCTTCCTGTCTCCCATGGTCTAGAGCTTGAGTTAATGTGTCTTCTCCTAGAGACCTTTTCAATTTTCTAATTGGTAAGAAATCAGATTAGGGCTCCTGCAGTTTTTTTCCACTTAATTCAAACCAGCAAACATTTTTAAAACACCTATTATATGCATGATGCCATGCTTGGCATTGGGAAGGAAAAGATGAAAAATGATGCCATGTCTGCCTTCAAGTAGCTTACAATCTGGTGGGGGTGTAGGTTCTAGAAAGCATGTGTACCTGAATGGATAAGTATGATGCAAGGTAAGCTGTGATGAGGGCAAGAGAGGGGTCCAAACAAAGGATTCTAAGGCTATATAAGGAGGGAGATATCACTTTCAGCAAGGACAGCTTATCGAAAATCCATCCCATGGAGGAGATAGCACCTGAACTGGGTCTTAAAGGAAAAGGAGGGCTTTCTCTTGGATTGCCTTCCCTTTACTCTGTCTATATCCTATATGTACACAGTTATTTCTATGTGATCTTCCCCAATAGGATGTAAATTCCTTGAAGAAAAGACTGTTTTGACCTTTCTTTGTATATCCAGTTCTTAGCACAGTATCTGGCATATAATATGCTTGTTGATTTTTTAAAAACAATCTATATCTTCCATCTTAGAATCAATACTAATTATCTATTCCAAGGCAGAAGGGCAGTAAGGGCTAGGTAATTGGGCTTAAGTGACTTGCCCAGGGTCATACAGCTAGGAAGTGTCTGAAGCTTGTTGATTTTTTGAGAAATGCATTCTATCTCTCTGTCTCTACCACTGTTTATGTTTCTATCTCTATTTCTCTTTTACTCTCCCGTCTCCTCTTTGTCTCTCCTATATCTCCCAATCAGTCTTTGTTGGGGTGTATGGGGTGTGCAGGGAAGACTAGATGAGAGAGCTGGGCTGCTCATCCACCTTTGGGGTCTACCTTTCACTCAACTCTTACCTGTGACTCCAAGAAACTGGAGCATATACAGTAGCCACCTCCCAGTAAAACCTTCTTGGCAGACAAGCTAAACGAGGTTGAGGGCAGTAACACGCTTCAAACCCATCTGTGAATGAGGGGATATCTACCCCAAGTGTGTGAAGACTTCCCCCAGTGGAATGGGCAGATGAGAACAATTTGTTCCAATGGCCACAAAGGTGGCTGAAGCAACCTATATTTGTCCACTTTTACTTCTACTTCCCTCCTCTCCCCTCCCTTAATCTCAGCACAACCCCAGCAAAAAAAGATGACAAGGTCACAGTCTCTAGTCTCACCTATCTGTGGCTCAGTGGTTTTAACTCTATTTTACCACTAGAATGGACTTTTAACTATGCTGAACTAGGAATCCCTCCCTAAACTTATGAAATGATTCCCATTTCTATAGCTCTTCAAAGCTTACAAAGACATTTATCTCAACAGCCTGTGAGCTAGGCAGCTCTAGATTTATTTCCACTTTACAGACAAGGAAATGGAGGCACTGAGAGATTGAAGGAATGACTTGCCTAGAATCACACAACTAGTAAATGGTTAGAGCTCTGACTTCAAGGTCATCGATCTTTCCGTCCTAACACCTTTTCCCCTATCATTTCCCTCCTTGTTTGCCTGAACCCTAAAATACCCATCATGATACATTTGTTTGGAACATGTTTTCTGTTTATTTCCTCCTGGATGCAAATTTCTCTCTGGACTAGCTCCAGCCATGACTCTCCAGGTTCTCCTGCTTCAAAAAAGCCAGCTGGTTAGCCAACTAGCATTTATTAAACACCTTTTACATGCCAGCACTGTGTAAGTGTTAGGTATACAAAAAAAAGCAAAAACATGATACCTGCTTCAGAAGGTGCCCCCAATGCAGAGCAGCAGCAGACCGAGGATGGAGCAAAGGACTGTTCCAGGAACACCTACAGATTCTGTCCTGTTCATGTGCCCAGTTTGCTTTCACACAATTCAGTCATCCTGGTTCTTGGTCACCCAAGTTTTTAGATCTAATTTTGCTGCTAACATTAACATCTTGACTTATTTATAAACCCAACATCTTCATTCTCTTTTTTAAACCTTTTCCTCACATCTTGGAATCAATGCTAAGTATTGGTTCCAAGGCAGAAGAGTGGAATGGGCTAGGCAATGGGGGTTAATTGATTTGCCCAGAGTCACACAGCTAGGATGAATCTGAGGCCAGATTTGAACTCAGGACATCCCATTTCCAAGCCTGGCTTTCAATCCACTGAGCCACCTACCTGCCCCTAAGATCTTCACTCTTATTTCTCAGTTTAGGGGCCCACAACTTGGCAAGGGTTGCTGAGTCATTAGGAGGTGGGCAGACCCAACTGGGCATTAGTCCAAGCTGAGGGGAGGATGTACAAGTCTTTAAAATAAAAAGACTTCAGTGTCTTTTAACAACTAATTAATGTCTGAGGCAGAATTCACACTCAAATCTCCCTGACTCTAAGGCTTGTTCTCTATTTACTTTGCCTGCTAGCTATTCCATTCTGCACCTATTGTTTTTAAGGCAAAGTGCCAGGTGCTGGAGGGCCACAAAGACAAATGAAAAACTATTTCTGTCCCAAAGCAGCTGACATGTTATTGGGAGAGGCAGGAGGAGTGGAACATGTAAACAGATGTCTGTAGGAGATAATTTGTGGATGGATAATGGGCATCGCTGCTTGCCTTCTCAATGGATAGGGGCAGGGTTGGAGAGAGGGAGGAAGGGAGAGAATTTGGAACTCAAAATTAAAAAATGAATGTTATGAAAGAGATAATTTGTAGAAGGAGAAAGGGGGAATCAGGAAAGACCACGTAGGAAGTGAAACATGAACTAGCCTGGAAGCTAGGTAGCTTTGAGGAGAGAATGAATTCCACGCATGAATTTTACTCTGTATAAATCTGCCCACAGATGAGTGCAATGGTATTTAGGAAACAGGCCCATAGTGGCAGTCCCTACTGCCCCGAGTCCTGAATGAATGGATGGGAGACAAACAGTGTTCACAGACCCAAATTCATAGAGTTTACATTTTTTGCTTCAGTCTTATTTAAGCTTAAACCTTTTATAGCACATACCTCCCCCATCTTAAACAAAACAAACACAGACTTCCAATACCCTATCCACAATTTTCCTGGAGTCCATATTCTTGGACTGTTTTCTACCTAATGTACTGATTTCTCTGACTTAGGTTCCTTCCTAGAAGAAGATGCAAGATTCACCTTTCCTAAACAATTCTTTATTATTGCCTTCCTATTCCCCCATCCTCTCCAAACCTCAGAAGCTTTGGTGGCTTTTTGTTCTCCACGAGATCAAATCTGAACTTTTTGGATTGCCTTTCAAGGTCCTCCCATAGTATAGTCATTATGAGAGAGAAAGATAGAAAGATAGATAGATAGGCAGAAAGATAGAAGATAGATAGGTAGATAGATAAACAAATGGCAAATAAGACCATCCCTGACCTCAAAGTACTTACATTCTATTTTTGGTCTGATAATCAGTAAAATGTAATTTTTTTCTATTCTTTTAACTTTTACAGAAAATTGTTGGGGAAAAAAGGTTTATTGTTTACAAAGTAGAACATAATCTCAAATAGGATAGAGAAGACATGGGGTATGGAGTAGTTTCTCTCTACCACTACCTCCCTGCCCAATGCTTTCTGGACAGATCCTGTCATCCCTTGGCTTTTCCTTCCTCCTACGTCTTTATTGGCACCCACTGGGGATGAAGACCCTAGGGAGAGAAAGAAACAGTTCCATTGGTGTGAAGTCAAACAGAATTGCCCAGTCCCAATTGTCTGTCTCTTTTTGGTATTGGACCCAGGATGGTTGCTCATAAAACAAAACAAAACAAAACAAAACAGAATAAAGAGCTTACATTCTAATCAGGGAGGACAATGCATATAAGGGGTGCTAGAAATGAGGGGTTATGCACACAGTAGCTTGGTGGAGAGATGACTAGGAAGCGACTTGGAGGCCTGGGCCTTAGCAAGATTAGACCAAAGATCAACCCCAAGAACCAGGGGACCCAGAGTGGAGTCCAGATTTCTGGTGGGAAACAGATGAAAATGATGGTTCCAGACCAAACAACACGGTATGAAGACAGTCAAGACGTATTTTTATTATAATTTTATGGTCCATGAGTTTTTCCATGTATTTAAAATTCCCAATCCTAAATGACTGCCTAGGTTAGGTGTGACCCAAAAATGATTTTCTCTTACATTAATACTTCAATGTTTAAAAGATAGATCTAAGACTGAAGACTTTCCAACATTCATTACATTCATTGGGTTTCTCCTCACTATGAATTCTCTGACCCTGAATAAACTCAGGAAATCAAATGAAACTTTCCCCAATTTATTATATTCTTTCCCAGTGTGAATTCTCTGGTGTTCAATAAGATGTGAATTCTGGCTGAAGTTTTCCAGACAGCCTCTACATTCATAGATTTCCCCCTGGTATGAATTCTCTGCTGTTGCATAAGATGTGAAATATTGGCTCACTATGAATTTGGGCTTTTCCACATTCACCACATGTATAAGGTTTTTCTATAAATTAGATTTTTAAAAAATGTCTAATAAAGCTTGAGCTAAGATGGAAAGATTTCCCACATTCATTGTATATACACAGGTTTTTTTCTCCAATAAAAACTGTTTGATGTTCAGTAAGACCTGAGCTATAACTCAGTTTTCCCATATTCTTTATATCCATATGGTTTCTATTCAGTGCAAATTCTCTAATGTGCAACAAGCACAGAACTCTACCTGAAGGTTTTCTCATATTCAATACATTGGAAGGTCTCTGTCCTAAATAGATTATCTGATTCTTAATTATTCCTCATTCCTCTCTGAAGCATTTGCTCCATCTATTTGATGAGATCTCTTCTTGGGAAATATTCAGATATCTAATTGGTATTGAGCTTGAACTGAAGCTTCTCTGGAATTTATTTCATCTCTGGCCTTTCTTCCCTAGTGGAATTTTCCGTAAATCACCGTCACTGATCTGAAACCTGTCTTCTGAGAAAGAAGTTTCCTGTTTTTCTCGTATAGTATTTCTTTGATATCTCAATATTCTATTCTCATGTTCATGGGCTTATCCAAACTGGAGAATGTCTCCTGTGAATTTTTCCAATCCACTTCCCTGTGAGTTCACTTCTTCACCAATTTCTTGCTTTTGAGTTAAAATAAAAATATAATAAAAACACATCTTGGTTGTCTTCCTACCATGTTGTTTCTGTTTCCCATCTCTAATCCTTTTAGGGTCTCTTTTCTCTGAGTTTCCCCAAAGGTTTAGGACCCACATTCTTCATCTTGCTTCAATAAGAAGGTCCCTTCTGGTTTAGAGTCCTAGTAAAGCTACATTCCCATATTTCTCTAGCATCATATCCCCACAGAACTGCCTTTGAGCAGAGGGCTCCAGTCCTTGTGGGTAAAGTATGCCGCCACATTCTCAAACATTACTGAGACCTGACCGGCAGATACACAGCTGCCATTGCCTGGTCTTCTAGAATCACTGTCAGAGCAGTCAGGAATCTCCCTTCCTCCTACTCAACCATGTGGCCCTCTCAGAGTTACCTAACACACCTCACCCCAAGTGCAGCTGCGGTTTCTAAGCCTAATCTCCTTCAACCCTGAATCTGCTCTCTGCTCAAAGTTCCGTGGACTATCTCTTGCTTTTCTTTGTTCTTAGGAGGTTTTCTCTTTTTTCTGCCTAGCCAAATCCTACAAGTCTTTCAAGGTCCACCTTAAATCCAATGTCCTTTCTGAAGACTTTCCTGATGATTCTAGTCCATTGTTTATCATTCTCTTTGCCAAACTCCTTTGGTAGTTATTGTCCTAATCCTGATAATGTTTCATATTGGTTTTTATTAAAATTTTGTTTAAATCATTTGTACAAACAAAACTAATGTAACCAAGATTAGATGGGATACAAACTGGGGGAAAATTTTTATAATAGATTCTCTGATAAAGGTCTAATTTCTCATATCTATAGAGAGCTAAATCAAATTTATAAGAATAGAGGTCATTCCCAATTGACAAATGGTCAAAGGATATGAATGAGCAATTTTTACTTGAAACTTGAAAAACTTGAAAAAAGTTTTAACTCACTCTTGATTAGAGAAATGCCAATTAAAACAATGCTGAGGTACCAACTCATAGCTATCAGATTGGCCAATATGACAATAAAGGAAAGTGATAAATGTTGGAGGGGATGTGGCAAAACTGGGACATTAATTCATTGTTGGTGGAGTTGTGAACTGATCTAACCATTCTGGAGGGCAATTTGGAACAATGCTCCAAGGGCTATAAAAAATCTGCATGCCCTTTGATCCTGTAATAGCTCTATTGGGTCTGTGTCCCAAAGAGATCATATAAAAGGGGAAAAGACCTATTTGTACAAAAAATATTTATAGCAACTGTTTTTGTGGTGGCAAAGAATTGGAAATGGAGGGATTGTCCATCAATTGGGAAATGACTGTACAAATTATGGCATATGTTGATGATGGAATACTATTGTGCTATAAGAAATAATAAACAAGATGATTTCAGAAAGAGCAGGAAAGATCTGTAGGAACTGATGCAGAGTGAAATAAGCAGAACCAGGAGAACAGTGTACACAGTAACAGCAATACTGGACAATCATCAACTGTGAAAGATTTAGCTACTTTCAGTAATACCAGGATTTGGGACAATTCTGAAGGACTTACAACAAAAAATGCTCTTCACCTCCAGAGAAGGAAGTGTTGGAGTTGGATGCAAATCAAAGTATACTATCTTCCACATTAGTTTATTTACAGTTTTATTTTGAGGGTTTGGTTTTATATGAATTTGCTCTTACTGCAGTGACCAATATGGAAGTGTATTTTCCATGATAATAAATGTACGACCCAGATCAAATTGCTTACCCTCTCTGAGTGGGGGAGGGAAGGGAGAGAGTGGATGTAATTTGGATCTTATAATATAAACTGAAAATTGTTATTACATGTAATTGGGAAAATAAAATATCTTTGAATAAAAATAAATAAATTTTAAACTCTTATTTTCAATTTTAGAATCAATATAGTCCCAAGGCAAATGAGTGGTAAGGGCTACTCAATTGGAGTTAAATGGCTTGCCCAGGGGCACACAGCTAGGAAGTTTCTGAGGTCAAATTTGAAACCAGGACCTTCTGTCTCTAAGTGTAGCTCCCTATCAGCTGAACCTTCCAGATGCCCCTCTTTCATTCTCACCAACCCATCCCCTCATTACTTTTATCTTCTATCTTAGAATCAAAAGTATGTATTTGTTCTAAGGCAGAAGAATGGCAAGGGAGGTTTGGTGACTTGTCCAGGGTCACACAGCTAGGAAATGTGTGAAGTTATTTGAACCCAGGATCTCCCATCTTTAGCCAGATCTGACTCTCTATCCACTGAACCACCTAGCTTCCTCTCTTTCAGTTCTCTTCTAAGGCTTCTTAATTGTCAAATGTTACTTTGGATAACTGATGCTGAATGCCTCTACTTTACATTTAATATCTTGCATTATTCCTTGTCATTAGGTGGTATTAGTAAGCCACCGTCCCCGTGGAAGGAGAAATGGTACAAACTTGCCTTTATAGACATGGCTTCTCAACCAAAGGGCCAGCCTTTTTATATCAGCCTCAAATTGTCCAGCAATCAATGAATGATATATATCTGCTCTGGATTTGTTAGTATTAGTCGCTTTAATCCTTAGTCATTCTGTCTGACAAGGCTATGTCTTGAACTGATTGATAAGATAGGTCTAGAGCACCAGAAGTTTCTCCAGGTCACTGTTTTTGTGATATAAATAATGCATTTTATTTCCCAGTCTCTCTAGTACCAGCTGTCCACTAAAAGGAACACAGTGTTTTCCACTTCCATTCCTCATTTTTAAGATTTATAAGATCGTAAATTTAGAGCTAGAAGGGGCCTCAGAGGTTATTTGGTCCTCTTGTCATTCAATTGTTTGGGCATGTCCAATTCTTCATGATCTCATTTCTTGGCAGAGTTAATGGAATGATTTCCTTCTCCAGCTTATTTTAGAGATGAGGAAACTGAGGCAAATAGAATTAATAAGTATCTTGCCCAAGGTCACACAGCTAGAAAGTATCTGAGGTCGTATTTGAACTTATGAAGATGAATGAAGACTTACTGACTCTAGCCTCAACACTTTATCCACTTCTCCATCTAGCCACCTTTTAGTCCAATCCTACCCCCCTTATTTTACAAATAAGGAAAATGAGACCTCTGGATGTCAAGTGACTTGGTCAAAGTCTCATGAGTAGAAAATATGAGAATCAAGACTTTAAACTCAGATTCTCTGACTGCAGATCCCTTTTCCCTGTCTTTTCTGAAAGAATGGCATACTGACAATCTAGAGATGTTTACAAATTTTTGTTTAGAGAAGGGCTTAACTATAAAATACTTTTGGGATGGGGGACAAAAGCTGAAAAGGGTTTGGACCCACTGTTTTTCTGTGATACAAATATTGTCAAATATTCCTAATATATTGCAGAAATGAGTTAATGGTCAGCCCCCAAAGTGCAGTATAACAAGTACAAATTGCAGCTAAGAAAGGCAGTGGAGCATAGGATTATCTGATTTAGCAATAGGAGACATCTTTGAGATTATCTAATACATTTTATTTTGGTGATGAGAAAACTGAAACCTAGAGTGGATAAGAAACTATTCTAATCAAGCAAAAGAAAAAACAAGAAAATTAGTGGAAAATACCAATTAGTCTCACATGTACATTGATTACACAGAAGCTTGTTTTCTCTGAGTAACATTTTAATTAATTTCCATATTAGTGTATCTATTATTTTCTATTCAATGTGCTTTAGGAATAATTCAATAAACATTTATTGAGCACCTACTATGTGTCAGGCACTCTTTTAGGCACTACGGATTCAAAGACAACATCCTCAAAAAGCTTATACTCTCCTACTAGAAAAAAAACATATGAACAGACAAGTCCCAGCTAAGACTCTCTGTTCTCTAGAAAGCCTTTCTCAGTCACTCTTGATTCTAGTATCTTCTATTTATTGTTTCCTACTTATCCCAATATAGCTTGTTTGTGCCTATGGTTTGTGCCATTGGTGCTGCCCATTTGACTGGGAGCTTCTTGGGAGCAGGAACTGTCTTCTGACTTTCTTTATATCCCCAGTACAGTGCCTAGCATAAGATCTCAGTATGCGCCAAATAAATGTTTATCCACTGACTGGCAAATACAATATTTTTGCAAAGAAATTTCAGGAGTGAGAATACTTCCAACTAGAGAAGATTAGTAAAGAGCTTGTGTAGGAGGTAACACTTAAGCTGAAATTTGATAGGAATTCCCAAGTTGGGGCAATTTGACAGAACAGTGGGATAGAGTTCTAGGTCTGGAGCCATGGAAGACTTGTCTTTGTGAGTTCAAATCTGGTCTCAGACACTAACTCTGTGACCCTGAACAAGTTACCTCACCCTGTTTGCCTCAGTTTCCTCATCTATAAAATGAACTGGAGAAGGAAAAGGCAAACTACTCCAGTATCTTTGCCCCCCCAAAACCCCAAATGGGTTCATGAAGGGTTAGAAATTATTGAACAACAACAGGGATTCCAAGAGGGGAAGGGAAGGAGAGAAGGGAAATGGAAAGGACAAGCATTAATTGCCTACGACGTATCAAGCACTGGACTTTGCAAATATTATTTCATTTGGTCCTTACAACAACCTGGGGATGTAGGTGCTATAATCATCCCTATTTTATAGTTGAGGAAATTGAGGCAGGCAGAGTAACTGCAAATTATTTACTGTAAGTCCTTACTGCAAGCCCAGTGCTCCATCCTCTGTGTCACCTATCTGCCTAGAAGCAGGTGGGTAACTGTTCTAGGTGTGTGTACAGATTGTGCAAAGATATGGAGGAGGTGAGGGGAGAGTGGAATGTTATATATAAAAAAGTAGCAAGCAGGCCAGTTTGACTAGAATGTAGATTTCATGAGGAGGAGTAATGTGAATTCTGTCTGGAAATATAGACCAGAGCCAGATTGTAAGGGTTTTTCAGTGTCAATGAGAGGATGATGAAAATAGAATCGCCAAATCCAAGAGTTGGGAGGAACCTTCAAGGCCATCCAGTCCCAACATGCACCTGAACAGAAAGCTCTTCTTCATCATCTTCAGCAAGACACTGGCCAGCCTCTAGGTTTTAGAAGAGAACATCTTGGTTGTCCTCCACTGAGATCAAGCAGAGATAACCCAATTTTCGAATATCTTTCCTAAAGTTCAGGAGTGATGGAAAGCTTGATGGCTTGGAGTCAGGAAAGATCTGGGTCTGAATCCTCTTTGCAACAATTACTAGCTGTTGGACTGAGCAAATAACATCTCAGTCTCGGTTTCCTCAACTATCATATGGGGATAATAGCAGCACCTAACTCATAGGGCTCTCGGGAGCAACAAACAAAATGAAGCTGTAGGATTTAAATTAATATCCAATACTCCAAGTATTATAATTTTATAAAGTTTATTGATAATCAATAGAAGTAAAGGAATAAAAGGTAGCAGCACTGGAACTGGTCAATGGTTAGGAATCTGACCTACGTAGGACCATATAGCCAGAGCTGGTGGTGAGAGGAGCATGTAATAAGAGTGAGTAGACTATGTGTATGGGGAGAGGCTGTCTGAGGCTGGGAGGAATAGTATGTGACAAAGCTATAACCAAAGCAAAGCAATTGGTGCTTTTCCCTAGGCCACAGAGCATGGTAGATAACTGGGGTATGGTCTCTCCCTACAGGGGTCCACCATTTGCCTTCCTGTCTTACTGCTTTACTGGTCCCTGCTCCCTCTTTCAGTCCTATGCTACTACCATTAAGAGGTCTGGGGAAGGAAGGAGTCAAGGCTCCCTGTCAGAGGCAGAAGCAGAAATTCTGGGAAGCAGACACTGCCCTCAACTTGTGCAGATGCTCTACCTCCTCCTCTCCCCAGATGAGTTTGGCTTTCTTGCTAGAATTCCAAGTTACAGCTGTGGCTGAAACCCTTCAGTACAGGGGCCTGAGTGTGTCTCTCTTTGAAAAGCTATTGTGATGAGTAGGGCGTGTTCACATTCCATAAAGCACAGATGTCTGGGTTAGTCTGGAGTCATGGTTCATGCCACTCCAGAGCCCGCACAGCATCCGCAAAAATTGGAGAATAACTGAGCAAACCTTTTCAGATTCAGCCTTGAGTTGCCATTCTGAATTGACCTAAACAGCCAACTAACATGAATTAAACACCTACTGTGTTCCAGGCAGTGTGCTAAATGCTTGGGATATAAAGACAAAACAATCCCTGCTTGCTATGAACTCCCAATCTAATGGGGGAAGATAATAAGAAAACAACAAATGAGACATTTACAAGACAAATTGGGGGTAGTCTGAGAGGAAAGGCATTAAGATTAAAGAGGACTGGGAAAAGCTTCTTCCTGGCATGGGGGTAGTTAGGGAAAATGCTTGGAGTTTGGAGATGGAAGCTCTGTAGTATTTGAGGAATTAGATTCAGAACTCTCTCCTTCCCTCCTTCCCTCCCTCCCTCTCTCCCTCCCT
>NC_058130.1:56293933-56335226 GCF_016433145.1 Gracilinanus agilis
GAAAGAAGGAAAGAAGGAAAGGAAGGAAGGAAGGAAGGAAGAAGGAAAGAAGGAAAGAAAGAAGGAAAACAGTAGATTTGGAAGGAAGTTTCAGCAAGTTAAAGAGTTATTTTGTGATGCATCTATTTTAGGAAGCGACTGTGATAAGTACTGGCAATATAATAATGAACACAGTCATTGCCCTCAAGTTGTTTATATTTTCTGTGGAGGAATATAAAATTCAATTCAAAAACTTAAAAAAAGAAAAAAAAAGGAAGAAGTGAGTTCAAATCTAGTCTCATATACTAACATTGTGACCCTGGACAAGTCACTTAATTTTGCCTTGCTCAGTTTCCTCATCTATAACAGAAATAATAATAAGACCTCCTTCCCAAGGTTGTTATTAAGATCAAAGCCTATAGGGTACATACTAGGCAGTTGTCATTGTTGTTTGATCTTTTCAGTCCTGTCCAACATTCTGTGACCCCATTTGTTGTTGTTGTGTTAATTCAAAGATATTTTATTTTCCCAATTATATGTAATAATAATCTTCGACATAAATCTTCCAAAATTATAAAATCTAAACTATCTTCCTCCCTTCTCTCCCTCAACTCAGAGATGATAAGCAATTTGATCTAAGCCATACATACATTATCAAGCAAAACACGTATATTATAAGCAAAATACATATAATTCAAGCAAAATACATAAATTATAAGCAAAACACACTTCCATATTGGTTATTGTTGTAAGAGTACCCTCACACAAAACCAAAACCCATTGCAGGTTTTCTTGGTAAAGATACTGGAGTGGTTTACTATTTCCTTCTCCAGTTCATTTTATCAATGAAGAAACTGAGGCCAACAGGATTAAATGACTTGCCCAGGGTCACACAGATAAGAAGTGTCGGAGGCTAGATTTGATCTCAGGAAGATGAGCCCTTCTGACTCCAGCTCCAGCACTCTGTCTTCTGTGCCACCTCACTGCTTCCTTCCTTCCTTCCTTAGCTTAGTACAGTGCCTGGCACATAGTTGGTGCTAATAAATATTTACTGTACAGTTAGAGACTTCCCTCCTCAAAGTCACAGAAGTAAGAAGTGGCAAAGCTATGATTTGAACCCCTGGCACTCTCTCACTAGACCCAGCACACCAGGCTATTTTCAATCAAGTGCTTCTCTTCACTGCTCTGTTGAAAACTGCAGTAAAGTCACCAGTGACCCGAATCACCTAATCCTTTGACCTTTTTTCAGGTCTTATCTTCCTAGACCTCCTTAGCTTTTGACATACTAATCATCCCTTCTTCTCTCCCTCCCTCCTCTCTTGCCAGCTCCTCCCAAGAGCTCTCTCCTTGGCTTCAGAGACATTATTCTCCTGGTTCTTGGGCAGCCTCTCGGATTAATCCTTCTGTTTCTTCCTTTCCTGGTCCTCCAGGGATATCCCCTTAACTTTCTTGTCTCTTGCTCCTCTTCCCTTGGTAATCTCATTTACTCCTCCCAAAGTTTTTCTTCCTTCCTTCCTTCCTTCCTTCCTTCCTTCCTTCCTTCCTTCCTTCCTTCCTTCCTTCCTTCTTTTCTTCCTCCCTTCTTTCCTTCCTTCCTTCCTTCCTTCCTTCCTTCCTTCCTTCCTTCCTTCCTTCCTTCTGTCCTTCCTTCTTTTCTTCCTCCCTTCCTTCCTTCTTTCCTTCCTTCTTTCCTCCCTCCCTCCCTTCTTCCTTCCTTTCTCCCCTTCTCTTTCTATCTCCATTTCTGTTTTTTCCCCCTTCTTTCCCCTCTTTCTTTCTCCCAAAGAGGACCAAAGAAGAGATAGGATTTCTGCTTAAGGTGGATGGGACTATGAAAACTGCTACTAGAGAGAAAGTAAAGCTGTTCAATTTCTATTTTGTTTCTGTTTTCTCAGTCAGAGAAAGTGACCTTTTCACTGAAAATGTCTAACAGGGAGTCAACACCAAATATAAATAGGAGATAGTAAGAGAGCACTTGGATGCCCTTGATGGATTGAAGTTACCTGGCCCCATTGAACTATACCTTGGGTACTGAAAGAATTGGTGAATGTAATTGCTAAATCATTGCCAGTGGTATTTGAAAGCTTGTGGAGGTTGTGAGAGATATTTTAGAACAGGAGAAGGGCAAATATTGACTTGATTTTCACAAAAGGGAAGAGAAGAGATCCTGCATATTATAGCCTAGTAAACGACTTTGATTCCTGGGGAAATTCTAGAGCAAATCCTTAAGGAGAGGGCTAATGAACACCTAGAAAAGAAAAGAAATGATTACATAGTACTTCATGACTTCATCAAGAATAAGTCCCATCAGAATTTCTTTCTTTTTCAACAGTTACTAAATTAATAAACCAAGGGAATGCTGTAGATATAGTTTGCTTAGATTTTAACAAAGCATTTGATAAAGTAGTATTCTTGTAAGAAAAAATTGGAGAGATGGGGGCTACACTATAATAGAATTAGATTCAGAACTGATTGAATGGTAGGATCCAAAAAGTAGTTGTTTAAGGTTTAATGCCAACTCTGAAGGAGGCGTCTAGTGAGTGTCTCAGGGATTTGTACTTCGACCTATGCTGTTTCACCTTAATAACAGTGATTTGGAGATATACATGAATTACAGATGATACAAAGAAAGATGGGATAGAGAACACATTTGATGAGAAAGTCAGAATTAAAAAAAGGTTTTAACAAGTTAGAGCATTGGGCAGATTCTAATAAAATTAAATTTCATAAAGATAAATGTAAATATTGTATGCTTGGATTCCAATGATCAACTTTTCTAATATAGGATAAGGGAGGTATAATTGAAGAATGGTTTATCTGAAAAGAGATCTTGAGCTTCAAGGGATAGTAATCAGTTAACTAGTCAGTCAGTCAACTAGCATTTGTTGAGTACTGACTGTTTGGAATTATAATGTGACTCTTGATTGCATTAACAAAGGTATAGATTCTAGACATTTGGAAATGGCAAGCTACATTATTTTCTGGTCAACATATATCTGGAATACTGTGCTGAGTTCTAGATATAATGATTTAGAATGAAATTGTTAAGTTAGAACACTTTCAGAGGAAGGAACCAGGAATGTAAAAATCTTTGAACTGATATTCAACATGGACTGTTTATAGAAATGGAGTGAGGGAGAGATGCTCAATTTGGCAAAAAAGAAGAATTAGAGGGAATATTACAACTAAGCCCAAATATTTGAAGGAGTCCTGTCATATGGAGGAAGGATTAAATTTGCCTTATTTGCCACCATAGTACAGAACCAAGACTAATGAATGGAATAACAAAGAGGTGAATTTAGACTTGATGCCAGCAAGGGCAATTGGGTGGCTCAGTGAATTGAGAGCCAGGCCTAGAGATGGGAGGTCCAGGGTTCAAATGTGACCTCAGACACTTGCTAGCTATGTGACCTTGGGCAAGTCACTTAAACCCCGTTTCCTAGCCTTTACCACTCTTCTGTCTTAGAACCAATATTCAGGATTGATTCTAAGACAGAACACCAAGGTTTAAAAAATAATATAAAACAAAAGAAAAACTTTATACCAGGAAGAACTTCCTTATAATTAGAGTTATACTAAAGTGGAATAGGCTGCTTTGGGAAGTAGTGGGTTCACTCTCATTGGTAGAATGTACTTGTTGAGTATGTTATAGTAGAGATTCCTTTATGGAAACAGGTTGGACAAGATGGCCACTAAAATCCCTTCCTTTTCATTTATTTATTTATTTAGCTAAATCCTTGAAACTAATTAATTAATTAAGAATATTTTTTCCATGGTTACATGATTCATGTTCTTTCCCTCCCCTCTTCCCTCTCCTCTACTTGAACTGGTGAGCAATTCCACTGGGTTATACATGTATCCTTGTTCAAAACCTATTTCCATATTATTGATATTTGCAATAGAGTGATCATTTAAAGTCAAAATCCCAATCATATACCCATTGAACCATATGTTTTTCTTCTGCGTTTCTACTTTAAGATCCCTTTCTTGAAATCTTTCTCTTCCAACGAAACAGAGCTCAAAACTGGCTACATGAAATCTTTCTTGATCCCCATCCAAGTGCTAGTTCCCTCTCTCCCTCCATAACTACCTTGTATTAACTGCTTGACATTTACTCATGTTTTTTCTCTTTATCCTCTCTAGATTGTATTTATATTTATCCTCTCTAGATTTATATATTTACTTATCTTCCCCATAGAATATAAACTCTTTAAGAGTGAGAATTGTTTTAGCCTTTGTATTTGTACAATGCCTGGTATTAATAAATGCTTGTTGATTGATTCTAACTCTAAAATTTTGGGATTCGGGATTCTGTGAAGTTGGCCTCTTAAAGGCTCAGTTTCCTTCTGTGAAATGGTTGTGGTATTTGGGACACTTCCTATCTCAAATGTGAAGGCCCCAGAAAAACAATTCCAGGTTCAAAGTACTGTGTTTCTACATTTATTAAACAAAACAAAGCAAAGCAAAACAAAACAAAACAGACATGCTTACTTTTACTAGTCACCCAGAAGATGCAATTAGCTCAACCCAAATACTTTTAATAAAGTAGCATAATGGGTGCAGCTAGGTAGCTCAATGAATAGAGAGCCAGACCTGTAGATAGAAGGTTGTGAGTTTAAATTTAACCTACCTGTATGACCTTGGGCAAGTCACTTTATCCCAATTGCCTAGCCCTTACTTCTGCCTTGGAACCGATTCTTAGGATCAATTCTGAGGCAGAAAGTATAAGTTAAAAAAAAAGTAGAGGGGGCAGCTGGGTAGCTCAGTGGATTGAGAGCCAGGCCTAGAGACGGGAGGTCCTAGGTTCAAATCCGGCCTCAGACACTTCCCAGCTGTGTGACCCTGGGCAAGTCACTTGACCCCCGTTGCCCACCCTTACCACTCTTCCACCTATGAGCTAATACACAGAAGTTAAGGGTTTAAAAAAAAAAACAAAAACAAACAAACAAACAAAAAAAAAGTAGAATAATAATAAATAACAATAAAATGGCAACAGAACATTTCCATCATAAACCTGAGGTACACTCTCGAACCAATATAAATATCATTGGTGGGAAGAGTGATCATGCATAAGCAACACTTGTGCATGTTTGGAAGATGGCAAAGTGGGACCAGAGCAAATTCTAGAGGACTAATTCATTCCTCTAGTGTTTCCCAGCTGTCAGTATTTTCTTGTAATGTTACCACTTTCTCTTTCTAGACACACTGCCTGCTAGTTTTTTAGACCTGAAGCTTGGGTCTCTAGGATATAAGACTAAAAGAAAGAAGGGAGAACCCTATTCTTTTCCACCAACCAACAGCACAATTCTGGCAGAGGTGGGTCACACAAAAATAGCAAAAGCATGTCTAGAAGGGGCAATGTGGTAACATCACTGGAAAATACTGCTAAAATATTGCCTTTTCCAGATGGTACCCTGTCTGTCTTGAGTGTTGGTTGGTGGAAGGAGAAAGGGCTCTGCTCTCTCTCTTTTAATCTTAGATCTTAGAAATTTACACCTAAGCCCTCAGAGTAGGGGAAATCTAATTTCTGTCTCTGTTAGAAGATGAATCTTTCAATACCACAGTCTTAGTTTGTGTGTGGCTTTTCTTTCTATAAGGAGAGTCTGAGCCTCCAGGCTCAAAGTTCTTTTGAAGAGTGAGCAAGTTAAGGAAAGTATATGGGAATTGTATTATTTTAACTCTTCTTTCCTGACTTAACAAGGGCAAGATCTACAATCTAGTCCTTTATCTGATTTAGAGTTAGAAATTCCTTGCAGCTCTTATTTAATCCCTTATAGAGATTCTGTGTCCTCAAACCCTTTTTGAGGGGAATGGGTCTGTTTTCATGAAGAAACTCCACAAGAGCTGTATGGACCTGTGCTTTTCCTGAACCACCAAGACCTGGATCACCCAAGTGACTGAAGAGAAATGGGAAGGCAAAAAAAAAAATCCATCAAATATCCATATGGATCCCCATCCTTTATTCTAAATTCCTACTTTATTATATCTATGTGCCATTGCCAAGCTCCCTTGTTTTGGAACACAGGAGTGATAATACTTTCACTCTTTACTTTCATGGGATTATTATAAGGAATTAGAGTGTATCATCTAAATGTGAATTATTATTATACACCCTGCCTGCCCTCTCTAGTCTTTCCTAGTCAGCATGAAACAAATTCTTTTAGTTATGTCCTTTCAGTTGGTTTGGCCCTTGATAGTGAAATTGATTTTTCTGCTTTCAAACTCTATGAGCATTAGGACCCCTGCCCAGCAGTCCCCTTCAAACCTGGGCCCCCTCCTGCTGTTTCCAGCTGGCCTTCTCCCAGATTCATCTTCTTTTTTGTTCAGAATCTTTGTCTTTGCTAGACCCACTCAAACTCATTGGCAGAGCTAAGCTGACAAATAAACCATAGAGACTTTGGAAATTGGACATGTTTTTGTGATATCTGCTACCAGCTCAACCCACTTCCCTATCAGCCTGATGAGTCACGTTCAGTACTTTCTGGGAATGAATTCTAAAGACTGCATGCTTTTTACAATAGGAATTTACATATTTTTTATAAGCAACAGAGCATAGCTATACCATTACATGTTCTAAATTCCCTCCTCCCTATTTCCCTCTCTGCTTCCTCTGAATGGTGGTTTGAGGGATAGAAGCTTCTCTTGCCCTTTGTGTCTTAAATTTTCTTCTTGTGAGCTTGACAAACATCAGCCAATACCAACATTTCCTTATGCTAAGAAGAACTGAAAAAAAAAGGGATTACATATAATATGTGTATCTCTGTTATATACACTATAGTTTATAAAAAGATATATTAAATGTCACCCAGTAGTTCTTGTTTTGGTTTCCTGTGCCCTTTCTTAATTTTCTCCTGAATTTTTCTTTCTTCTCTCTTTTTGGTTTCTTGATTACTCTTCCTCTCCCATTATTCTTCATCTACACAAATAAAATATGAAAGACTTTCTTTGTAGCAAATAAGTATAGTCACATGAAGTAAATCCAGAAAATGTCCCTTTCTGAAAATGCAGGGTTTCCCAAAAGCCTTAGCATAGTTTAAAGCTATGAATTAGTTATTAGTTAAGCTTTTAAAATATCAATTAGTTATTAGTGAAACTATTAAAACTTAATGTTAATCTTTATTAATATTTGTTAATTGATTAATTTTTGTTAGGCTTTGTAAAGCCTAACATTAAGCTTTAGTAGCTTAAAACTCCATGAAGACTTTTGGAATACTCTGTATGTACTGCCTTCTGTTCCTTGACTCCATCATCTTTCTGTTTGGCAAGCATGATTCATCACCAGTCTTTGGAGGTCATGATTGGTCAATGCATTGATTAGATTTCTTAAGTCTTTTACCATTGTTTTTCTTTGCAATGTTATAGTCATTGCATTAATTAATATCTTGGTTCTGTGCTCTTCATTTTTGTATTTTGCTTAAATAAATGTCTCTCTGGGGTCTGTTGTTATTTAGTTAATTATGTCATGTCTAACTCTTCATGGCCTCATCTGGGAGTTTTCTTAGCAAGGATACTAGAGTGGTTTGCCATTTCCTTTTCCAGCTCATTTTACAGATGAGGAACTGAAGCAAACAGGGTTAAGTGACTAGCCCAAGGTCACACAGTTAGTAAGTGTCTGAGACCAGTTTTGAACTTAAGAAGATGAGTCTTCCTGACTCCAATTTCCAGTATTCAATCCACTTCACCACGTACCTGCACTAGGGAAAAGAAAAATAAAGCGACTGGGCCTCAATTTCATATATGTTTTAGAATGCTTCCTGAATAAATAGGGTAAGAATACATATTAGTTCCTCTGCCAGACTATAAGTTCCCTGAGGGCAAGGACCAGCATAGTGTAGTGCAAAGTGCTGGCCTTGAATTCTGGCTCTGATGCTTGTAAGGCTAACTAATAAAACAATTTTCTATGTCCATGTTGAATGCTCTAGTAGAGTAGAATCTTTTTGAGGGTAGCAGCTATTTCCTTTTTTCTTTTGTAAGCCGATGCTTGGCACCTAGTAGTTATTTAACGAAAGTTTGTCATTTGATTGATTTAGGTGACTCAGCAAGTCCCTTCTCTTTTCTGACCATCAACTCCCTTATTTAGGATGATAATACTTATACTATTTATCTTACAGGTAAATACTTGGGAAGAAAAACTTTTATAAACCTTTGTAAAGTTCCATGGAAAAATGAGCTATAGGTATTCCAATTCTACAAGGTGCTCCAAAAGCCTTAGTGCCATTTAATGCTATTAAAACTTAAAAGTTCACTTAAACTTATGGGATCTCCTGTACTGAATACCCCTCAAAGTGCCTCACACAGGGCTGGTGCAGGGTAGATGCTCAATGAATACTCAGTGAATCAATGAATCAAATGTAAATGACCTCCAAGAAACCTATAGTCTCTACTCATCCCCTTGCCCTTGAGCCTTGACTAGGAATATCTTGGAGAGGGGGGAAAAGAGATTGGAGAGCTGCCTGAGATGGACAATGGTTTTAATGAATGCTTTTGGAGAAGCAGAGAAATATTCAGGAAGTGTGATGAGTCATCTGCAGTGTTAAAAAAAGAAAAAAAACCCAAACACCAACCTCTCCCCAAAATCTCAGATGAAACCCCTCCCTAAATATTCCACACAAAACCCCCCAAATCATAAATTTTAAAATTGAATTCCATTGTACTAGGAATAATCTGAAAACTGCAATGAAATAATGGGACTATGGAAGAAAATGCCATTAGTCCAGAAAAGAATTAGATGGGGAAGTCTAATGATATAGTAAGAACCAATCTTTTGTTATTCTTACCCACATAAACATATATACAGAGATACACACAAAGAAAGACACATGCAGAGATTCACATTTCTTGGCCAGATCAAAAAGGATGCCATGGTGGAAAATATTACATAGTAAAGAATTTTTAAGAAGAATTTTTATTATGAAAATAAAAGTAAAGCAAAACAAAATGAAAATCAATCAATCAATTAGCATATAAGTGGCAGTCATTGTGCTAGGTGCTAGGAATATAAGACAAAAATAAAGCCATCCTTAAGGAGCTTGCTTTCCACTAGGGAGAATAACATATTCATATATAAGAAACCTGTAAGGACCATCCTACATAGATGAGGTTAGAGGAATTTATGATCTTAACACTTCATTCACTAGGAGTGGAGGTCATTTAATCTCAAAAATCAAATCAATCAATAAACATTTATTAGGAGCCTACTGTGTGCCAGGCACTGTGCCAAGTGCTGAGGATACAAAAAGAGGTAAAAGATAGTCTCTGCACTCAAGAAATATACTGACTCTTTGTATATTTATTTTTAATTCCACTCCCTCATATATATATTAATATGGGGTAAAGGTTTTTACAAATTTTTATTTTTTACTTCTAAATTCTCTCCCTCCCCCCTTTTCCACCTTCTGAGAAGGGAAGAAATACAATATTGATTGTATATATGAAATTATGCAAAACATATTTCAACTTAAGTCATGTAATGAAAAACAGTAAGGAAAAAAGCAAAAAAAAAATATGATTCAGTCTGCACTCAGAAATCTTCAGTTTTTTTCTCTGAATGTGGATAGCACTTTTCATCATTAGTCCTTTTTTGGAATTTCTGTGGATCTTTGAATTGATCAGAGTAGCTACATCTTTCACAGTTTATCATTATATTGTTATTTCTGTGTATGTTGCTCTTGTAGTTCTGTTCCTTTCATTTTGTATCAGTTCATATAATTCTTCTCAGGTTTTTCTGAAACCACCTTTTCATCATTTCTTGTATTCCATCACAATCAAATATCACAACTTGTTCATCTATTTCCCAAGTGATGGGTATTCTTTTAGTTCCTAATTTTTCATAGGGCAGACGTGCTTAACCTGGTGACCACAGACCCCATGGATAGATTTCAGAACCTCTGCCCTAGATTGATATAGATGAATTTGGAAGAGTAGATTAAAAGTAAGAGTTTAATAAATGCTTTTTGACTGACTGATTGAATCATTGATTTCTTGTTCATAAACTTGCAATTGTTTTATCATTAAGTAGTGAATGATGTTAAATCTTTATTCCACTTTATTAAATTTTTATTATTTAAGGAAATAGAGAAACCTTCTTCCCCAACAGTAAGTATTCTTATTTCTCTATATTTAAATAAATATAGAAATTGTTATAACAAAGATATACAAAATTTTGGCTATGGTCAATGGTCTGCCTGAGTAATTTCAAACCCTTAATATAATAATATTTGTCTCTTCTTCATGCTTTTCATAAGGTTTTTAAAAAATGACAACCTAGTTAAAAAAGAATAAAGTTAAAAATCCCAAAAGAATAAAGTTTCTCATCTTCTTCATGTTTTCCTTCTTTATTTTCTCTCCAGTGATAACATGGAGCAGTTTTTCAGGTCATTTCTAGCTCTTTGGAGAATTTGTGAATTTCCCAGCAAGATTTCCTTCAAAAATGAGCACAGTTCTTAAAATAGTTCTCACAAGAAAGAAATCCATCTTTACATTCTCTCTATCCTCTCCAAAGATTTTTCATAGATCCTGATGGATCACAGCTAAACACATTTTCCATGACTTCCCAGTGAGAAGTACTTACTAACTTACTAACATCAAGCCCTTTTCTCAACTGAGAAAGTTTTTTCCAGCATTCTGAACTCTTAAAGCTACAGTAATGACATCTGTATTATCTTAGATGGCTTTAAGAGTTATGTATATGTATACATATGTATACATATGTATACATATATATATATATACATAGTTACATAAATACAAGTCAGTACCAAAGTAGGTACATAGTAATCTTGACTGAAAGGAAAAAATGTCACTTGCCCCAAATTCTACATTTATAGTATTTTTTTTAGATATTGAAGATATTTCTGTCTTTCAGAGTCTTCTACATGGGTGCAAATGGTTGGGAGGAAGAGTATACTTTTTTATTTCAATATCATATGTGATAAGCATAGAATATTTAAGATGGAAGTAATCTTAGTTGTCATCAACTTTCTCATTTTAAATACAAGGAAGCTAAAGCCCAGAAAAAAAGCTACTGGTCTCAGGCCATACAGATTTAAATTCAGCCAGGATTCCCAATCTAGGCTTTTGTCCACTATATATGATGGCTCTCTTAGGAAAGTGGAGGTAAAGGTCTAAAGTGAGGAAAGAGGGTTGCTTTGGAATGTTAGAGGAAAAATGTTGTCAAAGGGACACCTTCTAGTATGGTATTAGGGATAGAGTATTGGACTCATAGTCAGGAAGAAGGGTTCACATCTGGCCTTGTGAACTTCCTGGATGTTGTCAAGTCCCTTAGAATCTTGGATCCTTTGTGTTCTCATTTGTAAAATGTTTAGAATAACAATTGTAGCTCCCACCTGACAAGGAAGTCATAAGACTCAAATGATTAGATGATGGACATAAAGCAAAGGTATCAGACTTACTGCCAGAGGTCAAGTGCTACAACAAGATTAAAATATAACTAGGAAATCTTTAACAAAAATGTAAATCTAATAGAAGATGGATAACGTTATTATGTGGTTTTCTAAATCAATATGTGGCTCACAGGATTCTTTAAGAGAAGTAGCCCTACTCCCAGAGGCCATTGATATAACATTCCCTCCTCATTGTTGAAGATGAATGCCCTTCACCTGTTGGAGGGGCAGTTGGAGTTGGTAAGACTGGGAAAGAGGAGAGCTCTTCTGTCTCCTTTGAGTTTTTGTTGAGTTGCTGAGACTCCTGGGACCTTGGGAACTTCTGGCTTCTAGCTTCAAGAAATAAGATGATGATGCCAACCCAACTACAGGTTTCTGAAGGAAAAGACTCTGAGAAGAAGCTGATATAAGAAGAGTTGGCAGTCTCCATTGTGTCTGGGTCCTCAGTTCATTAACCTAGGGATTTGGGGAAATTTTCCCATGGGTGAGATCTGGGACTCTCTTGGTTAAGCTGAGTTACCTTCCTCCAAATGGAAAAGCTTCTTCATTTTGTGTTCTCCCAGTTATATTTTTTCTGATTTCTGTTTTGCTGTTGAATTGGAAAATAAAAAAAAATTGCGTTCATTATAGGATTAGTATTTGGTTGGAAGGGAGTCAAGCCTTGGATATAAAGCTTGGGGTACTCCTTTCCCCCCAATTTAAGAAACAGAAATCAGAAATTAACTTGATCCTGAAACTTATATCACTTATACTACAAATATTTAAGGGAACAGATAGATATTCAAGCCCGTTAACCATTCCCTCTGAGGAGAGCAGAATGGCAGCTTCTGAACCCAACACCTTGTTTCCCCTTCTAGCAGGAATTAAAGTCTCTCTTGTAGAAGAGTTGATGGAGAATAGACTAGAGATGTCTTTTCTGCCTTCCTTGGAGTCACACAATGCCAATGCCATGCTATATGTAACTCAAACCGTTACATATGGTTTAGTGGCACCCATTTCTATTTGAGTTTGATACCACTGGTATAAAGCACTCTGTGTATATGACAATACTATGTAAATGCCAGATATTGGGGCTGCTAGGTAACACAATGTGCCAGGCCTGGAGTCTGGAGGTCCTAGATTCAGATCTGGTCTCAGATACTTCCTAGCTCTGTGACCCTGGGCAAGTCATTTAACCTCCATTGTCTAGCCCTTGCCCCTCTTCTATTTTAGACTTGATACTAAGACAGAAGGTAAGGGTTTTAAAAAAAAAGATATTATTAGTTATCATGTGTTCTTCTACCTTTAACAAAAGCAGAATCACCTCATTGAGGGACAGCTTTTCTGGACAACTCAACACACAGAATCCTAGTGTTAGATATAGCAACCTAGTCCAAATTCCTCATTTGACAGGTGGCTCATATCAAATTGTGTGTAAATCCTGGGCCTGCCATTACTTAGCTTTGGGTCAATCAATCAATATTTAAGCATCTACTAAGTGCCAAGTACTGGGGATACAAACACAAAATCAAACAAAGACAATCCCTGCCCTCCAGGATTTTGCAATCTAATGGGGGAAGACAACATACTACAAGATTGGGGGCCTGGGATGGAGAAGGTACCCCATGAAGGGGTAATGATAGAGAGTTCCAAAGAAGTCCCCAGCAATGTGGCTCATCGGAAATGGGGAGAAAAAGTGGGCTGAGCTCCTTCTTTAAATAGAGACCCTGGCACCCATGGGCTCTTGACATACTCCTTACAAGGGGAGTTTATTTCACATCTCTGGGCCTCAGAGGGTGTTGGATTCATGTTCATTCCAGTTCAACAGTCTGTGTAGCTTCCCCCCCCCCAAACCCTAGTGTAGAGCCCCTGAAGACACATACCCAAGGTTCGCAAAGTTATCATGCCACCAGAGGGATGGGGGACAAAGGCAGGAAACATGTATGACCAAAGGAAAACACATGGAGGGGGGTCAGAAAATAGCAAGAGCTGGTTGTGTTCCCAAGTTGGCATCTACAGAAAATGATTGTCTTTCTTTGCTGCTGCCACTCAGCCCCCACAGAACCAGTGGCAACCATTGGTGGCTTTGGGCTATGAGTCGCCTTTCCCACTGGACTGGGGAGATGCTGGTCTGTCATCTCTTCCTTGCTACCCTCTGCTGGCATTTCCTCTAAACTGCAGCTGTGAGGACTCTGCCCACTGAGCCTTTAGGACAGGGCAATTCCCACTCAGAATTTCAGAATCTAACTAGTTCCTTAGTTCATCAGTCACCTAGCTCTTATTATATACCTACCACGCACTGCCTTAGGTGGTTACAGTGTGCCCTTTCAACTGCTTTTTCCTCTACTAAGAGATCTCTTAGACTAAACTGGTGTATGAGTTATGGTCAACGAATACTTTTCAACTCCTCTCATCTACCTGGTTGCCTTCTGGGACCATGAAAATCATACCAGGACTCTTCTTGGGAAAACTGCAAAGGAGCTCAGCAGAACTCTCATGGAGAGTCTCCTTTCAGCCCTCCCTTCCTGCCATCATACTTCTGGTTACTAAATTGGATCCTTAAAAATCATCTTTTGAATAAGACTGAAAGGGATTGGGCCGAATTACTTAGAGATAACAGCCTTCATCCTAGTTTGTCTTCCTCTCTCTCAACCACCTTTCATTTCAATTCAACCTGGTGCAACTTATCTATTTCAATGCGACAAACGTATTAAGGATCTATTGTATGAACACCATGCTGTGCCCAGGAGAAGAGAGTTTAAATAAGATATGGTCCCCAAGAGCAACTAGGTGGCTCAAGGGATAGAAAGTCAGGCCTCAAGATCATAGGTCCTGGGTTCAAATATGACCTCAGACACTTCTTAGCTGTGTGACCCTGGGCAAGTCACTTAACCCCTAATGCCTAGTCTTTACTGCTCTTTTGCCTTGAAACCAATCCTTAGTATCAATTCTTTTTTTTTTTAAACCCTTACCTTCTGTCTTAGAATTAATACTATGTATTGGTTCTAAGGGAGAAGAGTGGTAAGGGTTAGGCAATGGGGGTTAAGTGACTTGCCCAGGGTCACACTTAGTATCAATTCTAAGACAGAAGGTAAGTGTTTAAAAAAAAAAAGTCTCTGCCTTCTTGAGGCTTATATTTTGGGAACAGAGAGGCGACAGATTAGTCTGAATTGGAGTGATTAGACATGGAAAAGGTACTTACTTGTCTTGGATATGAATCATTCACTAGTTACCTAGTTTGCTCTTACAGAAGCCTACAGTGCTAAAACAACATTTGCGCATATAGTGATAAGCATTTGTTTTTTTTTTCCTAATACATCTTTTTCTGTTCCATAGACATCACAGATGATGAGGGTCCTACAGAGAGAGGTGTGCCCCCAAATAATTCTCTCTTTTTTAAAACCCTTACCTATTGGCCAGCTGGGTGGCCAGTGGGTCAAGAGCCAGGTCTGGAGACAGGAGGTCTTAGGTTCAAATCTAGCCTTAGACCCTTCCTAGCTGTGTGTCCATGGGCAAGTCACTTAATTCTATTTGCCTAGCCCTTACTGATCTTCTGCCTTGGAACAGACAGTGTCAATTCCAAGATTAAAATAACAATAAAAAATCCCTTACTTTATGTCTTAGAACCAATATGGTTCTGAGGCAGAAGAGTACTAAAGGTTAGGCAACTGGAGTTAAGTGACTTACCTAGGGTCACAGAGTTAGGAAGTATCTTAGGTCAAATTTGAACTCAGGATCTTTAGCGTCTAGACCTGGGTCTCTCTCCTCTGAGCCACCTAGTTGTCCCACCCCAAATAATTCTAAAATATATGGAGATAGTCTCCTATTGTGAGAATGAACTGTAGAGTATAATCAATCAAGCCATCTAGCAAGCATTGAGCACCTACTGTGTGCCAGGAATTATATTAGGTACTGGAGACAAAAATGAAACAGCCTTTGCCCTCAAGGAACTGATATTCTGAGATTTTTCACAATTCAAAATCAGTTTTAGTTCTAAGAGTTCAAGTTACTTGCCATTCCATAGTATTTAGAGACGAGGAGAGGAGGGGAGGCGGGTTTTCTCTTTTCACAAATGCAGGGTGGTTCAGCAGAAGCAGGACCGTGGAGAAACCTGCACGTTTGGGTCAGCTCTGCTACGAGTTATGTGACGTGTGGCCAGTCACCCCCGGGGTTTCATGCCTCCCTGCAGGTAGTCCCTGGGCTGCAGGCTGACTCTGGGATTTCTGACAGTCCATACTTTGCCGCACATGCTTTTCAAGAAATCCCAGGCTGCTCCTGGGAATGCAGAGAGAGGTGGCCTTCCTCTAATATGGAAATCATCCCCCTTGAATCTTCTTACTAATATCATGTGATTTACAAATATGAGAAGGAGGTAATGTGGACCGAGGAAGAGATGGTTGTGTTTGGCATGAAGAGGATGCTGGGTTAGAGTCCTGCCTCTGACACTCGATAGCTGTGTGACTCTGGACAAGTCCTTTAATATTTCTAAGCTTCCATTTCTTTATCCATGAAACAGGAGTTTTGTGGTTCAGTCATTTCAGTTGTGTTTGACTCTTCACAAACTCATTTAGAGTTTTTTCTTTTTAATTTTTTAATTTTTAATTTTGAATATTTTCCCATAGTTACATGTTTCATGTTCTTTCCCTCTCCCCCAAGCCCCCCCCCCCCACTGTAGCCAATGCACAATTCCACTGGGTTGTTACATGTATCCTTTAGAGTTTTATTGGCAAAGATATTGGAATGGTTTGCCGTTTCCTTCTCCAGCTCATTTTACAAATGGAGAAACTGAGGTAAACAGGTTTAAATGAGTCGCCCAAGGTCATACAGCTAGGAAATGTCTGAGGCAAGATTTGAACTTGGGAAGATGAGTCTTCCCGATTCCAGGCTTGGCACTGTACTACTCAGCTGACCACTAAAATGGGGATAATAATACCATATTATCTGTCTCCTAGGATTTGGGGGACAATCAAGTGATATAGTGTATGTAAGACATTTTGTAAATCTTAAACGCCCAGATAAATGTAATCTATTATTAGATGAATCATTTGGAAACAACTGAGGCAGGATAGGATTTTCACTCCTGTTAAAAGGCATTGGGATTAAGGAATTCTATATTTTAAATGAGTATACCTAGCCTTTAAGGCAAAGTATTGTGAACTCCTCCTTGTTAAACAGGCCACAGTGTTAAAACTAAGATTCTCTTTCACCTGGCAAAATGTTCTCATCCTCTCTTTTCCCAGAAAGGGCTTTTAATTGCTATATATTTTTTTGCCAGTCTGTTGTTTGAGGGGTGAAAACTGGAGGCTGGAGCTGTGCCACTAAGCTGCCCACAAGATAAAGCTCCACCTTCCCTCCCTTTCTCTTTTTCTCCTCTGAATGGGAATAGATATCAGCTTCTCTCAGCCTGCTCGGCTTTAAGAAATAAAGCTGACATCTCATCAACCAAAACAACTTCTCTGCAGTACCCAGCCGTGGTACACAGGGAGATTTGTGGGTGTCGTGATTGAAGGGATGTCAGGAAGGTTACCCACAACCTGTTACAGCGAGTGCCCAAGATTCCATTATTATCAAAGCCTCAACATCCTTCGATTCTGCAGGAAGAAGGTTCTGGGCAGCAGCCCGAGTACGTAATCTGAGCAAGCAAGGTTTGGGTTTTGACATGGGAACAAGAACAGAGGCTTCTGAAAAATTATTCAACCTAGAGTGTCTCCTTTGCTGTTCTTTTTTTAAACCCTTGCCTCCCACCTTAAAATCAATTCTGTGTATTGGTTCCAAGGCAGAAGAGCAGTAAGAGCTAGGCAATGGGGGTTAAGTGACTTGCCCAGGGTCACACAGCTGGGAAGTGTCTGAGGTCAAATTTGAACCCAGGACCTCCCATCTCTAGGCCTGGCTCTCTCTATACTGAACCACTCCTATGTTGTTGTTCAACAATTGTATCTGGCCCTATTTGGGGTTTCCTTGGCAGTGATGCTGGAGTGGTTTGCTATTTCCTTCTCCTGCTCATTTTACAGATGAGGAAATTGGGGCAAACAGGGTGAAGTGACTTGTCTTGGATCACTTAGCTAGTAAGTGTCTGAGGCCAGATTTGAACTGAAGGAGGTAAGTCTTCCTGTCTCTAGTCATGGCACTCTATCCACTGTGCTACCTATATGCCTTGGGTTTCATTTAGAGTTATAAAAGGATAAAACAGGAAAAGACCTTAAATATTATCTATTCCGGGAGCTGCCAGGTGGCTCAGTGGATTGAAGGACAGTTTTAGAGATGGGAGATCCTGGGTTCAAATGTGGATTCAGTCACTTCCTAGCTGTGTGACCCTGGACAAGTCACTTAACCCCTATTGCCTAGCCCCTATCTCTCTTCTGTCTTATAATCAATACTTAGTATTGATTTTAGGGTGGAAGATAAGGGTTTAAAAAAAACACATCTATTCCAGTCTTATTTTACAAAGATACAAAAGCCAGAGAATTGAAATGAATGGCTCTGGGTCATATAGATGGTGAGTAGCATAGGCAGGAGTCAAACCTGGACCTCCCTATTCTCAGTCCTATTCTCTTTCCACTGTATCACATATTTTCTCTTTGTTCATCTAAGATTAAGTGGAATTCCTCCAAAGAGACTTTTACTAGGAAAATAAAGAAGAAATAAAATGGAAATGTCACTCCCTTATCACTTGTCCCGGTACCCGAAACTCTACCATCAGAGTCATTTCTTTTGTCTGTCAAAGATAAGTTTGCCCAACAGAACCTTCTTCTGTGTTGCCAATCTTCCTCCTGCCTCTTCCTCCAAAGGAAGAACGCCGGATGCCACAAAGTCAGTGAATACTTCCATGAAGATTCGTTGGCAGCCAGCGGAGAGCATAGCCCTGTAGAAGTGGGACCCAGACAGTGGCATGTTAGTAAATGTTTAACAACCAGTTCTCTTAAACATTTATGTTATATTACATATATGTGATGCATTTAAATTTAATCTGCATTATTAACATTTTCTCCGTCATGGTCTTAAGTTTAGATGCACAAAATATTCAATCAAACCCTGATTTGTTGTCTTTGCTTATTTCCAATGGTCACACTGAAAATTTAGCAATATATTTTGAGCTGCCTCTAGGATACCACTGGCCTGGATAGGGTTGCAAAGAAGGAGGCCTGGAGACTTTTTTTTTAATTAAAAATTTTTTCATTAAAATTTTTTTATTAATTCTAATTTTAAATTAATTAAATTTTATTTTTAATTTTTAATAAATTAATCATCATTCAAATTTTATTTAAATTATTTTATGTACTCATTTGTTATTTATTGTTATATATTATTTTCATTATATATTTTATCATTATGATAAACAATTATTTTTATGATTATAATATATTTATATGCATAAAATATAGATATCTGATTATAATTATAAATAATTGCCAAAATAATTATTATACATAAATAAAACATTATTACTTATTAATATTTTAAGATAACTAAAATATTGCTCCAATTAATGAAATAATTACAATTAACTAAGATTATTATTAACAAAGTCAATTAAATTAATTAATTAAGAATATTTTCCCGTGGTTACAAGATTCATATTCTTTCCTTCCCCTCCTCCCATAACCGACCACAATTCCACTAGTTACATGTGTCATTGATCAAGACCTATTTCCATATTATTGATACTTGCATTAGGGTGATTGTTTAGAGTCAATATCGCCATCAACCCATGTGATCAAGTAGTTGTTTTTCTTCTGTGTTTCTACTCCCACAGTTCTTCCTCTGAATGTGGATAACGTTCTTTCTTACAGGTCCCTCAGAAATGTCTTGGATCATTGCATTGCTGCTAGTACAGAAGTCCATTACATTCGATTTTACCACAGTGTATCAGTCTCTGTGTACAATGTTCTCCTGGTTCTGCTCCTTTCACTCTGCATCAATTCCTGGAGGTCATTCCAGTTCACATGGAATTCCTCCAGTTCATTATCTGGAGATTCTTTTCAGTCCAGTAAAGACAGAATTTTCTTTTCCTGGCAATAATTCAAGTTTCTAGAAGTGACGGAATGGGAGAACTACAAAAACAGCTTAGAACAGAAATCTCTCCCTCTTCATTAAAGGACCCACTTGCTTGGCTTCCCATAGGAAACTCAGTTTTGTTTTCCCCAGTTGAGAATGGTTGAGTTTAATCTTTCTGCAAGACTAGGGTATATATGCCCTTCAATCTCTCAACTGGGAGATGTTAGAGAGGACTGCCAGGAGATCAGTCCCTAGAAGTTAACTACGTTTGCAGCTATGAATCTGACAAAAGCCCTAAAGCCTTCTCTATGAATGGACTCTTTTTAGGTTTCTAGTCAAAGAATACATTTCTGTTCTCTTAAGTACTCATCTGGTTCTTGATCCAAGAGTCTCTGAATGGTGTCCATAAAGGGATAAAAAGGGAAGAAGGAAAACAATGGATAATCCTGGACATGTATTGCTCTGTGTCACCCCATTCTGTATGTGAAGCTTAATTTGGATTCAAATAAGAATTTTTTTCTGGGCATACATTCCTTCATCTCTGCCTATTAAAAACCCTTCCCTCCTTTCAAAGTCTACCTCCTTCATAAATCCTTCCCCAATGCTCCTAGTTAAGATTGGTCTCTCCCTCTAGTTTTTTCAGACCAGCAGCTTCCCTTTTATGCATTTAAAATCTAACTCATTTCACTCACTCAACTATAGCTCAGCCTTTGCCCCCAACCACCCAATTGGAAAGTACCTTCAGGATAGGGGCCACTTTCTTTTTCATTCAGTCACTGCAAGGTGGCAGTGGATAAAATACTTGGTCTGAAGTCAAGAAGACTCATCTCCCTCAGTTCAAATCCTGTCTTAGACACTTCCTAGCTGAGTGACCCTGGACAAGTCACTTAACCCTATTGGTCTCAGTTCCTTATTTGCAAAATGAACTGGAGAAAGAAATGGCAAACCACTCTAGTATCTTTGCCAAGAAAATCCCAAATGGGGTCAGGAAGAGTTGGACATGACTGAAAATGACTGAACAAATCCCATCACAGCATGCAATTATTCACTTAAGTTTATTTGGATTTTTATTCTGGGGTTTTGATTTTATATGAGTATTCTCTTATAACAATGAATAATATGGAAATAGGTTTGCATGATAATACATGTATAACCCAGATAAAATTGCTTACCCTTTCTGGGAAGGGAGAGAGATTCAACTCTTATAACTTCAGAAAACTTTTGTGGAAAATGGTTATTACATGAAATTGGCAAAATAATATACCTCTTTTCTCATTATTTTATTCCAGTGACACATTTACACATAAGTTTTTCAAGATTACATTATTTGTGTCGTCTCCTTCCCGAACTTTTCCCTCCATCCTCCCAGAGTTGACAAGCAATTCCACTGGGTTATACATGGATTATCACTCAAAACCTGTTTCCATATTATTCATTTTTGTAAGAGTGATCTTGTAAGACCACAACCGCCAGTCCTATACCCAAATAAACAAGTGAGACATCAAAAGTTTTCTTCTGCATTTCTACTCTAATAGTTCTTTCTCTAGATGTGGACAGCATAAAATAAAATATCTTAAAAAAATAAATGTCCCTTGAATTGAATTGCCTAGAAGGGATGAAGAGAATAGATGAAGAGAATAATTCCCCATGATTTAATTAGCAGTGATCACTGTGGCTTGGAGTTTTACCTTCTTTCTATGCTTAGTCCTCCAAACAAAGGTTGCCCAAAATGTAGTAAAATCAAAGTTTGAATAATCCTCCAACTAGATAATCCATCCCCTGGTAATTGAGAAGGTTGTCCTTGCAATGGGCATTCAGAAAATATTGGAAAAGAATCTGGTAGGGGAAGCAGCTTGGGCACAATCAATATGGAACTGAATATAGAAAGGCAGCCTAGTAGAGAGGAAAGAGACCAAAAGGAGGAGACTGGAGATTTATGAAAGGTTATGTTTCCAGGTCTTCCACTAACTAGCTATGACCTTGGGCAAGTTTTTCAACATATCTGGATGAGGGAATTGGCCGAGGTGAACTCCTATAGCCAATTGGGTGGTACAGAACCCTGGAGGATGTGAGTTCAAATCCTGCCCTCAGAAACTAGCTGTGTGATCTTGGGCAAGTCACTGAATTTCTTTGTGCCTCAGTTTCCTTGGCCGTAGAATGGGCATAATAATGGTATTTACTCATAGGATTTTTATGAGGATCAAATGAGTTAATAGGAGTAAAGTGCTTTGCAAATCTTAAAGAGCTATATTAATGTCAGCTATTATTCAGAATTCTGGACATCAATTCCTTTCCAGCTCTGAAGTTGCATGCTTCCAAGTAAGTTCCTTTAGGAGATGGAGTTTTAATCCTCTCAGCTACTTTTGCTCTAGGCAATGGCCAGGTGGTGGGCGGTTATATTGATCCTTTTGCAGTACAAACTGGAAATGCTCCAGATATCTGTCTTTGGGCATTTTTATAGGCTAGAGCACATTTGACTGTTGACATGCATGCTAAGTGTATTGGGGGATTGGCCAGAATGGGGAGGATCCTTACAAACTAATGACAAAGAGAAAATCTAAACAGTATAACATTATCGAATAAATGATCCATCAGTTCCCAGAGGCCTCAGCAACAAGGCTGGACCTTGGACAAAGTCTTGTTTTTGGCATCTTTCCATATCTTGTTGGTGTGGACTATCTCATACTGCCTTCTAGCTTCTGAAAGTCCCACCATCAAACGACTAGGGAAGAGTTTTATGGTTCAGATTTTCCAATTCAATTTAAATATTCTTTTATTAAGTACCTACTGTATTCAAAGGATTGTAGTAGGGTCCTGGGGTATATACTGGATCTATGACTTCATCAGGATTGGAAATTCCTAGAAAGAGAAACTCCATTTACCCCTACAAAACAATACAGTCTACCCAAAGTTTTACCTTAAAGAGTTACTTAGGGCATTCAAAGAGTCAAAAAACAGTCATGTATCAGGCAAAACATGATCCCAGGTTTTCCTGGTTTGGAGATCAGTTCTCCATCAACACTCTCCAGCTACTTTTCAGAATCTGGTGATATAAAAATGAAAATAACAGAGTCCTTGTCCATAAGAAGCTTACAGGAAGCTAGTAGGAGAAGAAAGATATGGAGTTTACAGAGACAGGTATAATAAAAGTATAGGGAGAGGGCTAGCTAGGTGTCTCAGTGGACAGAGTGCCAGGCCTGGAGATGAGAGGTCCTGGGTTCAAATTTGACCTCACACACTTCCCAGCTATGTGATTTTGGGCAAGTCACTTAATCACTTGCTTAGCCCTTACCACTCTTCTACCTTGCAACCAATACTTAGCATCAATTCTAAGACAGAAGGTAAGGGCTTAAAATAAATATAAGGAAAAGTAGAGGTGTATTGATTACCCTACCTCTGCTTAATGAAAGTGATAAGATGTTATACTCTTATACATTTATTAGGTGAGAAAAAAAATCTCAAGTCAGTAAATCAATCAAATACTTTAACTTCAAAAAGTTATTGTAATTACTGTTGATAGGAAGTGTTCAGATTGGTTGAGGAAACTTGATAATACGCTGTGGATTATATGCAAAACATACCAGTTTAGAATGTCTAAAAGAGAAGAGTTTTAGAGGGTCTGACAGTGGAACAGAAGGAAGAAAGACATCCAGAGCTGAGCTGGAAAGAACCAGCAGCCTATGGACAACCAGTGAAAAAAGAAAAAGTGTGACTAAGCTATGGCAGATAAAGGAGAGATTAAGGAAGCCTCTGAGCAGAAGTAGAAGATGGGGACTGATATCATTAATTGTACCTACTTCTGCAGGGACTAATAAGGGCACATTTCTCAAATATGTAGAGAACTAAATCAAGTTTAGAATATGACATTCTTCAATTGATAAATGATGAAAGGATATGAACAATCAGTTTTCAGATGAATAAATCAAAGCTATCTATGGTCATATGAAAAAAATCTCTAAATCAAATCACAAATTAAAACAATTCTAAAGTACCAGCTCACACCAATCAGAGTGGCTAATATGACAGAAAATGGAAATGACTAATTTTGGAGGGAATGTGGAAAAATTGAAACACTAATGAATTGTTGGTGGAGTGGTAAACTGCACCCACCATTCAGGAGTATAATTTGGAACTATGTCCAAAGGACTATGAAACTGTGCATACCCCTTGACTCACCAATACTAGGACTTACCAATATGCAAAGAGATTAAAGAAAAAGGAAAAGGACCTATATGTGCAAATATATTTATAGTAGCTTTTTTTTAGACTTAGAAATTGAGGGGATGCACATCTATTAGGAAATGGCTGAAAAAATTGTGGTATTTGATTGTGATGGAATACTATTGTAGTATAAGAAATTAGGAGGATAGTTTCAGAAAAAACTAGGAAGACACAAGCAAAATGAAATGAGAAGAGCATTGTACACAATAATAGCAATATTGTGCAATGATCAGCTATGAATGGCTTAGCTAATTCTGAGCAATAAAATGATCTAAGACAATTCCTGAAGGACTTATAATGAAAAATACCAGCCACCCCCATTATTATCACTACTATTCAATATTGTACTAAAAATGCTAGACATATCAATAAGAGAAGAAGAAATTGAAGGAATTAGAATAGGTAATGAGGAAATAAAGCTATCACTCAAAAAAACCTCCCTTACATTCTATCTTAGAATCAGTACTATATATTGGTTCTAAGGCAGAAGAGAATGGTAAGGGCTAGGCAATGGAGGTTAAGTGACTTGCCCAGGGTCACACAGCTAGGAAGTATTTGAGGCCAGATTTGAATCCAGGACCTCCTATCTCTAGGCCTGGCTTTCAGTCCACTGAGACATCCAGCTGCCCCCAAAGCTGTCACTCTTTGGAGATGACATGATGGTATACCTAGAGAATCTTATAAAACATACCCCCCAAAATTGAAACCATGAATAACTTTAACAGAGTTGCAGGATATAAAATAAACCCACATACATTATCAGCATTTCTCTGAACTAACAATAAAGCCCACAACAAGAGATAGAAAGAGAAATCTCATTTAAAATATCTGTAGATAATATAAAATACCCAGTCTACCTGCCAAGACAAACTCAGGAATTGTATGATGACAACTACAAAACATTTTTCACACAAATAGAGTCAGATCTAAACAACTGGAAAAACATTAATTGGTTATGGGTAGGCTGAACCAAGTTAATAAAAATGACAACTCTTCCTAAATTAATTTATTTATTCAGATCCATATCAATGAAACTACCCAAAGTTATTTCATAGAGCTAGAAAAAAGCAATTAACAAAACTTATCTGGAAGAACAAAAGACCTAGAATATCAAAGGAATTGATCAGGAGAGAACTTGAAGGAAAGTGACTGAGTTGTATCATTCTCAAACTTTATTATAAAGACAATCTGTTACCAGCTAAGAAAGAGAGTGGAGGATCAATGGAATAGATTAGACCATCAACATGCAATGGCAAATGACTGTAGTAACCTAGTGTTTGAAGTTTTTGGAAGAAGAACTCAATATACCAAAAACTGCCAGGAGAATTGGAAAATAGTATAGCAAATATTGATCATAGATTAGCACCTCACACCATATACCAAGATAAAATAAAAATGAATACATGATTTAGAATAAAAGGGTAATATCATAAATAAATTAGGGGAGCACAAAATAATTTTCTGGTCAGACCTATGGACAAGGGAAGAATTTAGGTAAAAACAAGACATGGAGAACATTATGAGATATAAAATAGATAACTTTGACTACACTGCATTACAAAAATTTTTTGCACAATCAAAATCAATGCAACCAAGAATAAAAGGCAAACAACAAACTGGAAGAAAATATCTATAGGAAATCTCTCCGACAATTCATTTCTCAAATATATACAGAGCTGAGTCAAATTTATAAGAATACAAAACCCTTCCTAATTGACAAATGGTCAAAGGATATAAACAGCTATTTTTCAGAATGAAGAAATTAAAACTAACTTTAGTCATATAAAAATGCTCCAAACCACTGTTAATTATAGAAATGCAAATTAAAACAACTCTGAGGTAGCACCTTACACCCACTAGACTGACCCACTAGACTTACACCCACATGACAAAAAAGGAAAATTACAAATGTTGGAGGGGATGTAGAAAATCAGGATACCAATATACTTTTGGAGGAACTGTGAACTGATACAACCATTTTGTGGAGCAATCTGGAACCATGCCCCAAAGACCATACAACTATGGTCCAGAAATACCACTACTAGGTCTGTATCCCAAAGAGATTAAAGATAGGGAAAAAGAACCTACCTGTATAAAAATGTTTATAGCAACTCTTCGTAGTGGCAAAAAACTGGAAACTGAAGGGGTATCCACCAACAGGGGAATGACTAAATAAGTTGTGATATATGCTTGTAATGGAATACTTTTGTGCCATAAGGACAAACATGCTGATCACATACACACACACTCACAAACACAAAGAAAGGCTGATATGAAGTGATGCAAAACGAAAGGAGTAGAACCTGCAGAATGTTGTACACAATAAAAACAGCTATGTATGATGATCAACTATGAATGACTAACTAATGACTAACTATAACAAGCTCAAGATCCAAGACAGTTCCAAGGGAATCATGATGAAAAATGCTATTCACCACCACAGAAGGAACAGAGCCCAAATGTAGATTGAAACATACCATTCTTCACTTTTATTTCCTCCACGAATTTTTCTCTAGTATAGGTAATGTATGAATTGTTTCACAACATTAAAAAAATGGAAATATATATTATATGATAATATATATATACAACCTATGTTGTATTATCTCCCTTCTTGGGGAGGGAGGAGGAGTAGAAGAGAGAGAACATGGATTGCAAGATGTCAGAAAACAAATATTAAAAATTGTATCAACATGTAATCTGGAAAAAAAATTTAAAAATTCCATCCACCCCCAGAGAAAGAACTGATGGAGTCTAAATGCAGATTGCAGCATATTTAAATTTTTTCTTTATTATTCCTGTTTTTTTGGTCTATGTTTTCTTTTGCAACATGGCTAATGTGGAAATGTTTTGCATGACTGTTCATGTAAAATCTATAACAAATTGCTTGCCTTCTCAAGGAGCAGAGAATGAGAGGAGAGAGAGAGAATTTGGAACTCAAAACAAACTCAGACTAATCCATAAAGAAGAATTAATGATGAAAGTTTTAAGAAAACTCTTACCTCAGTTTCCCCTTCTAGTATCTATCAACAAATACTATAATAAATTATGCTGCTTGATTATCTAAATATTTCCAGGAAACTAGATATTGCATCAACGAAAAAGAGAATAGATCAGGGATTAAGTGGAAATAGCCATTAATGTAGATTAAGGCAAATTTTCCTAACTGGGGGCTCAGAGCAGCTGGGAGAGCACACCTATCTTTTCACTAATATGAATCCCTAAAGCAGCAGATGAGGGAACCATGTGTACCTCGAGTCATTAGATTTCCTTCAGGATTAAAAAGAAGCTAATTTATATAAGAAGATGTTCTAAAAGTAGAGACTGACCGGACAGAAGAGATAGAGACAAAGTGCTCTAAGAATATTTATGGAGGAAAAGAACACTTTCAGCTTGTAATTGGGCAGGATCAGGAAAAACTAAATAAAAAGTGATAATCAGAAAGCTTAACAGTAGGGCCCTTCTTTGAAAATAATTATAATGTCCTACATTTTTATATTGTTTTATATAGTGATTTTATATCTATTATATGACTACAAGATAGACAGGTATTCCCTTTTAGCCAATCAATCAGCAGTGACTTATTAAGGACTTATTATGTGCCAGGTACTATTCTGGGAATACAGACATAAGTAACAGTTTCTGTCTTCAAGGAGTTTATATTCAACTGGATGAGTTAAGGAAGTCATGACTCTGTGTTCAATCCCATTTCTTCAGGAAAATATCTTGTGACTGGAATTAATTTGATGAACTCACTTGAGCTAAAGCGTGGCTAGCCTATGCTAAATTAATGGATAACCCCTCAGGATAACACTCATTTGCATTTTAATAATTAATTTCAATGCTTTAAGTTATAATAGTAACTAGCGATTACTATTAAACTTTTTAAGCTAAGGGAGGTATTTTTGGGTTGTGGAGGAGTCCCTTGAATAATAATGTTGACCCTTTTAGGCTGTTATTTCAGAACTTAGAGTGACTCTGAGCTCAGGACAGTCTGGAAGAAGGTTTGAAATTTCGGGAAAAACCTGCAAATGGTTTCTAACCACACTGTTGGAAATCAATATCACCAGACAAAATAGCCTTGATCTATTTTCACAATATAAACTCTCCCCTACCCTCTGCCCTTGAAGGGAAGAACAATCAATGGAGAATGGGAGAAATTACTGCAATGCTTCAAGTCAATCTGTATTTTTGTAGATGCGAGTATGCCCTGTATTGACAGAGATTGTTTCTCTTCGAGTGGCTTAAATGATGTCCTAAAAGATGGTCTTCCATCTGCCTGATTGCTCTTTCTCTATCTCCTTTGTTGGATTATTGTTTGTGTCTAGTCCTCTAACCTAAGGAGTATCCCACATGGCTCTAGCTTATACCTCTTTTCTCTCCAGATCTCTTGTCTTGATGATCTCATCAGCTTTTTTTGGTTTCAGTTTTCTTCTCTGTGAAGGTTACTACCCAATGATTCTCATCCGTAAGAAGATGAAATAACTAGCCCTAGTTTCTCTTCTGACTTTGAATCCACATCACCGATTAGCTATCGGACATCTCCATTTGGAGGTATTATAGTTAATATATCCAGATCTCTCATCTTAATGATCTCATCAGCTTTTTTGGTTTCAGTTTTCTTCTCTGTGAAGGTTACTACCCAATGACTCTCATCCGTAAGAAGATGAAATAACTAGCCCTAGTTTCTCTTCTGACTTTGAATCCACATCACCGATTAGCTATCAGACATCTCCATTTGGAGGTATTATAGTTAATATATCTCAAACAGAACTCATTACTATCACCATTAAATTAATCTCCTAGTCAAACTTCCCTATTTCTGTTAAGAGCATCACCATCCTTCTAGTCATCCAGGTGTGGAAACACCACCTTACTTCAGGTCCTCATTACCTCTCCTCTAAAATATTGCAATAGTGTCTTACTAGGGCTTTCTGCTTCCTTCCAGTCTCATGTCTCCAATCCATCCTCCATATGGTGGCCAACATAATCTTTCTAAAACCTGAGTTCTGACTCTGTCATTCCACGACTCAAAAAGTTTAAGTGGGTTCTCATTGCTTTATATAAAATTTAAAAAAATATCAACTCTATTTGGCACTTAAAACTCTTCACAATCTGGTTCCAGCCTACCATTCCAGGCCAATTATACACTACTCCCCCTCATGCTTACACTAGCCTGCTTATTATTCTTTTATAAGGGAGCTGGGAGTGGGGCAAGAACAGGCAATGAGGGTCCAGTCCATAATAGGGTGCATAATATGCCTTGCCTGATATCGATGCACATAGAAGCTTGGTTAATCTGGTTTTGGAAATGTGTGATGGAAAAGCCCTTTCTCTCCCTGCTTCAGAGAATCAGAAATATTATGTTTCTGTTTGGCTTACTGCATGGTGATAAAAAGCCTCCTAATTGGTTGCTGTGCCAGAAAAGGGCAGGCATAGAAAAGACTTGAAAAGATAGAAACTCTCCCTTCCCTGGTAGCAATGGAGGCAACATGTTATAAGCCTCCAGATGGAGAAAGAGGAAGCAATGGAAACTTCAGCTGCTTTATCTCCCCACCCAGCCAGCATGTGGCCGTGAAAGCATGGTGCCACCTTGGGTTTTGTTTCTGTCAAGATAGCTAGGTGGTGTAATGTAGAGCTCAATCAACTTGGAGTCAGAAAGCCTTGAGATCAAATTCAGCTTCAGATACTTGGTAGCTATGTGACTCTGGGCAAACCACTTTACCTTTATTTGCCTCAGTTGCTTCAACTGTAAAATGGGGTTAATAAAAAGTATTTTTGGGGGGTTGTTGTGAAGATCATATGAGGGAATTTTTAAATCCTAACCTTTAAAAATTTTTTAAAATCCCTAACCTTTTGTCTCAGAATCAATACTGAGCATCAATTCCAAGGCAGAAGAACTATAAGGGCTAAGCAATTGGGGTTAAGTGACTTGTCCAAGGTCACACAGCTTAGATAATATTTGTAAAGCACTTATCAGTGCCTGGGAAATAGTAGGTTCTATATAAATGCATATTCCCTTCCCCCTTCCTTTCCCTATCATATGAATATTTCCCTGGTCCTTTGTGAATGATTATTAGAGATGGACCTGACCTAGTTATAACCCTATGAACTTCAAAAAGTCAGAAACACCACCAGAGTCAATAGGAGAGTCTTCCCATGTCTTCAATACCTGAGCTTCAGGAGGAGCCAGCCCTGAGGAATAATCTTCTTGACTCAGCCCAACAGTGGATTGCCCTAACAACTGAGATATCATGTGCAGCAACCAGGAGAGTGATTTATCCATCACCTATGTCCCACCTTAAGTAAACTCAACATTGTGGGTTGGGATGGGAATGTTTTTCTATTTTAGTATTTTTATATCTTCCCATTATGTATGCCTTTGTTTATTTGTTTATTTTTTTAATATATATTTTACTTTCCCAATTACACACAACAACAATTTTCAACATACATTTCCCCAAATTATAAGATCTAAATTGTCTTCCTCCCTTTCTTCCTTCCTTCTGGAGATGGTAAATAATTTGATCTGGGTTATACATATATTATTGTACAAAACTTATTTCCATGTTAGTCATTGTTGTAAGAGAATACTCATATAAAACCAATAGAGTATGCTTTTGTAAAAAAAAATCTAACAGATGGTAATTGGTTAAAGCAGAAATCAACTGATCAAACCAATACTGAGTCATCATTGATTAGGTGATATTAGGGAGATATTATTAACTGATCAAATGATATTGGGGTTCACATGCTAGATTGATCATGAGTGATAATATTAGAAACTCAACTTTCCCCTGTTTCTTCGGATTTTCCCCAAGGTCCTGTGGGGAGTAGTCAGTTGAGCTCTAGAGACTGGGGTGGCCATTGGAGAAGGATTGGGAGAATGAACCTAGAGGGAATGTATAACACTTTCTACGTGGGATGCTAACTCCCACCTCCATTCCTCTACAAAGT
The DNA here is from genome assembly GCF_016433145.1 of Gracilinanus agilis. NCBI lineage: Eukaryota > Metazoa > Chordata > Mammalia > Didelphimorphia > Didelphidae > Gracilinanus > Gracilinanus agilis. The sequence goes on from NC_058130.1 coordinate 56,324,467, forward strand.
CAGTCTCCCATACCAGGAATGTAGTCCCTCCTCAACTTTAACTCACACAATCCTTAATTTCCTTCAAAGCTCAGCTCTTATTTACTCCCCAAAGAGTGAATATACCAATACCCAATGGGTTTGCTTTCCTGATCCCCTAGGAGTCAACACTCTCTCCTTCAAATACATCTTCATCTCTTTCCATACAGTATTCCCTAGGAGAACTTAAGCTCTCTAGAAATGAAGTCTAGGTTTCATTTTGTCTTTCTAACTCCAATGCCTTGACCACGGCAAGTGTTTAACCAGTGTTTCTAGGTTTGGATGGCCTTTGAGAGTTTTTACAATGGAAAACTTCATCACCATGTGGCCAACTTGGTGACAGCTGTCAGAATTGGGGCAGGCTTGTCTTCAGATACCGGATATCTAGTCCTTCATCGCCCAAGCTTGCCTTGCACTAGAATAGCCTTTGAGAACCAAAGATCACCTTCATACCACAATAACATTAGATTATGACATTTGTGGGCCTTTTTACTCCTATCTGTCAGCATCAGATTAGAGGAAACTGTAGTTAGAGTGCAGGCAGGAGGAGCAGTGAATCTCTCTCCCCTGTCTGAAGTAATTTTCTATTATTATTAGATTGTCAGATCTTGCAGGACAGAGACTACTGCTTTTTCTCTTTTGTATCTCCAGGGCTCAGCACAGTGCCTGATCCATAAATAAATGCTTAATAAATGCTTTGGGGTTGATTGATAGATATGGTGAGTTCTTAGGCATCACAGGAGTATAGAGCTGTGCATAGTCTAGAGAGAAACCTATCAGGAATCTAGAGAACAAGAAGAGGAATCAGGAAACACCAAAGGGAAACATTAATCTGCTGGCATTTTTTTGTTTTATTTTGTTTTGTTTTTAAGGTGGTGGTAGTGGTAGTGAGTATATTGTTGTCATTGTTGAGTTGTTTTGGTTTTATCTGACTCTTCTTGACCCCATTTAAAGTTTTCTTGGCAAAGATATTGGAGTGGTTTGCCTTTTCCTTCTCCATCTCATTTGGAAGAGGAGAAAGTGGAGGCAAACAGAGTTAAGTGACTTGCTCAGGGATACACGAGTGTCTGAGACCACGTTTGAACTTGCAAAGATGAGTCTTCCAGATTCTAGGTCTAGTGCTCTATCCCCTTCACCATCTAGCTGCAAGAATAATGCAGAGTTTATAAATATAGCTGGAAAGTATTTGAGATTCCATTTTTACAGATGAGGAAATTGAGGCCTAGAAAGAACAAATAAGTAGTAAATTGTAGAGATAGGATTCAAATTCAAGGTCTTTTGACTCTAAATTCAAGATTCTCACTTCTCCCATGCTGATTATGATTAATGACCTAAGGAGAGGGTATAGCCAGGTTCTGCTCTGATTCAAACAGTCTGCTGGACTGGTCAATGGACAAAGGCCAACACACATTTCAGGAATCAGCAAAAGTTTCTGTCATGAAATTAGTACTATGGGAACCAACATGGGTGAAGAATAAAAAGTGTGGCAATAAATTATTAGGGACTTGGGACTGACAAAGATGAATACCTTTCAGCTGATAAAGTTTTCTAAGATTGAGCAGCCAGTCCAAATTTCTCTTTCTAGAAATTTCTAGAAAATACTATGAAAAATGTGATATTTTCCTTCTGATCATTTAAAAGATAGTCATGGCTATAATAGTATAATAGTGACATCTCATTATTGTTTAAACATCTTGGCTGGAGAACTGATTGTGAAAAAAAATACATGGACAGAAAATGTTCCTGCCTTCATCATTGAGCCCAATTAGTTTCTGTGACTCATAAGTTTTCAGCCAAAAAAAAAATCTGAATATAAAAGCTTTGCTTGGTTTTCAAAGAAGTTTTTAAATGTCTTTCATCCTGCCTCATGTAGGTTGTTAAAATATGGGCCATAAATTTTTTCCGGGTGGCAGAATCCAGTTAAAGCAAAGATGAAATCATCTCCAATCTTCATTGAAATGATACTCTACTTATGTCAGAGCCATTTTAGGACCTTTAATCCGCTGGTTTTCAGAGTGAAGGGTTGAGCCACATTTTACCAGGGATCAAGTTCTTAATCACCTTAATCATCAGCCAATAGGGTAGGAAAGTTCTTTTGGGTAAAGGGCAATAAGAGAGGCAGAGAGTTTTCTTGTTGCCTAGAATTTCATATTAGGAAGCTACAAAGCTGGAAGTCACTTACTTGCTTTGTTTTGGCAACACTTACTCAGAATGGTTTGGTTGTTTTCAGAAGTGTCCACTCTTTGCATTCCCATTTGGTGTTCTCTTGGCAAAGACACTGGAGTGGTTTGCCATTTTCTTTTCTGCCTCATTTTATAGATAAAGAAATTGAGGCGAACAAGTGAAGTGACTTGCTCAGGGTCACATAGTATCTAAGGCCAGACTTGATCTCAGGAAGATGAGTCTTCCCAACTCCAAGCCTAACACTCTGTTCATTGTACCACCTTGCTGCCCCTACTATTACAGCTACTAAGTAATAGAATTGGGAATAGGCCCTAGGTTACTTGATCTCCTATCTAGTTTTCTTTTCCATTTTCCTTCACCCTAGGTCTTTGTTAACTGGCATCCCTTGTGAAATAAGCAGAGAAGGTCTTATTACAACTATTTTATAGCTTAGAAGACTGTCTCAAAAAAAAAGATTAAATGATTTGTCTCATGTTGTATAGGTAGTGAATGGTGGAGTAGATGTACAAAGCCCAGATCTTCATATCCTACACATTTCTGTGTAGATTAAAGGATAAATAAATGCAAACATCAAATTAGGTCCCTCAAGAGTCATACCACCTATTACCTTAAGTTACCCTTTGTTCTCTTCCCCAGGGCAATTTGAGAGAAACATAATGGAGAAGAGAGTTTAGAAGCTCCCAATTCAGGTAAATTGTACTCTATGTAATCTGATCCTATAGCCTTTCATTATGAATCACTCCATATTGTTATAATCTTCCTTGGGGCAGGGGAGCAGGAATAAACAGTTTCCCAAACCACCAATCCATAAACTCAAGTCCCCAGGCTGTTTCCTGATGCTCTCAAATATCACTCATTACCTTCCCCCATCCTCGTGGAACTGCAGATATTTGCTTCCCTTTACCAATATGGTGGGATGAGGAGCCATGCAGAAAAAGGTCACACCTGTTTTTGCCCTTTTCTTTTCTTGTCCCACAGCATCCCAAGTCCCTATCCTGGACAGATACCTTCTTAAGTCTGGTTGGAATTAGCCAAACTGACTTCTCCCCTGGATTTATGCAGAGAATATTGGCATATTGAATTGGCAGATGAGGCCAAAATGAAAATAACTTTTATCACTCCAGATGGTTTTTAAAAAAATCAGTTTGTAGGCCTTTCCTTTTAGATTAAGAAATGTCCTGGCTGCCTTCCAAAGATTGTTGAACAAACTATTAAATGGGTTAGGCTCAGTTGCATCTGAAGGGATGAATAACACAGACAGATTTAGGCATATTGTAGATCCCTCATCTTCCTATACTTGGTATTGGGCATCACGTAAATAGCAGGACTAAACCTAAAGGTTGATGTATGTCTAGGTAGGGTTTACTTAAAGTTGTACATTAGGGAGAATGGCTTTTATAATCTCCTTATATACATTTTACCAATCAAAAGTCTGTTCATTTCCTCTTGTGAGAGCCACCAAGTGAATGGTGATGTCCTATTTCCATCTTTGTACTCTAAGAACTCAGCTTCCAATAAATGTAAACATATAGATTAAACTGCTTTCTCACTTCTTTTTATATGCATATTTAAAATTTTTTTATTTTGAATATTTTTCCATAGTAACATATTTCATATTCTTTCCCTCTCCCCCAAAACCCCCAAGTCCCTTACCCCTCCATAGCTGACACACAATTCCACTGGGTTTTACATGCATCATTGATTAAGACCGAAATCCATATTATTGATAGTTGGACTAGAGTGATAGTTTAGTGTCTACATTCCCAATAATATCCCCATCAGCCCATGTGTTCAAGCAATTGTTTTTCTTCTGTGTTTCTCCTCCCACAGTTCTTCCTCTGAATGTGGCTGGTTTTCTTTCTCATAAGTTCCTCAGCCTTACTCTGGATTCTTGCATTGCTGCTAGTAGAGAAGTCTGTTATGTTTGATTGTACCACAGTGTATCATTCTCTGTATACACATATTTTTAAAAAATTTAACTTAAAAATTTTTCAATTACATTCAGAAACAATTTTTGACAATTGTTTTCTAACATTTTGTGGTTCAGATTCTCTCCCTCCCTCCCTTCCTCTCTCCCTAAGATGATAAATAGTCTGATTCAAGTTATGCTGGTGCTTTCATGTCATACAAGTTTCCGTATTCTCCACACTATGATAGAAGACACACACTACACATATATACACATATTTTAATCCTAAAATATTACTTCTTAAAACATCTTAGTATATTGGGGGCAGTTGAGTGTCTCAGTGGATTGAGAGCTAGACCTAGAGAGGAGAGGTCCTGGGTTCAAATCTTGCCTTAGACATTTCCTAGCTGTGTGACCCTGGGCAAGTCACTTAACCCCCATTGCCCAGCCCTTACCACTCTTCTGCCTTGGAACGAATACATAGTATTGATTCTAAGACAGAAGGTGAGGGTTTAAAAAAGCATCGTTGTAGAAGCATTAATTGTTATAAAGTCATATAAAAACAGATAACAATATAACATATAGAAACAAAATGACATTTCTATAGTCCTTTAAGTTTTACAAAGTGTTTTTTATGTATACATTATCTCAATGGATGCTTATATACCTTCCCTGTGACATAGGTGTTATTATTACCCACCATTTTACAGACAAGGAAACAGAACGTGGAGCAATTAAGTTCCTTGCCAAAATTAATTATTATGTCTGAGACAAGATTCAATCTCAGGTCTTCTTAACTCCAAATCCAGAGCTCTGCCCAATATGATGACTAACTGCCCCATGATATGCAAATATTCTATTAAAATAAAACAAAATTTAAATAAATACCTAGGCACAATTTAGCATTTCCCCCCTTCAGTGAAATTATTCCTAACCATTTTCCTTCTGAAGGAAGATAGAAGAAGCTAGAATCAGTCACTGATGGATGCACAAGTATAGCCCCTCCAAAGACACAAAAGGAAGTTGGATGATCCTGAGTACTTCCTCATTTAGTTTATTCATGATTGATGTATTGAAAAAGAATCTTGTGGAGTGTGTGTGTATCTGTTGGTATATTTGAAAAATTCTGCTGCTCATTTCTTAAGCTCAACTTAGATTTATAACTAGTTCTTTGTAAAAATTAAAGCATAATATAAATGCCATCATTGTTGTTGTTTTTCTAGAACAATGGATAAAAAGCTGGATCTGGAGTCAGGAAGATCCAAGTTCAAATGCGACCTCATATATTTTGTAATCTGTGTCATTCTGTGACATTCTGTGACTCAAGAAGTCATTGAATCTCTCCCTCAGTTTCCTCTACTGTAAAATGGGACCAAGGAGAGCATCTATCTCACAGGTTTGCCAAGAGGAACAAAAGGGATAATTTTCTTAAAGTGCTTAGCATTGTGTATGACATAGAGTAGGTGCTTAGTAAATTCTTGTACACCTCACTTTCTGGTTTGCAAAGCATTTTGTGTACATGTGGGTTACTTTAGGGAAGGATCTGTAACTATTACATAAACTCAAAAGGGAATCTAAGAATTGAATTAGAGACTATCAAGCTGTTTGGAAAGAAATGGACAGGAAGCAGATGCCAAGTAAGTAGGAAAGTATCAGAAGAAAAACAAAAGGAGAGATTAGACAGACAACAGATAATACATTGACCTACAAGGATTCTGATCAAAGGAGAGAGGGATGAGCAGGAGGCAGATTCTATATAGGTAGACCAAGGAGAGGATCATATCTACAGTAGAGGCATGATGGAGAGGTTTGACTGTTGATTGAAGACTAGAGGATAACCGTTGATAGAGACCTTGGTACAATGTTCTATGTGAGCAGATGAGAGTTGGCATGTATGGGCTGGGAGGCAGAGAGAAGTGGGGTAGCTGTAGTGACGGATTATGGTGGAGAAGTTAGAATTACCTAACAGCTTCTAGCAAACAACTCTTTCTTACCACCCCTGGACCTTTCTTGAAGTTATATGTTCTTGGGGCTTGTCTCTGCCTTCTGGACTTCAAGTTGGTTTAACATCAAAAGCCCTTTTAGGTGCTTTCTTCAAATGCCAGAGGGTTTTCCTCCATTATAAGCTGCTAGAGTTAATTAGAGGAACAGTCATAGATGGTCTTCCTGACCAGCCGGAAGGTCCTTGACATAATAAGTTAACATTTCTAAAATTCTTTAGGTGTAGGAAATATTTTCTTTATAGGTTGGTACCAAAATATGCTTTCTCTTATTTTTACAGATTAGGAAATTGAGGTGCAAAAGAAAGCAAGAAATATGACTTTGATTACATGACAGGGCAGTAAAAATAGTGAGCCTTGAAGCCAGAAAAATGTAGGTTCTAGTCCTGCCTCTGATACATATTGATCCTGGACAAATCACTTAACATCCAGTGTTAAAAGCAACTCCCTTAAGCTATAGGTTTCAGAGAAGGTGCTGACCTGCATTGAGGAAAGGAGTTGCCTCTCTGGGAAGTTCTCTAAACCAATATAATCACAGATCCATTCAGTTCCTGTACAACTAAATATCAGACAAACTTTAAGCCCAGATTTCCTGGGTCTACTAGATTGAGACCCTGTTTGGTGATGAGGAAATCTTTTTTCCATTCTTCTCTGATAATTTATTCCTTTCTTGGTTTAAAAGGTCTTCTTTTCCTTTTTCAGGAAGAGTTTGTTCACTCTCAAGATATCTAAGCCAAGATTTATCTTCAGAGTTCTGACTTTCTCTCTCCCTCTTGATTATGGGGGAATGATCCTTCCTCCCTGTTATTAGAAAAATCTATATTAAAAAAATAAAGAGTTCTCACTCATTCTGCTTTGCCAAGAGGCAAGAAAAGATGTAAGGAGCCATTTTGGAAAACAATTTGGAGTTATGTGATAAAGTCATTAAACTGTTCATATCATTTGACCCACTCCAAAGAGATCAAAGATGGAACGAAATGATTCATTTCTACTAATAGATTCATAGCAGTACTTTTTAGGTTAGAAAAACACTGGAAACCAAAGAGGAACTTATTAGCTGGGGAATGGTGGAAAATACTGTGGAATCCAAAAGCAAAGGAAACTAGGTAGTCCAATACACAGAGTTCTAGGCCTGGAACCAGGAAGTTCTAAGTTCAAATCCAGTCATTGTAAATGAATGATGTGTTTGGCAAATGACTCCAAAAAACAAGACACAGCTTTGAATTTAATCCAAATTATTAAAATTTTGTCCATTACTTTCTTACTAGCTGTGTGACCCTGAGCGAGTCATTTAACTTCCTTTTGCCTCAGTTTCCTCATCTGTGAAATGGAAAAATAATTATAGAATCTAGCCTTCCTCCCTCATTGTTATATCAAATGAGTTAGTGATTGTAAAGAGCTTAGCATAGAGTGCCTGGCAAATAGTAAGCACTACATAAATGATAGCTATTATTATTACTGTGTTTTAAGAAATAGTGACTATGGTAAGGAACTTAAATATGGGAAAATATCTATAAACTGATACTGAGTAAAGTGAACAACCAGGAGAATATAAACCACGACTATACTAAAGTAAATGAGCCCAACACTAAGAGGAAGTTGGACTCATTAATTGTAATAATTAATCTCTGTTCCAGAGAAGAGACAATGGTATATACTTGCTTAATTTTGGTAAAGAGGTAGAGGGCTAAGGATGCAGAGTGCCAGTATGGTGTCAGTTGGTTTTGATAGATTGTTTTTCTTTGTTACAAGGAAGCTTTCAATAGTGTGTGTGTGTGTGTGTGTGTGTGTGTGTGTGTGTGGTGACAGCAGTGGAGAGATGTCTGGAAATGACCGTGGCATAAATAGAGGAGTGTGTGTCTAGCTAATGACTCTAAAAACAGGACACAGTTTTGAATTTAATTCAAATGATTAAAATTTCCCCATTACCTTTGTAAGTCTAGACAATCAACCAAACAAATATTTCAAGCTCAGATTTGTAATGTTTGCCAATATCCAAGGTATAAATACCTATAACTGAAAATTTAACAATCAGCTTTTCCAGCATGCCCTTGATTAGAAAATATCAAGAGAAGCAAGGCAGAGTATTATCATAGCTATGATATGGAAAGGAACTCAGAGGTTATCTAGTAAAACTGCATTATTTTGTAGATGGGGACTCTGAGGTTCAAAAGGAAAATGACTTACCTAAGGTCACACTTGTGGTAGGTAACTGAGCCAAGATTGAAGTCTAGGTCCTCTGATTCTAAGACTATCACTCCTTCCAATACACTATGCTTTCATCAGAGGAAGCTACGTGGAGAATCACAGCATCTTAGAAATAGAAAGGAATTCAGTGGCGTTGGAGTCTTCCTTCCCAATTCTTGCCATTAGACTTCGAGGACTGAAAGAAAGAGTGAGACCAATGACGTTGTGCAATTCTGCCTCACTGAAATCCAGTTCAAGCACAAGTCAAGATATTATCCACCAATGTCTTTGGTCTTTTTTGGAAATGAAGGCTGAAGAGGGCAGCAAGGTGGCTCAGGGGATAGAGAGCCAGATCTGGAGACAGGGGGTTTTGGGTTCAAATGTGACCTCAGATATTTCCTAACTGTTTGGCCATGGGCAAGTCACTTAACCCCCATTGCCTAGCCCTTACCACTCTTCTGCCTTGGAACCAATGATGAGTATCCGTCCTAAGACAGAAGGTAAGAGTTTAAAAAAAAAAAGAAAAAAGAAAAAAGAAACTGAAGGATGAACAACAATCCCTTCTATGACACTACTAAGGAGGTCTGGTTCTGGAGTCAGAAAGACCTGAGTTTGACTCCTACCTCTCTTTAATGAACATTAAGAATGTGACCACAAGCAAGTTATTGTTCCATGCAGTTTTCTAAGATTTTTTTTTTCTTAAAGATGAATTGTTGATCTACATATGCTGAGGGTATAGCCATATAGGCAGTTTCCCCCGCCAAAATGATGAAATCACAGGTTTGGACCAAATTGTAAAAATTTTTTTGTTTTTAAATTCTTTAATTCATTAAAAATTTTAATATCAACTTTAAAATTTTATTTTAATAAATTTATTATAATGTACTTAGATTTTAAATGTTTATTTTTAATAAACATTAAAATAAACTTACAAGTCATTAAAATTCCCTTTAAAATGTATTGAAATGTACATTAAATAAATTTATTCAATACTGTGATAAATACTTAAATATAGAATATTTACAAATATAAAATTAATGTAAAATTTTAAATTAAAATAAAATTTAAAAATATTTTTATTTAAAAAATAAAATAAAAATAAACAGAAGAGGCCAGCAGGGTTTTAAATTAAAGATAGAAAGTGGTTCCTCCTTAGGGACACAGATTGGAAAGTAGAAGGATTAATTATCCTCCCATAGAAAGAAACTACTAAATAAAACTAAGGAAATGCCAGAGAAACAGAAGAATTCTGATACAAACTCACAGATGAATGTCTTCAATGGGTGACTCAGTGTGGGGCTATCACCAGGCCTTTAGAACAAAAGACCCAAATAAAAATCTATAGAGCGTCTCTAGGCTCTAGAGACATCTAACTGGGCCAATGGGTGCTGGTGAGAGCAGAAGGATTTACGTAATAGCAGAGGCCTGAAATACAGGAGTGGGACTGGGAGATACTGAGATAGTTGCTTGCTTAAGTCAAAACCTCTTTTTTTTCCCCCCATGAGGAGAAATGCTGTCATCCTTCTGAATTCTAAATGAATTACCTTATAATTCAATATTATTTTCATGTGGTTTGGTTGGGAAAGGGAGAATATTATCTTTCTAGCCATCCAGGTTCATAGTCTGGACGTCATTGTTGACTTTTCCCTCTTCCCGACCTCTTCCCACCCTCCCATATTCCATCACCAGCCTGGTTTTGCCTGTTCTGTTGCCACCGCATGTCCTGCATCCATTTCTTTCTCCCCATCACATGGCTACTACCTAGTTAGATCTCTCATTACCTCTTGCTCAGACTATAGTGACAATCTTCTGTCATTTCTCCCTGGTTCTAGCCTCTCCCCTTCTCCAAGCCATTATTAACATGGCAGCCAACATAATCTTCCCAAAGCCGGCTCACTTTTCTGCTTAAAAAGCTGTAATTTTTGCCTAAAGCAGAGATGTCAATCCATTGCCTGCCTGGAGCAGGGCAGGAGATGGGGGGGGTACTTTCATTCCCCAACACTGCTGAGTGTGGTTGGAATCAGATTAAAATGTGTTTGGGAAATATTTAACAAAATAAATAAAAATATAATAAAATGTAGATAATGCTATTATACGGTTTTCTGAATCAGTATGTTCAGAAATTAGACTACAGGATAAAATAAAGCTCTTTACCCTGGCATTCAAGGTCCTCTACAATCTGGTACCCATCTTCCCTTTGACCTTATTTCATACTCTTCCCTTTCCCAGATTCTGTATTTTAGCCAAACTGAAACTTAACTGTCCCTGAACTTGACATTCCATTTTCACTCTACTTTTTCACTAAAGTCACACCTCATAATGCTCTACCTCCTAGTCTCTCAAGCTCTCAGAATCTCAGTCTTCCCTTGAGGTTCAGCTCATAGGTGACCTCTCTCTCTCTCTCTCTCTCTCTCTCTCTCTCTCTCTCTCTCTCTCACACACACACACACACACACACACTT
>NC_058130.1:56338553-56382350 GCF_016433145.1 Gracilinanus agilis
CCTCCCTCCCTCCCTCCCTCCCTCCCTCCCTCCTTCTCTCCCTCCCTTTCTCGTCGTCCTACAGACTAGAGCTAGTTAAGCAAACACACTTTCAAGTTTCCCCAATGGATGTCTACAATCTGAATTGCCCAAAGAAGCCACAGTACCAGTACCCCCCAGAAACCCCCTGAAATCTCTTCTGCCCCATATTCGGGTATTCTTTTCTTTCCTTGACCCCCCTATCACCCGTCCCCAGCTCTGCAGAGCATCCCCAGGCAGGTTCCTAGTTCTGTTTCCCAGCCTGGCTCCTGTTTGTTGCTGCTCCATTGTAAGGGTTTGCTGGCTATTTATGCTAAAGCTGTTGCTTCAAGTGGGAGGAGCTCCTGCCAGATGGAGCTTTTAGTTGCCAGGTCTGGGGCTCCGCTCAGTCCCTGCGGGCTGCACACACCGGAATTTTCCTCTCTGCACTGGTTGTTGTCCTGCTCATCTGGTTGAAGTCCTCAGGTTAGGTCTGTGGCTCCCCTGGAAGATGGTCACTGACAGATCTGTCTCTGTGGTAGTCTTGGTGAGCCAGCGTGGAGGTGGAATCCCTCTGCAGACAGGGTAGCATTTGGGGTCTGTTCTGGCTGCCTGGATCCACTGATCCAGACCCCGAGCTTTCTCTGGAACAAAAATGCCATGATGGTCAGTTGCTGATTTTTCACCATTTGGAAGAGATGAAACATTTTTCCTTGTAGAGGACGGTGGAGACAATCCCCGTCTCTGAGCAAGGACACTTATATGGTTGCCTGTTACAGCTTTGCCTCTGACTCATTGTGTGGCCTTGAACAAGTCACTTCATTTATCTTGAACTCAGTTTCCTCATTTGTCAAACTAAGTGTTTGGATGTGATTTCGAAAGCCCCTGTGACTTTATTGAGCTTACACTTAGAAATCTTAATGTCTTACATATGTAATTTTCCATTTTTTGGATAAGACTTGGGATTTCATTGGTATTTTCCTGCCATGGAAATTCCCTTTGTCATTGCAGGTCAGCATCTGCTCTGTAATTTATGGTCTTAGATAGGTGACAAATGCCAAGCCAGGCCTACATTTTTCTTTGGAGAAATAGTATATTATGGTCCATAGCAAGATGGCAACAAAGTCAGAAAGTCCTAAGTTCCAGTCTTATCTCTGACATATATTTTCTGTGTGACCCGGGGTAAGTCACAACTGCTCAGTGCTGTAGGCAACTTTCTAAAGCATTTTATAAATATGACTTTTATGTGAATTATTAGATTGCTATATTACTCCTAGTAGCAAATAAAGACAAACTATTTTTGAAGTGCCCCCTCCTAGAATAAGAGATCTTTAGAATGAGGACAGGTAGGTGGCACAGTGGAAAGTATGCTAGGTCTGGAGTCAGGAAGGCACTTCTTCTTGAGTTTAGATCTGGCCTCAAATACTTACTAGATGTGTGACCTTGGGAAAGTCACTTAACCCTGCTTGCCTCAGTTTCCTCATCTGTAAAACAAGCTGGAGAAGGAAATGGCAAACCACCACTCCAGTGTCCGCCATGAAAATCCCAAATGGGGTCATGAAAAGTCAGAAACAACTGAAAAGATTGAACAAGCAAACAGAAGAGATCTTCACCTTGACATGTTTGGAGGAAAAAAAAATCCTACCTTGAGTGATGGAAAAAAATGGGGCTGACCTTCTGTTAAGCCCCTTCAAAGATCTTTAGCCCATGGACTGGAGACATAAGGCCAGACTCAGTTTAGATCTATCTGAGGTGGCCTGAGGACATTCAATTTGGAATCACTGAAGAGAACTGGGCTAGACAGTCAGGCCAGAGGATATCTTCTGAGAAATGAAGATGTTGGCAGAGGGTCAAGGGCCTAGCTGTCGTGTAGCAGCTTAGAAAGGAGCAGATGCTGTTTGTGAAATGAGTTAAGGCATTATCCCCGACATTGGAAGATGGGATGGGGGTTGGGGGGTGGAGGGAGGGCTGGTGCAAGAATCTAGCAGGGAAAGACAACTGGGTGACTCAGAGCTGTTCAGAGAGAGGCGACAGCACAGCCAGCTCAGTGGGTGCATCCATCCTGCGTGCTTGGGAAACAGCATGATGGCTGGGCTAGGGTGGGAGGGATGGCAAGGAGAGGGGGAGTTGGGCTGGGTGGGGGTGGGAGGGATAGCCAGGAGAGGGGGAGCTGGGAAACAGCACGATGGTTGGGGTGGGGTAGGAGGGATGGCAAGGAGAGGGGAAGTTGGGCTGAGGTGGGAGGGATGGCAAGGAGAGGAGGAGTTGCTTGTCTCATACGCAGGAGGATGCTAGCTCAGCCGACAGTCAGGTGTTTGACCTTGGGCTGTGTGATTCTCTGGTCTCCTCCAGGCTTTAGGTCTCTGGTGTGAGCTGTTGTAGAGGAGGAAACCAAAGCAATCTGCTTAAGAGCTGGACCAAGCACCCAGGAGATGCTAGGGAAACCTCCCCTAAGGAAAACGATGGAGGAAATTGCCAAATGAGGTGTTACCCCTGGGGGAGAGTGGAAAGGAGGGGAAAGACACAGAAAAGCTCACAGCAGATGAGGAGGCTTCTTTTCATTTCTAGTTGGGCTCGGCATTCCAGAGCAAAGTAGACCAACGTGCCTAAAGGACACACCACCAGTCTGAGTCTCAACAGCTCTGCAATGCTCCCCAGTGGGTAGCTACTCAATGAGACCTGACTTGGTGGATTTGGGGAGAGAGGACAGTCAGTGGTCCCCTGATGTCTTGACTCAAGTTTAAATTCCTTTAAAGGATTGTTAAAGATCCTTGGCAATAGGGCATCCTCCTTCCAATTGTAAAAATATGGGGCACCAGGGATGTTAAAATATAACCTAATGGTTGTGGGTACACACACTGGGTTGAAGGAGAGACAGGACCAGAGTAGACAGCTAAGCTGCTGCTAACTGTCAAGAATGGCTGTTGGCCAACTGTCACCCAGCTCACCACTAGGCCAGAGTCTTTGAAACCAGCAGGCAAGGTAAAAGGTTTTAACAGTTTTAATTATGTTCAACTAAATAAAGCTGGGATAGGGGATTCTACACTAAAACTTAAAGGGCAAAATCACAGGGCAAGGGGAGGACTTGACTTCTCTAATCTTAGTGATCTAAGCAGGCAGGGCCCAAAGGAACAGCACTGGAGTCTCTGGGAGGCTGCTTCAAACCTGGTTCCAGCCAGGTTTGACCAGCACAGCTAAAGGCCTGAGGGTGGCTTTGAGGGTTCTCACAGTAATCCACAGATGATCACAGGATGCCAAAAGCCAAGGTGGTCCAAGGTATCCAAGTAGAGAGGATGTGCTTGAGATGCTGTCCACCAGATCCCAAACTCCTCCTCCACTTGGTTCAGCTCTGCAGGTCTTGTCCACTTGCTGAAACCTCCACCACTCAGGATCCCAGGGAATCAGGATGCAGGTCTGTCCTTAACTCTGAGATCTCCCAGGGCTAGCAACAGTTTGTGCCAACCACTAATGGAGTCCCTCTCAGAGCACAAGCACTACTTCCTGCTCCTTCATTCCATCTTGGAATTCTCCAGCCCTTCCTGCTAGGTCCATATAAACTATTGCTACATAAATTGCTAAATAAATCTTCCTCACAACACAATCCAGCATTATCTTTCTCTTCTCTGTTTCTTATGTTCCAGCTATTCTGGACTGTTCACTTGCCTAGCCCTGATCATGACCTACATTCTCTCATTTTCATACCTTTGTTCACGGCATTCCTTATACCTGGAATACTTTCTCTTCCCCCTTTTTGCCTGCTACTTTCTAATTATCCTTTAAAGACCATTTCGAATATTAGCTATTTTGTGAGGCCTTCCGTTATTCTTTCTCCCACTTTGGACTTAATTCCATTTTGTGTGCCCTTCTCTAATGCCCTCTGTAAGGGTATATATTGGAGCAGCTAGGTGATGGATAGAATAGGTTTGGAATGAGGAAGACTCAGAGTCTTCTTGACTTCAGATCTGGCCTCAGACACTTTCTAGCTGAGTGACCCTGGGCAAGCCACTGAATCGTATCTGCCTCAGTTTCCTCTTCTATAAAATGAGTTGGAGAAGGAAGTGGCAAACCAAGCCAGGATCTCTGCCAAGAAAACCCCAAACAGGGTCATGAAGAATCAGATATATTGATGTAACCATGTAAAGTTTACAAAGCACCATGGGAAGTGCTAGCCACACTTATTATGATCAACATGTATTTTACAGATGAAGAAAACGAGATCTGGAGAGGTTAGATGACAACCACACAACTAGGAAGCATCAGAAGCACAGCTAATAAGTATCTGAGCCAGGATTTGAAGCCAACTCTTCCCA
Organism: Gracilinanus agilis; assembly: GCF_016433145.1. Taxonomy (NCBI): domain Eukaryota; kingdom Metazoa; phylum Chordata; class Mammalia; order Didelphimorphia; family Didelphidae; genus Gracilinanus; species Gracilinanus agilis. The sequence continues at coordinate 56,342,861 of NC_058130.1, forward strand.
TCTCCAAGTCCAGCACTCTATCTATTGCCCCAGAGGATGAATTAGATGGTAAGATATGGCATGAATCATCACCCCAGTTTATCACTAAATAAAAATATCCTCTTTCCTTTCTTTATATGTCACATCCCAAGTTCCTAATTACCCATTGTAAAAAGGACAGGAGGGTTAAATGGATGGAGTGTTGTGTTTGCCTCCAGGAAGCCCTTTGAGATGGGGTAGGTTGGGAGTGGAGGAGGGATCCTGGGCAACTTCTTTGGCCCTTTCTCTAAAAGATCTCGGATCCTACTTTCAATTTCCATTCTATTCAACTATTATTTATTAAGTACCTACTATGGTCAAAGACAGAAACCAAACAGTCCTTTTCCCTTAAAGGTTTTAGATGTCAGTGAGAGGATACAACACATATACACCAAAGTGGACCACAAACAAGGTAATTTGGGGAAGTGCTAACAACTGGGGGGAATCAAGGAAGGCTGCAGGGAAGAGATGACACAAGCTTAGCTCTAATTCTTATGACTCCTTCCTCAATGGCAGAGTTTTAGGGAAAGGTGCTAATAGCATAAACAATCCCCTTTTTGGTGCCAATGATGAGAAGGATATGGCAGTAGGAATGGCTTAGAAACTGATTAGGTGGGGCAGCTGGGTAGCGAAGTGGTAGGGCACTAGGATCTGGGTTCAAATCTTACCTCTGATACTTCCTAGTTGTGTGACCCTGGGGAAGTCAATTAACCCTGATTGCTTAGCCCTTGTTGCTCTTTTGTCTTTTAATGAAAAATTTAAAGTAAAGTCTTTAAAAAATAAATTAAGTAAGAGTTTAGGATTGACTTATTGAGCACCACTGATTTGACTGAGATGTCTTCCTTAGACATAGGAATTAATCTTTCTCATTTTACAGATAGTCAAGGCCAGGATATGTGGAATCAAAGGTCTAAAGCCAAGACTTGGACACTGATGTTGCAGTAAAACTCTCCCATAGCAATTTGGAAACTTGGTAGTGCTTGTAAATATAAACGGTTATGATCAAATTGGTAGTGCTACATCTTCCACTAATGTCCCATGTTGGTGTCTCCTTGCGGTATTGAGGGGAGCCTGCACTCTTGGAGGCAATGCCAAGGAAGCTTAAGCTCTGGAAAGACTCACCACATTGGGAAAGTTCAAATACAGGCTTGTTAATGATCCATATGGCTGTTGCCTGAAGACCAGCTTTAATTAAGCTTCAATAAATTCATCACCAGAAGATGATGAAATTTTTTTGGCTGTAGTATCTCCTGAAACCATTCACTGTGGAATCGGTGGAAGAAGCCTGCCATGGTGATGGAAGCACATGCCCATGAAGTACTGAGCAAATAAGGCATTACTGAAAGATTGGCTGTAATTACGAAGCAAACTTGGGATCAACTGACCACTTCAGGAAGGCAAGGGGTAAAGCAGGATATCACTTATTCCCACGACTATCACCATATCCTCTGGGGAGGTACATGAGGACTGGAGTTTACTTAGATTAGATGCCTGTGAGGTCTCTCAGACTAATTCTGAGGATTATCCAAAGAGCTGGAAGGAACCACAGAGGCCGTCTAGTCCTGCCATGTAATTTTCTAAATGAAGAAGTTGGGGCCAGAGAAATTAAATGACATTGGCCAATAGGGAGTAGGCATTAGTGGCAGAATTAGAACCCATGCCCATTGATGCTTGTTGATTTGACATTGTTGTGTTACTTAACTAGCACATCTTTTATAGGAAAGGGTTCTAGATTTGGAATTAAATTTAGTTTAAATTCTTCTTAGAAGTAATTTTGAGAAGTTTCCTCATTGGCAAATCCAGGGGATTAGCGTGAATGATCTCTAAGCTTCCTTCTAGTACCAAATCTAAGATCTTATAGTTCTAAGTCACCATGTCCCTCTGGGTCTCAGCTTCCTCACCTGGAAAATGAAAAGGTTAGATACCACGATTTCTAAGGTCTCTTAGAGCGCAACATCCAATACAAAAGTGAATAACTAGTAATTATGTTATGCTTCAGCATAAATGAATGGCACTTTTGATGAATTATTTCATTTTATCCTCATAACAACCTTGGGAGATAGGCTCTATTATTAACCCATTTTATAGATGAGGATGGTGAGGCCCAGAGAAGTAAAATAATAATAATGATAATAACTTACATGTATATAGCACTTACTAAGTGTTTTACAAATATTATCTCATTTAATCTTAACAAAACCCTGAGAGGTAGGTGCTATTATTATCGACATTTTACAGATGAAGAAACTGAGGCAAACAGGGATTAAATGACCTGCTTGGGGCCATATAGCTAGTATCTGAGGTCAGATCTGAGCTCAGGTCTTCCTGACTCCTGGCCCAGAATTCTATCCACTGCACCACCTAAGATCCTATGATCCTTTCATTTCTCCTCGCTGGCTTCAATTTTCTTATCTGCAAAATGAGGGGGTTGGAATAATTTCTCTCTAATGTTCCTTTCAGGTCTAAATCCTATGATCTATGATGGTAGAGTAAGCTCCTGGATGTGGTGGATGGTGTCAGACATCTTTGTGTCTCCTACAACATTAGACACAGGTCTGAGCATGTTTGAACAAATGAATGAAATAAATTATTTATCCACTCCAAGAACAAAGCAGAAGTGCATTGTCATGTTGTAAACATCACTGCAAGAGACAAATAAACAGCCCTCCTGGAAGGATAACTGAAAAATCATGGCACTGGAAGACATTTCCCTTTATATCATGGAGAGAGGGTGCATGGTCAGCACCTGTCCAGGGTGGGGGCCTGAAGCTCTATTGAGGTTCATTTGCTATCTCAGAACAGAGCCCCTGCAGCTATGCCTTTCATTGAAGACACTAGGAAACCAGCTTGGTTACTTCCTTCTGTGTTTCCCAGGTGGGGGAAGCCCACTATGCCCTGCTCCTGTGCGTAATAGAGATGCTCTTTCCTCCCATTCCCATCACCATGGCAATGGCTCATACAGCTGCAGCCTGTAAGAGGCAGGGGCTGCTCTCTGCTGGGAGCAATAGTCTTGGCCAGGGCCTCTTTCACAGCAGGATTATTTTTGCCTAGAGACTGAACCCCATATTGGAAATTTAACTTTTGGGGTCCCTGTTACAGGAGGAATTCATGAACAGAGGGGAAGGGCAGGAGAGAAAAAGAAAGAGAGAGAGAGAGAGAGAAAAAAGAGAGAGAGAGAAACAGAGAGAGAGAGGAATAGGGGCAGATATTGAGAGAGAAAATGGGAGAGAGGGAGAGAGCTAGAGAGAGAGGGAGAAAGAGAGACAGACAGACAGGTATTGAGAGAAGGGGCAGATAGATAGATAGATAGATAGATAGATAGATAGATAGATAGGCAGATTTTGAGAGAGAAAGAGGCAAATATTGAGACAGATATTGAGAGGGGGCAGAGAGAGTGAGCTAGAGAGAGAAAAAAAGAGAGAAAGAGAGGTGGAGGCAGATACTGAGAGAGAGAGAATGGGAGAGAGGGAGAGAGCTAGAGAGAAGGGGAGAAAGAGATTAAGAGATAGAGATTGATAGAGACAGATACTGAGAGAGGGGGGCATATATATGTGCTCCCCATCTGTCTCTATATAGAGAAGTGCAGGGCAGATATTGAGAGAGAGAGAGAATGGGAGAGAGGGAGAGAGCTAGAGAGAGAGGGAGAAAGAGAGATAGACAGATATTGAGAGAGGGGGCAGATAGATAGATAGAAGGGCATATTTTGAGAGAGAGGCAAATATTGAGAGAGACAGAGAGGGCAGAGAGAGTGAGCTAGAGAGAGAGAAAAAGAGAGAGAGGTGGGGGCAGCTTTTGAGAGAGAGAGAATGGGAGAGAGGAAGAGAGCTAGAGAGAGGGAGAGAGGTGAGGGCAGATATTGAGAGACAGATATTGAAAGGGGGCAGAGAGAGGGAGAAAGAGAGAGAGAGAGAGAGAGCACTAGAGAGAGAGAGAGAGGGAGAGAGATTGAGACAGATATTGAGAGAGAGAGAGAGACTGAGAAAAGAGAGATAGAGAAGAGAGGTAAATACTCTAAACCTGGAAAGGACAATGTATCATTCCAAGAACTCAGACAAAGTTGGTGCTGTGACCTTGTTTTACAAGGAGAGGCAAGAGACTGAGAGAGGTCTGGGACCTTATACAAGCTATTCAACCTTTCTGGGCTGTGGTTTGTCTCCTATAAAAGGAGGGAGCTGGAATAGGTGACATCTAAAAATCTACAAATCAGGGACAGACTTGGGATTATCTTTTGTGCCATCTGGCATGAGCTTTGTGTTTATTACATGTTCTTCTGTTCCACTCTCCCACCTAAATTATTTGTCATTTTTAGCCTACCTAAAGCTGCTAATGCCTGTGACCTTTCCATCTTATCTCAGTGTGGCCAGCTCCTCATTCTCACATGTAGAGTTTAGAACAGAAGATCACTTGGGGTCTAGCTGCTATAAACAGACAAAGAAGGAGGTAGCTTGGTGCAGGGGAAAGGGTGCTGGATTCAGTAGTAGTGCTCCTGAGTTTATTTATTTATTCACTTATTTATTTATTCATTCATTTATTTATTTATTTATTCATGCATTTATTCATTCATTCATTCATTCATTCATTCATTTATTTATTCATTCATTCACTTATTTATTTATTTATTTGTTTGTTTGTTTTTAAACCCTTAACTTCTGTGTATTGGCTCCTAGGTGGAAGAGTGGTAAGGGTGGGCAATGGGGGTCAACTGACTTGCCTAGGGTCACACAGCTGGGAAGTGTCTGAGGCCAGATTTCAACCCAGGACCTCCTGTCTCTGGGACTGGCTATCAATCCACTGAGTCACCCAGCTGACCCCCTTTTAAAAATTAAAAAAGTTATTTATTTTAAAATATTTTTCCATGGTTACATGACTTGTGTTTTCTCCCTCCCCACTTCTCAGTAGTCACTTTTCATCTTTTTAGAAATATTGTGTAGCTAATTTTGTCTACCTATCATCTCTCTCCACCCCACCCCATTCCAGAAAAATGTAAGTTCTTAAGGGCAAAGCCTTTTCCTTTTATTTTTGTATCCTCAGCACCTAGCACATTGCCTGTGATGTAGTAGGTCTTCAATAAATGCTAGTTAATGGACTTAAATCTCATTCCCCAGATAAGCTCTAATGACTATCTCTGGCACTTGTATGATGCGACTCAGTGACTGTCTCTAAACCAGAGGTTCTCAGATTTTTCCATGTCCTGGTCAGACTCCTTTGGCAGCCAGCTGAACCTCTCTGGACCCCTTCTCAGAATGATGTTTGTTGCTTAGGTTCAGGATGGAAGGAAATGCTCCATTTTAATTAGCAGTGAGTGAAAATAAAAATGTCATTTTTTCCCCTGCCCAAGTTCAGAGACCTACTGAAATCTCTCTATGTACCCTTTCCATGGACCCTTTGCTCTTAGGGTAAAGAGGAGGAAGAGACTCTTGATCTTGAGAAAAGAGCAAGAATTGAAGAGTAGTAATGAGCTACCTTCCTCATTTTGTCAAAAACCAAATTAGATGGTTAGCAGCAGGTTGCTTGCTGCCTGGGTTGTTGCTCTGCACACAGGGTGCTTTGGTTGTCATCTCCCTGCTGCTGTTTTTGCTGTAAGCTACTTTGGTGTCTTCTAGATGGCTGCTGTGCCTGCCAGGTCAGAGATCTCCCTTCTGAACTAGACTTTGAATTCTGTCTTCAGAAGGGAATTTCAATTGATTCTCACTTGTGTAATCATTCTCTCTTTCCCTGTGAGCTGCCTCTGCAGTGGTGGCTGAGCTGAGGAAAAGTTAGACTGGAGAGCTCAGAGGGTACAAGTTTAATCTTCGGTCTCAGCAAGAATCTTTCATCTTCTAAAGGCACCAGATGTTTATTGGAATCTACTTGAGTTATGTTATGGCAGAATGGATGGAGAAATGAATTTGGGAGGCAGCTGGGTGGCTCAGTGGATTGATAGTCAAATCTTGAGATGGGAGGTCCTAAGTTCAAATCTGGCTTCAGACACTTCTGGCTGTGTGACCCTGGGCAAGTCACTTAACTCTCCTTGCCTAGCCCTTACCACTCCACTTGGCTTGGATTTCAGATTTCAGCATTCTGAGTCCTGGGGCTTCTTGCTCCTGACTCACTCCTACCAGCAGAGGAAAGGTAGGATGTGGGGAGGAGGAGCCTGATCTCCTGCTCTCTAACTCTGGAACCTATCCTCAAAGTAACAGCAAAAGAGAGATCCAGGAAAAGATGGGCTATTAAAATCCAACCCTACCTAAAGGGAGGCACCTTTAAACAGAGCTGGGCTTGGACTGGTTACCTTGCCACAGGAAGGCTCCTGTTTAAGCAGATGTGACTTGCAACTAGATGAGGTGAAGCAGGCCTGATCACACACAACTTATTAATGACCAGAAACTTCTCATTGTCAGAGGATGTTTTCTGTTCTTCTACAGTAAAAAACAACCTTACATCTTTGTTGTTCTTTGAGGTTTACAAACCACTTTCCTTATAGCAACCTTGTTTAAATAGCACCGTCATTTTATAAATAAACAGGCTCAGACATTTACTGATTTCTTCATGGTCACATAGACAGTCAATGGTAGTTGGGTAGACCCAAGACTTGGGATCCAAGATTTAGAGTGAAGACTGGAATGATCATCTAAGACAACCTAAGTGGAGGAATTTGAGAGTCATGGCCCAGATTCACTTCCTCCTTGGAGCCTTTCCTAAACATATTGACCTATAATGTCTTCTCTTGTACCCCAAAAGCACAAGGTACTTGAGCCACTCATTGATTATTTAGCATTTACTGCCTGGAATTATTTAGTTTTGTCTTCTTTCTAGAGCAGAGATCTCTGCAGGTTTTCAGGAGGCATTATGAAATATGAAAAAAAATGAAATAAGAACCTTGGATTCAGAGTTAAAAAAAAAACCCACACAACTGGATTTGAATCCTGGCCCTACTAATTGCTAGCTGATACTATCTTGTGACTCTGCATGCATTGTTTAACCGTCCCCATCAATAAAGTGAGAAGGAAGATTAGACCAATCAGTGTTTGCCAAAGTGGAGATAAAGTCATGACCCTAATGGGTCTGTGACATGATTCCAAGGAATGTATGATTAACTAATGAGAAAGTGAGAATGCGCTTAGAATCCAACTCTCCAACACACTCAGTGGCAGGCTTGTCTCTAGCACAACCACATCCACCTTTCACTCATATCTCCCTACATACTCCCACTGCACTGTCTGCTGCTGCCACAAAGGCTCCCAACATCCCCTCCCCTTCTGCATCTCCTCCTGGTACTACTAACTACTGCCCTGTAACCTAGGCACACCCAGGCACACCGCAGCCACTGTAGGTACCATTGGGAGAGTCCCTTGCCACTCCCAGCATACCCATATCTTGCCTTCTTGTGGCTGCACTATTCACCCAGTAGTAATGATGGATATGAGCTCTATGGGGGATGTATCCATTTTTGTTTTGGTTAGGACAGAGTAAGTAGCACAGCCTGTCTATCTGTCTGTCTGTCTGTCTATCTATCTATCTATCTATCTATCTATCTATCTATCTATCTATCTATCCGTCTATCTGTGTCTATCCATCTATTGATCTGTCTATCTTTCTGTCTATCTATCTATCTATCTATCTATCTATCTATCTATCTATCTATCTATCTATCTATCCATCCATCTATCTATCGAGACAGATGGCAGAGACACAGAGAGAAACAGAGACAGAGACAGAGATAGACAGAGGGCATGTTCCCTGATTTTTTTATTAATAAGTTTGTGCTATCAAAAAAATGTAGCCTCCTTGAGGGTAGACTGTATTATTATTTTTTGTAACCCCAGGATCTATTATAGTGCCTGACAACCAGTAAAGGCTTCATAAATGCTTGTTAATATATAGACTATATACTTTTTGAATTGTGAATGAATGAATGCATCATCATAGGAGCAAAGATTTAGAAATGGAAGGGACTATATACTAGCGGTCAAACTCAAAGAGAAACAGATTCCTGTGGGCTGCATGTTGACTTAGAAAGCCACAAATTAGCATTATCCATGTTTCACTGTATTTTTATTTATTTTGTCAAAGATTTTCCAATTACATTTTTAAAGCCCTTACCGTCTGGCTTAGAATCAATACTGTGTATTGGTTCCAAGGTAGAAGAGCAGTAAGGGCTTGGCAATTGAGGTTAAATGACCTGCCCAGGGTCACATAGTTAGGAAGTGTGAGGACCAGATCTGAACCCAGAACCTCCCATCTCCAGGCTTGGTTCTTTAACTACTGAGCCACCTAGATGCTCTATCCACTGCCTCCATACTATTTTAATCAGTGGCCACTTAAGTAGATTTCTACTCTAACCATCTTATTTTTAAGATGGAGAAATTGAGGTATGGTGAAATGATTTCCAGTGTCAAACAGCTAATAAGTAAAGGAGCTAGAATTCCAACTTCTGTTTAAAGGGGAGAAGGAGCAAAGATGGCCCTGCTTTTATGAAGGTTTGGATGCTGGGGAAGGCAAGATAGCCAGCTTTGTTTGACTGCAGCAGGAATTCTTAGCCAGAGTCAAGATATTGATTTCTCTTATTTCTCTCTCTGTTCATGTTGGGAGGGGGAAGCAGGTTGGCATCAAATGAGGTAGTTCTGTTTCTGTCTTGAGTTACCTCAACTATTAACTATTCTTGGTCAGAGAGGAGTCAATGTGCTCCCCTTAGGGTTAGGGTTAAATTGTTGGCTCATAGCCTTGTAGCTTGGAGCTTTCCCCTTGGGAAAATGGTTGACTACAGTTACTCCTGGAATGAGTCACAGATCACTTTTTTTTGAGATACTGGTGTTGATGGGTCTTTCCTGGGCTGTTATTTATATTATATTATATTAATTAAATAAATAATTTATTATATTTTTAAATTGTTAAGTTTCTAGTGATATAGCTCATTTGGAAATAAAGAGATCTACAATGAGTCAGGTGACAAGCAAAGATTCTAGCACTACAAATTCATTGTGACACCTTGTTGAGCTTTAGGTATGTTTTTATTTGTATTTGTATTTTCCAATTTGTTAAATACCAAGTTAGTGAGTTCTCTTGTTTCTGCTTCTTCTTTGTCTAGTTTGTTCCTTTATTGTATTTTGTTGACCAATTTTTGTTGTTGCTGTTTGGTTGTGTATGATTCTTAATGACCCCATTTGGTATTTTTTGGGCAAAGATACTGCTATTTCCTTCTCCAGCTCATTTTACAGATGAGGAAACTGAGGCAAACAGGGTTAAGTGACTTGCCCAGAATCACACAGCTAGTAAGTATCTGAGGTCAGAGTTGAACTCAGGATGATGAGGCTTCCTGACTTCAGGCTCAGCATTCTTACCTATTGTGCCACCTGGCTGCCCTCAGGTATATTTGGTCCTCATTATATAGGGATGAGAAGATCTCTGCCATCTACCTCATAGAATTGTGGTGAGAATGAAAAAGATACTGTTTGTGGAAGTTCTTTGAAATGTACAAAGATCCACATTTTCAAAACTGTAGTGCCACATAAAGAAGGGTCCTCTCCCCTTCCATGCCTTTGAATTCCTACCCATCCCTTAAAGCTCGATGTAAATGCCTTCTCTTCCAAGATTTCCCCATTTGATAGCAAGAGTCCTGTTGGAACAACTCGAATTACTTCATTAGACAAGTCTCAGACAGTTACCTGATTTTCAGAGAGGTTAAGCTACCTGCCCAGAGACACAGAGAAAGTATTAATTTTAATTGAGGCAGGATTTGAACTTCTGTTTTCCAGACTCCAAGTCCATAATTCATCCACTGCAATTTATTAACTTTACTAGCTTAGGCAGCCCTGTGAACAAATATTTGCTAATAGTTTTATAGATTTAGAACTGGAAGGAATCTCGGGGATCAGCTTAACTAAGCCCTTCATTTTTGAGAGGAGGGAACTAAGGCTGAGATCACTGATTTATGAGCACACAATTAGTCGGTAACAAGGCTGAAGTTCAAGCCTAGGGCTTCTCACTCGATCTTCAGTGTTCTGACCAACATGCTGTGCTGCTTCCTCAGCGAGTAAGGCTCAGATTTGTTAGGACTCACACAGCTACTAAATGGTAGAATTGTTGTTTCCATGAGAAAATGCTGATACTATCAACATTTTTCCCTCCGATGTATTAATGTGAAATTATTAATATATCAAAGATTCATTTTCTGTGTGGCAAATTTGGGGCATAATTTTTTCCCTACTTTATACCAATACTTCTTCTACCTACCTTTATCCCCTGAAGCATTCCCTGCTCGTAGATCAGAATTTATAAGTCTCATCAAAATGTTTTTAGCTTCAAAGTGTTCCTTGACTAAACTAATTTGGGCAATATTGCTTCAGACAAATGTAAGATATTGTTATTCCTAGTAAAGAACTCTCAGTTCAATTCAGTTCGAGAAGCTTTTATTTTATAAAGGTTTGCCCTGAAAGTCATTGTTCTAGACACTGGAGATGTGAAGGCAAAAATGAAAAATAATTCCTACCCTTAAGAAGCTTATGTTCCAGGGGGTTTCAGAGGCAAAGATGAAAGCATGCATTGGAGAAATACCCTGTACTGATGCATAAAGGCAGAAAATGGTCCGAGTTTAGAGAACAGTGTGAGTTCAATTTGATGAGAATATTTTTGTTGTTCAGTTGTTTCAGCTATGTCTTCATGATCTCATTTGAAGCTTTCTTGGCAAAAATACTACAGTGGTTTGCCATTTCCTTTTCCAGCTCATTTTACAAATGAAGAACCTGAGGCAACAGGGTTAAGTGACTTGCCCATGATCACACAGCTAGTAAATATCTGAAACCAGACTTGAAGTGAGAAAGATGAGTGTTCTTGATTTCAGGCCCTGGCACTCTATCCACTGTGTCACCTAGCTACGCTAGACTAGAACATAGAGCTCTTTTTCTCTCCCCTCCCTTCCCTTCCCCTCCCTCCTTTCCCTTTCCTTTCCTCTCCTCCCCTCCCTTTCCCTCCACTCCTCTGCCTTTCTCTCCCCTCCCTTTCTCCCCCCTCTCTTCCTTTCTGTTCTCTTCCTTTCTCTTCCCTTCTCTTCTCTTCTCTTGTCTTCTCTTCTCTTGTCTTGTCTTCTCTTCTCTTGTCTTCTCTTTTCTTCTCTTCTCTTCTCTTCTCTTCTCTTCTCTATTCTTCTCTTCTACCTAAATTTGACAAATTCTAATAAACAAGATATAATTTTATATGCAACTAAGAACAGAAAGAGAGGATTGTATGAGAAGCCCTCAATCTCCATTATTACAACTTGGTTTTTTAGGTATATAATACATTCAGCATGTTAGTTACAAAGCCGTCTCTCTTATATGTGTTTCTCTTTGAAGCTCCTTCGGTGCTCTGTACATTTAAAAAATACCTCATTGATGATCTTCTCTCCCTCCCTCCTTCTCTCCCCCTCATTATCCCTATAAAAAAATACAAACAAAAATAAATGCCTTTCCTTTGTAACAAATAAGTATATTCAGTCACTCCATAAAGAACTAAATGCTTACTATGTGCCAGGCCCTATGTTTGAAGATGGGGATAGAAAAAAAAGCAAAAGATATTCCTCAATCTCAAGGGGCTCACAGTCAAATTGGAGAGACAGAATGTAAATAACTGTGTATGAATAAGATATATACAAGATATAATGGAGATAATAAAGAGAGAGAAGATACTAGAGAATTAAGAAGGATCAGAAAAGGCTTTAGAAGATGGGATTTTAATGGGGATTTGAAAGAAGCTAGGAATGCCAAGTGATGGAAAGAAGGAGAGAAGATATTCTAGGTCTGAGGGGCCAGCCAGTGAAAATGCTTGAGAGAGAAGGAGTTTTTCATTGGACAAACAGCAAGAAGATCAGTGTGACTGGACTGTAGAATATGTGATGGGGTATTATGTGTAAGAAGACTAGAAAGGGGGGGAGGGAGAAGGCTTTGAATACTAAGGAAAGGATTTTATATTTGACCTTGGAGGTGATAGGGATCTACACATTAGTAATGTTTCTCTTATTCTGAACTTCTAGTCCATTAATTCTCAGTCTGATGATGAGAAGGGGCACTGGGCTTTCATCATCAGCCTTCTAGAGACACCAGTTGTCATTCCATTGGTTAGAGTTCTTAAGTTTCATTCAAGTTTGTTTTCCTTTACAATGTTGTAGTCATTGCTCTAATTGTTCTCCAAGTTCTGCTTAATTCACTCATCTGTTCATTCAAGTCTTCCTAGATTTCTCTTTATCTGCCTTTTTTTTTATTCTTAGGGCACAATAACAATCTATTACATTCCCATACCATTACTTGTCTAACTGGCTATTCTACAACTCATGGGCATTCTTTGGTTTCTAGTTCTTTGCTACAATAAAAATTATGAATATTTGTATATATGTATCATTTTCTTCTTTCTCTTATCTCTTGGGGGGGTGTAGGCCTAGTAGTGGCATTTCTGAGTCAAAGGGGAATATGGAGTTCCTAAAGTGGAGTTACATGTAATTGGATTGGAAAAGTAGATTGGAATCTCGTTTTAAAGGCTTTAAATGTCAGGTAAGGAATTTTCATTTTATCTAAGAGCCATTTGGGAGTTATTGAAAGTTTTTAAGCAAGGGAGAGCCAGAGTCATACCTGTGCCTTGGGACCATTATTTTGGCTGTTGTATTGAAGATAGATTGAAATGGAGAGAGATTGGAGGAGGGAGACAAGTTAGGAATTTATTACAATAATACAGGTGAAAAGTAATAAGGACCTAAATTAAGGTAGTGACTCTAAGTGAAGAGAAGGAATTTAATGTGAGAGATACTGTGGGTGTAGGATTAATGGCAGGAGGTAGGGAGGTGGCTCAGTGGATAGTGAGAGAGGTCCTGAATTCAAACCAGGCCTCAGATACTTCCTTGATGTGTGACCTTGGATAAGTCATTTAACCCCCATTGCCTAGCCCTTAATGTTCTTCTGCCTTGGAACCAATACACAGTATTAATTCTAAGATGGAAGGTAAGATTTAAAAAAAAAGACTTGGCAAGTGATCACATATGGGGGAGTTAGGAAAAGAGAAGAATCAGTGGTTATCGGGAGCTAATGAATCTGATGACTAGGAGAATGGTGGTATACTCAACAGTAATAGAGAAAATTTTTTTAATTTTTAATTTTTAGAAAAATTTCCATGGTTACATAATTCATGTTTTTACTTTACCCTTCACCCCCTCAAACTCCCCCCCCCAACCCATAGCTAACTCGAATTTCCATTGGTTTTAACATGTGTGGTCAGTCAAGATTTATTTACATATTATTGATAGTTGCGTTGGTGTGGTCCTTTCGGGTCTACATCCCCAATCATGTCCTCATCAACCTAAGTGTTCAAGCAGTTGTTTTTCTTCTGTGTTTCCTCTCCTGTAGTTCTTTCTCTGAATGTGGGTAGCTTTCTTTACCATAAATCCCTCAGAATTGTCCTGGGTCATTGCATTGCTGCTAGTACAGAAGTCTATTACATTCTATTTTACCACAGTATATTGGTCTCTGTGTACAATGTTCTTCTGGCTCTGCTCCTTTCACTCTGCATCAATTCCTGGAGGTCTTTCCAGTTCACATGGAATTCCTCCAGTTTATTATTCCTTTGAGCACAATAGTATTCCATCACCAGCATATACCACAATTTGTTCAGTCATTCCCCAACTGAAGGGCATACCCTCGTTTTCCAGTTTTTTGCCACCACAAAAAGCGCAGCTATAAATATTTTTGTACAAGTTTATCTATGATCTCTTTGGGGTACAAATCCAACAATGGTATGGCTGGATCAAAGGGCAGGCATTCTTTTATAGCCCTTTGAGCATAGTTCCAAATTGCCATCCAGAATGGTTAGATCAGTTCACAACTCCACCAGCAGAGCATTAATGTCCCAATTTTGCCACATCCCCTCCAGCATTCATTACTCTCCCCTGCTATCATTTTAGCCAATCTGCTAGGTGTGAGGTGGTACCTCAGAGTTGTTTTGATTTGCATTTCTCTAATTATTAGAGATTTAGAACACTTTCTCATGTGCTTATTGATACTTTTGATTTCTTTATCTGAAAATTGCCTATTCATGTCCCTTGCCCATTTATCAGTTGGGGAATGGCTTGATTTTTTTATACAATTGATTTAACTCCTTGTATATTTGAGTAATTAGACCCCTGTCAGAGTTTTTTGTTATAAAGATTTTTTTCCCAATTTGTTGTTTCCCTTCTGATTTTGGTTGCATTGTTTTTGTTTGTACAAAACCTTTTTAATTCAATATAATCAAAATTATTTATTTTACAATTTGTAATTTTTTCTAACTCTTGCTTGGTTCTAAAAATCTTTCCTTTCCCAGAGATCTGACAAGTATACTATCTGTGTTCATTTAATTTACTTACAGTTTCCTTCTTTATATTCAAGTCTTTCACCCATTCTGAATTTATCTTGATGTAGGGTGTGAGATGTTGATCTAGACCCAATCCCTTCCATATTGTTTTCCAATTTTCCCAGCAGTTTTTGTCAAATAGTGGATTTTTGTCCCAAAAGTTGGGTTCTTTGGGTTTATCATAGACTGTATTGCTGAGGTTGCTTACCCCAAGTCTATTCCACTGATCCTCCCTTCTATCTCTTAGCCAGTACCATATTGTTTTGATGACTGCTGCTTTATAGTATAGCTTAATATCTGGTACTGCTAAGCCACCTTCCTTCATGTTTTTTTTTCATTATTTCCCTTGATATTCTTGATCTTTTGTTCTTCCAAATGCAAGGATGGTTCAACATTAGGAAAAACATCCACATAATTGACCATATCAACAAGCAAACCAGCAAAAACCACATGATTATCTCAATAGATGCTGAAAAAGCCTTTGACAAAAATACAGCATCCATTCCTACTGAAAACACTAGAAAGTATAGGAATAGAAGGTCCTTTCCTAAAAATAATAAACAGTATATATCTTAAACCATCAATAGGCATCATATGCAATGGGGATAAATTAGAAGCCTTTCCAATAAGATCAGGTGTGAAACAAGGATGCCCATTATCACCTCTATTATTTAACATTGTACCAGAAACACTAGCAGTAGCAATTAGAGAAGAAAAAGAAATTGAAGGTATTAAAATAGGCAATGAGGAGACTAAGCTCTCATTCTTTGCAGATGATATGATGGTGTACTTAAAAAATCCTAGAGAATCAACTAAGAAGCTTGTAGAAATAATCAACAACTTTATCAAAGTTGCAGGATACAAAATAAATGCACATAAATCATCAGCATTTCTATATATTTCCAACACATCACAGCAGCAAGAGGTAGAAAGAGAAACACCATTTAAAATCACCCTAGACAATATAAAATACTTAGGAATCTATCTACCAAAACAAACACAGGAATTATATGAACACAACTACAAAACACTTTCCAAACAATTAAAACTAGATCTAAACAATTGGAAAAACATTGAGTGCTCATGGGCAGGACAAACTAACATAATAAAAATGACCATTCTACCCAAATTAATTTACTTATTTAGTGCCATACCTATCAAACTACCAAAAAACTTTTTTACTGAATTAGTAATAGAGAAATTGAAAATAGGATTGGATTTCAGAGATGGGGTGGGGGTTGGGAAGAATAGCTGATAGTGGTGGTGGAGGTAATCATAGGATCATAGACCCAGAGCTGGAAGGAAAGTTAAAGCCATCTAATGCAATCTTATTTTACAGATGAAGAACTTGAGACCTAAAAAGGTCAAATGAGTTGCCTTCCCTCCACAAAATGAAAAGCTTTTCAAGGTAGCTGGTAGACAGATGAGCAGTTATTATATGGTGGTTTAATACAGAGCACAGGGGAGACATAAAAGTCACCAAAATAGTCCTTGCCCTAAAGGAGTTCACATCCTAATGGGAGGAAGACAATATAAATAATAAAGGGTGATGGAAAGAGGAGTGAGAAGTTTTCACTGTGGTGTGGTGAGGTTACAGTAGGAGGGAGACAACCAGCCAGGAAACCGAAATTACTATCTAACTTTTAACTCCAAATCCAGCTGCTTAAGATACTGTTGGGTCACCCAGGGGAGATGTTCAACAGGTAGCTGGTGATTGCGGTTCTAGAGATCAGTGCTAGATTTGACCATGATTTGCATAGAGATGGGAATGGAACCCATAGAAGTTGAGATCATTGAGGTAGTGTGGAAAGACAGAGAAGAGAAAGAGAAAGAGAAAGAGAAGAAGAAGAAGAAGAAGATCCTAGAACAGAGCTTGTTAGAAACTATATTTGGCTCATGGTTTCTTGCCTATAGGTCTGCCCTCCCTGAGTCAAAGGACCATGGCTTCCTGCTTGGTGTTTATCATTATTTAGCATACGGGAGCCTAGGCAAGCTGCCTGCTGGCCTCAGTTGTCTTCTCCAGGCTTCCCCAAACTTTCTCCTCTCTGGGGGCTGGATGCAGGATGGGCCAGGCAATTGTGGCTGCTTGCCAGAAATATGGACGAGTGACTCATTAGCAATCCAGGGCCAATGAGCTAAAACAAAAACAAAAAGTGAAAAAATGCACTAAAGATTTTCAAGAGATCATCCCCATCTTCATCTCCACTACAAAGATGAGTCCTGAATGTTAATGAAAAGGCCTGAGAAAGAAAAGGAGATAGGGTGGCTTTTAGATGTCCCTATGGACACAGCCTATTTGTAGGCTCGAAATCTCCTTCCTTGGGTGTGTGTTAGTGTGTTTGGGTGTGTGTTTTTGGGGGAGAGGGGTCAGTCCTGACCACAAGCTGAATGACCAGGCCATGCCAGGTAAGGATCAAATCCTAAACCTGCTTAGGCTCCTGTGAGCACTGGGAGCAGTTTTATTTTCTACCCAGGCTGGGGGTCTAGGGCTCATGCAGGGAATGGGGGTTGGACTGTAGGGTAGGAGGAGCGGTCGGGGAGCTCTGCCCTTCAGCTCCAGGCAGGACTCTGTCTCCCCTAGACCCTAACTGGTTCTGGGCTGACTGGTCTGGAGCACGACGCGGCTGGGCTGGGGTGGGAGGCGAGACACGCCGGACCGCTAAGCTGCAGAGGGGCGCTCTGGGATGCGCTCTGCGGCTGGTGCGGGGCTGGGCGGTGCTTGAGGCGGGGCGGGAAGGGGAGGAGTCTGCAACCTGCCGAAGTTCCCGCCCTCCATTCTGGATGCACATTGACAGCTCCAGTCGGTGGCAGCAATCCTGTCAGCTGGCTAGCTGGGGAAGCCGCGGGCTGGCGGGCGGGCTTCGGAGCAGCAGCAGCTTCAGTCACAGCCTCAGCAGCAGCAGCAGCAGCCAGAGCGCCTCTCCTAGGCAGAGCCCAGCGCTGCCCGGCAGCGTCGCCCTCTGGGTGCTGAACGCGGGCCGCTGCCCCCTTTCTCTGCGGGGCTAGAGGCCAACCTGCGCGCCCTGCTTTCCTGCCTGCCTCCGGCGCTCCGGCAGCTGCCCCGGGCTCCATCTCCATCTCCTAGTCTGCGTCCGTCTATCTCGGCTGGGCTCGGCTTGCCCGCTCCTCCGACCAAATGATGAACTTCTTGCGGCGCCGCCTCTCTGACAGCAGCTTCATCGCCAACCTGCCCAATGGCTACATGACCGACCTGCAGCGGCCCGAGCCACAGCAACCCCCACCGCCGCCCCCAGGGTCGGCCGCGGGCCCCGCTGGGCCGCCGGCAGCTGGCTCCCCGGCCCCCGAACGAAGGCCGCCGCCGCCCCAGGCGCAGGGGCAGTCCCATCAGCCTGCACCCCAGCCGGCCCCGCCGCAGGCGCAGCCGACAGCTCCGGTGCAGTCCATGAGCAGCAGCTTCTTCAGCTCCCTGTCCAACGCCGTGAAGCAGACCGCCGCCTCGGCTGGGCTGGTGGATGCCCCCTCCAGCACCCCGGCCGTCTCCAGAAAGTCCAAATTGCTCCTGGTCATCGATGAACCACACACTGACTGGTAGGTGGGCCCGTACTCCTACTACTGGGCCACTGGGCTGGCCCTCCCTTGCCCCAGCCCCGCCCGGCTGCCTAGCCGCTATCCCTGGTGCTGACTTCAAGGCTCCTTGTCCTCACTTTTAACACCGAGGCCACTTGGACTAATCATTCATCGTCCCCTCATCTGCCTCCATTTCCACCATCTCTCCACTCCCCTCCCCCTCGCCAACTGGGCATGTTTCGTGAATGGGAGACTGGGTGGACTTGGTTTGTTGTGGATTGAAAAGGAGCGGGAGTGGAGGGGGAAGGTATATGCTTGATCCTGGAAAGGTTGACAGCTAGCTGAGAGGGAATTTGACATGGGTCTAAAACTAGGAAATGTGATGAGCTGGAGATTTGTTCGTCAAATTCCAGATCATGAGGGAGGACCCTAGAAGCTTAAACTAAGGAAATATTAAAAAATAATAGGAAGTTCTACTTTACACAGCAGGTCATTAACTTGGGGGAATGTTTTAACTGGGTTTGTGACTGTGTAAAAGACAGGTTCAAGAAAGATTAAGATAAAATTGATCAGTAAGAGATCTCCGACTGGTTATCTTCAGAAAGGGCTGGCATGTTTGGAGCACATCCTTAATATCCTAAGGCTGACCACAGAGAGAATGATTAAGCTTTCCCACAACTTGTCCCTTGGTGCCTCTGCCATTGACAGAAGGAGATTTCCAGAACTGTTATTCTTGTGTAGGATTTCCTGTATTCATATCATCCTTTGCCACCTTCTTTATGTGTTTTTTAGTTCATTCATTCATTTATTTATTTTTGCTCGTCCCTCTCTGTGTTCTTCTTTTTAAGACAGAGATTCTGTAAGTATGATTGATGTTGGTGTTGGTGAAATGAGATATGGAGAATGCAAGAATGCCTATTACTCAATGTGGCCCTTGTGGGGAGCTGTCTGTATAACTGTGAGCTTATCTGTCAGTCTTTTAATATTTTTTTCTACTCCCACCATGATGGCACAAGGGCCCTGAGGGGCCATTCTCAGGAAAGGGCCATCTGGTGCAAGGTGAAGTGAAAGGTATATAGGCAAATTAAGAATAGAGTAGGGAAGACATTTAAAGACAATTATGGTGTCATTCATTGGTAGTTCCATTCATTTCAACAAGTCTATTGAGCACCTACTGTTTCCAACACTTTGATGTAGCGCTAAGAGAAAACATGGCCCCTGTCTTCAAGGACCTTAAATCTTGCTAGGGACATGTCATCTGCATGAAACAACCAAATGAAAATATAAGGCAATCTATAAGTATCCAAAAGAATGGTTAGACAAGAAGTACTACAGGAATTCCAGATAGGGAAATGTGGTTTGGCTTGGTCAGTAAAGGATTCATGAAGGAGGTGAATGTTGATCTTTATCTAAAAAAAATAGGGTTGGAATAAGGAGAGCAAGAATGTCAATGACTCTCACACTTGGATTTTTCATTGTAGGGAACCAGACCCTCCTCCTTCCTGGTTCACATCCTTACTGTATGTATGTATGTATGTATGTATGTATGTATGTATGTATGTATATATATATATATAAATAGCCTTTAGGTACAAATATTTTATTATACCTCTACTGATTGGTATGTATGCTGTGGTCTTCCTGCAGGACTAGATTTTAATTTGTGATACTTTAGTCTTCAGGGTTTTATAGTCATCTCACTTAGGATTGTTGATCTTATAGAAAGACTGCTGGGCATTGGACTAGACAATTTGGCTCGATGCCTCTTATGTTACCTCACCATAGCCCCAGACGCTTATGCAAACTGAAGCTGCAGAGGACATCGTGTGTTGAATACCAACTGTTTGATTTTTTCTGAAGTTACATTGATATATTAATATACCATTTAGCACAGTGCCTAGCACATCATAGGCACATATTTAATAAATGTAATTGACTCACTGACTAAGATTTATCAAGCCTGGAGACTAACATCTTTGGCAGAATTTCCCAGAATTCCAAGGTTGACATTCATTAGAAATGTGTTCAGGCTCATTTAACACCCTGGTCATTATTGATAAGTGGCTATAGTGAAATATTCTGTGTGAAATTAGATGCAGATGTGATGCGTTTCAGGTGCCTACTCAGGGCAAGTGTAGGGACTTAATTAAAAGGTGCTCAAGGTGCTAAATGATGATTGTATGTGTGTGGTGGAATCTGCTGCTACTTAAATTTAAGTTTCTGTCAAGGTGTTGGGCTAACAGGTGTCATTTATGCCTCATGTGAATGTTGCAGATAAGAAGCAGGCATGCGGCACCCACCCCAGCACAACTGTGGTGTTCTGTTCTCAACTGTATGGCAGACAGAAGGAAGCAGAAGGGGTTTAACATGTTAGTTTTTGAAAGCTGTGATTTTAAGAAGGTCTTAAGTCAGGCAGGCTTTCAAAACAGCTAAGATGATGCATGGCCTTTTGAATTTAGATCTATTATATTTTGTTGTTAGTTAGTTGTAGAGGAAAAGGGATCTGGGCATCTTACCAATGACCAATATGTATGTGTAGATGATGGAGGCAAAGATTTGTGCTGGTAAATCTTTAGCAATTGGGTCTCTGAAAAAAATGTATGCAGAATATAATTAGTTTAATTTGCATTATTGACATTCTTCTCTTTCACTTTATCAAGTCTAAAGTCAGTCCACAAAACAATAAATCAAGCCCTGATTTGTAGGATTTGTTGATCTCTTAGGTGTACATATTCACACAGAAAATTTAACAATCAGCTACAGCTAGCCAGTTCAAAATGGTTCCAGAATACTCTTGAGTAGAGGGAGGTGGAAATGGAGAAGGTCTTGGGTTATTTTTTTTAAGAGAACATTGTATTTTATATTTTATTGCTTTTTCACAACATGGCTAATGTGGACATATGTTTTGTATAACTTTATTAAAAAAATAAAAAGATCATTGTATTTAAAAACTATATTGAGACAGAGATAGCATTGTATAGTAGAAAGAAAATTGGGGGTATCTAGGTAGTTCAGTGGATAGACAAGCCTGGAGATGGGAGGTCCTGGATTCAAATGTGACCTTAGACACTTCCTAGCTTTATGATCTTGGACAAGTCACTTAACACCGATTACCTAGCCTTTATTGCTCTTCTTTCATGGAACTGATAGTATCAATTTTAAGACAGAATGTAAAGGGGTAGGGAAAGAATATTGGCTGTGGAATCTGAAGAATTGTGTTCAAATCCTATGTTCTGACAGTAGCTGTGTGACTATATATATATATCTCACAACTCTCTGGACCTCAGCTCCTTCAAATACAAAATTAGGTTGTTGGACTATATTACCTCTACTCCTCTCAAACTCTAAATCTATAAATTATTATAGGCTTTCAAAATTCCTTTTAAAAATTGCAATTGATATGATAGTAAGGATATCAAAAGTTCCATAAAATTATTTTAATACACACCTGGTTTTTTGAGTTTCATTTTTCCAAGCTTGAGGAAACATTTATCTCTGTTTTAATATTTGTGTATAAAGAAAAAGAACCAATTTGGGAAGTGGTGGCATTAGGAGAGTAGAGTAAAGGATTGTTATAGCCCAACTAATAATAGGTACCTGTGCTCACAGAGCTTCTTCTGTCTAATTTAATTAAATTTCTGGTGCCTTGAAAGAGCATCCATGATGTGCCATGTATAGTCTAGGCACTGTGTGTGTGTGTGTGTGTGTGTGTGTGTGTGTGTGTGTGTGTGTGTGTGTATGTGTGTGTGTGTAAGGGATCAATCTTTTCCTGACCCTTCCAAATAACAGAATTGAAAACCACTACAATAGAGCTTAATCTTGATTAGCCAGATGCTGGTTACCAAAGGATCAACATTATAGGAATGCATTGGGGTAACTAAGTATTGAAGTATATAATGTTTAGACTGAGGTCAGGAAAACCTGAGTTCAAATTCAGCTTCAGATACTTAATAGCTCTATAATTTTGGACAAATCACTTACATACCAATTTATTTGGTTTTCTCATTTATAAGGTAGAGATAATAATATCTATAGTACCTACTTCAAAAGGCTATCTTGAGGGGCAGTAGGTGGCTCTATACATAGAAAGCCAGCTCTGGAGATAGAAAGTCCTGGGTTCAAATCTAGCCTCAGACACTTCATAGCTGTGTGACCCTGGGCAAATCACTCAACCCCAATTGTCTAGCCCTTATTGCTACTGCTCTTCTGCTTTGAATTGATGCTTAATATTGATTCTAAGATGGAAGGTGAGGATTTTAAAACAAAAGATTACTTCAAAGCTCAAATGAACCACATGAACCTTAAAGCACTATATAAATGTTATCAACAAGATAGGGACAGATGGATAGAGAACCATACCTGGAGACAGGAGGTCCTGGGTTCAAATCTGGCCTCAGATACTTCCTAGCTATTTGATCCTGGGCAAGCCACTTTACCTCCATTGCCTAACCCTTACTGGTCTTTTACCTTAGAACCAATACACAGTATTGATTCTAAGAAAGAAGATAAGAGTTTTTGTAAAAAATAAAGTAGATAGTAAGCTTCTTGAGGGCTTATACATAGTAGCTTATGATGATGATGATAGCTAACATTTATAGAATATAGTATTCAGTTTTCTGGCTGCTTATGCTTCGCTCCAGAAATAGGTTTGGATTGGTCTTGAGGACTGGACTGAATTGCCTAGGACTATGCCTGGCACATTATAGATGCCCTTTCAATGTGTAAAAAATTTAATTAAAATAGATGGCAGAAACTCTGTGAGCATAGGTACCAATTATCAGTTGGATTGTAACAACCCTTTATTCCACCCTCCCAATTAAACTATTGACTATTGTGAGGTTTTGGTGCTCCCTATTATTTGATTTCATGAGTAGTATCTTATTTTGATTGACATGATCAAAAGTGGGCTATAACCTCCACTCATTAATTTTATAGCATCCTTCTTCTCATTAAGTACTAGAACTAGAAAGAACTATTAGATCATGGATTGTTTCTCCAGGACAATATTGGGCCCACCCTCATTTGATAAGGAAAGTAAAGATTTTTTTTTGAGGGAAAGGTAGATACTAGGTGACAAATTACTTTTTTTTAACCCTTAACTTCTGTGTATTGGCTCCTAGATGGAAGAGTGGTAAGGGTGGGCAATGGGGGTCAAGTGACTTGCCCAGGGTCACACAGATGGGAAGTGCCTGAGGCCAGATTTGAACCTAGGACCTCCTGTCTCTAGGCCTGACTCTCAATCCACTGAGCTACCCAGCTGCCCCTGACAAATTACTTTGGATACTTTAGAATATATTACATTGCTTATTTGCAAGGCTGTTCTTACACAGCCGCTGTAGCCCAAGATCATACTCATCTTCCTGTAAGATGGAATCAACTCATACCTTAGTACCCTTTGCCCCTGAGGTCCTTCTCTCCTTCTATTGAGAGAATGGAAGGTGATCATTTGAAAATCCCTTTTAGATTTAAGGAGTTGGCCCAGGGCAGCCACTTTAATATTCATCACTGTCTCTGGTAGGTCTTCCTTTTTGCCCTTGGGACTTTCTATTCTTCCACCTGGCTTCTGGGACACAATATGCCCATCACTTCAACCTTGTTCCCTAATATCCTCCCCTCATTTTTCAGCTTTTTTTTAAAGCGTTGTATTCCCTCATTAGATTGTGAACTCCTTGAGGGCAGGAACTGTCTTTTCTAATCTTTGTATCCACAGTGTCTGGCACATAACAGGTGCTTAATAAATGTCTGTTGCCTATTAGCTATTAAAAAAACACCCTTACTCTACTAAGTATTGACTCCAAGGCAGATGAGAGGTAAGGGCTGGGTAGCTGAGGTTAAGTAACTTGCTCAGGGTCACACAGCTAGGAGGTATCTGACAATGGGGATGGTGAAAGGGCTAGTAACCATACCATCCAAAGATTGGTTGCAGAAACTGGTGACATTTATTTAGTGTGGAAAAGAGGGCAACCTAAAAGCTACCTTCCAGTGTTTGGAGGGGTTACCATGGGGCAGAGAATGGATTTTTTCTGTTTCACTTTCCAAAGAAAAACTAGAAGCAATGGATGGAAGAACCAGAGAAGTAAATCTGGCTTACAGAATCTAAGGGATTCTAGAGACCTCCAAGTCCCTGCCAAGTTTCATAAGTGATCGTCCAGCCTCTGAAGACCTCCAGTGACAGAGAACCCAGTGACTCCCAAAGGTGTCAATTCTGTCTTTGAATGGTTTGAAGCATTAGGAAGCATATCTTTACATCTAGATTGTTTGCCTCTCTTACCCTTATTCCACGTGACAGTCTTTAGAAAATTTAGAGTGTTCTCATGTTCATTCCGAAGCCTTTTCTTCTCCAAGGTAAACATCCCCAGTTCCTGAGCAGGGCAGAGGCCATCAGAACTCTCATCTCAATTCTGGACATTTTGCAGCCTAGGTTTTTGGTAGGCAGTGTCAACAACCATTTGTTGAAATGGGAGATGAACCTTTGACAGAACTGAAACTAAGGATAGGCAAGATTGGCTGCTGCTCATAGTATAATACTTGGGGGGTGGTGAGAACTGAGGGAATCTCTTGAAATAATTTTTATAAATGGACATGCAATGTTTCTAATGCTAGAAAATTTTACTCTCCATGGCATGTTGATTTTGATTTGGGGATAAGCCAAGTCATGGGCATTATAGGAGAAGGCATAAAGTTTCTATGCTACATTGGAAGTGCCATTTCAAAGCCTTGCTGAATTGCTTTGTCCTGGTTGGGGCTTTTGGCAAATTCCACTCTATAATGTTCCAGGTCTTTGAGTGGTCCCCAGTTGACTACTGGAAAGAGAAATATTGCCAAGGGGAGGGATTGAAGGATATAAATCTGAATGTAGCTAGGCAGTGAATTTCTATAAGCAATTTGTGTGAACCTGGCTGCCTAGGTTAGAATAGTCTCCCAAAGGAAGTCGGCCAGGACAGTGTCTAATGATGTCAATTAAAAAAAAAGTTTTGGAGGTGAGTGAATATTGCCCAGCAGGCTTCCATCTGCCATTTTGTTTTGGAATGACCTGTGGTGAGGTAATGGTAACACTTTGAAGAAACCCAGTTAAAATGTTGGAGTGGAGATGTGGTGTGATGTTAACACCCTTCTTTTTTAAGCACATAGCTGACAATCACATACTTGTTCTTTTGACTGTGGCAGACACAGGAGTAAAAGACTTGTTTGGGAGGAGATGGGCAGAGTCCTTTATTTAAGGCCAGAAGGCTTGGGTTCCAGTTCTGGCTCTGCCACTCATTTGTTATGGAAGTCATTTAAACCCTTTGAGCCAACTTAGTTCATCATACTGTATATTCTTCATATAGAAGAATGGGAAAAATAATAATACTATTGATCTTACAGCATGGTGGCAAAAATCCAAAGGAGATAATATATTTAAAGTAAAGTGCCATAGATGTTGGATTATTTATTTAAGATATTACTATTAACTGACATTTAAATACACAGCACTTTTAAGGTTTGCCAAAGTGATAATACACATTATCTTGTTTTAGGCACTCAACAACTCTGTGAAGTAAGAAGTACAAATATTCTTATCCCCATTTTATACTTTAGGAAACTTGGGCTCAGAGAGACATTAAAGTACTTGTTCATGTCCCACAGCTAGTGTCAGAGGCTGAGTTCAGACCTGGCCCTTACTGGTTCTCAGTCTCAAAAAGATGTAGCTTAATATATAGGCCCCAGAGAGGCGGTTGGGCTTTTAGGGAAAAAGTCCCTGAACTTAGAGTCAGTAGACTTGGGTTCACAGCCCTGACCTAAACCTATCAGCTGTGTGTCCCTGGGTAAGTTTCTTCATCCAGCAGAATTTCAGGTCAGCTCCTTGAGGGCAGAGAACCATTTTTTTTTTGTCATTGCGTGTTGTATATATCATGTTCTCAATACATATTTATGGGTTTGAATTGAATATATAAAATGGAGGGTCAGTACTTGTACTACCTATGAGATCTGTAGGCAATGCAGAGTTAGCAGAGTGAATTACTCCTCTACGTATGTGGTCACATGTGTTTCTAAAATATGCCTCAGGTTTATATGGGAAATGTTCAATCATGACATTTTTTGTTATCCTATTTTATTAAATGTCTTTACTTTGAACTAATTGTGTCCTCTGACCGAGAGAAAAATTAAACCTATTGATGGGGGCTTATAAACTGCAGTTTATAAGCTCTAAATATAGCATTCTTTCCAGGAAACCACACTACCTCTTGCAAAATAAATACCTGCATGCCATGAAGAATCAAAATTTTTTGATTTAAAAAGCTACGCATCTGCACGAGTTATATTTAACAGTGCCTTTTATTATGCCCTTCATGCATTATGTGCCAAGCAGCTGCCTACTCTGCTTATTCCTACTGCTGGCCCTGATAACTCAGTGATTATAATATTATCCTACAATATTGCCTAAATCAGTCAAGATCCTAAGTCCAGAATCATATCGGGTTAAGCACCCGCTTTGATTTAATTCCTTGATCCGCTATGGATCATGAGTCACTACCTCTCAATTTAATTCAGAATGCATTTATTAAATGGGCCAGGAACTGTGCTAGAGTCTAGGAATGCAAAGACAGCATCCCTACTCTCAAGGAGTTTCCATCTCACTGGGAGAGGGGAAGCAAAGATTAGAGAGGGCAATACAAAGTAACACGGGGGATGATGGGCTTTGGAGAGCACCCACGCCCATGGAATCAGGAAAAATCTCTTGGAGGGACTGACACATGATATGAGCCCTGAGAGGAAGGAACCAAGCATTCTAAGCAGTAGACATGTATAGGAAGTCCATTCCTTGTACATGGAGGGGGGTAGCCTGTAGAAAGATTCAGAAGTGGGAGATATGGGTATTTGTCAGTGTTTCAAGTGCTCTCCCTCTTAGGGACCTTGTCTTTGCTGATGTGGTCCCATTTTATAATACAAGCTACGGATGTCTTTTGAATATGGGTTCTTTTGGGAGTAGGGGGAAGACAGTGGTGAGGCTTAGGATTTCCAGAACAGTATCAGAACACTCATTCACAGGTTGCATTCTCCCACAAATAGGTTCCTTCCTGAGAGTATTTTAGAGATGCTTTAAGAAATCTGTCCCCAAGTAGATGAATTTTTTTTTGCATTACCAAAAGGATTATTCCCTTTAAGAAGGTGATTCTCAGCAAGGATCCCCAAAGAGTGAAATCCTGCCCCTTCCCCCCAACACTTTAGTTTTTTCAAAAAATGAGCTTCCTCATAGATTTTCAGGAACAGTTCTCTTGTGTGAAGGCAAAGCATTGTCGTCACTAGTGCCCTTCCCAACAGAAGCAGGGCCTCCTGTTCCTATGTGTTTAGAGACAGATACTCCTGGTGCGCATATGTGCGTGCTTGTCTGGGAGGCTTGTCTGCGAGACAACTTGATGCTGCATGATGCGCAAGAGGCATTGTTCATCCTGTGTTTTAGCCACCCACACAGATCCAGCTGGAAACTCAAAAGCTGTATGCAGCTCTAGAATGAAGGCTGGAATGGCAGGCCCAGCCTAGGCATTATTACTCACCAAAGGAGGCTTCCTTGTGGACACAGAAATTCACCATGGGGTCTTTTTCCCTCCCTGGGGCAACTTCTCCCCCTCTCTCTAATGAAGGGTTCCCTTGGCTTATTAGAGTCTAGTCTGGTTCTCTTTGCTCTGTCTCTCCTACAGAATCCCATGAGGGTTTGGGGGTTCTTAGGCATATTTCTGTGGATGGGGACTGACATGCATTCACAGAGCACCTTAGTTGTGAACAAATCTTAATAATGAGATAGAATGGAAGAAAATTTAAAAATATTGATATGGGGATTTATCTGCCTGACTGTACTTTCCAGGCTCTTTATTCTTTGTACAAGTAGCCAAGTGCAGAATGGTATAGGGAACTCTCAGGCTCCTTTGGAAAAAAGGTACTTTCCATTTATTCTAGGATTTTTATATGCCACCTTTTACCCCTTCTTATTCTTCCAGGCACCTGTGCCTTGCTGGAAAGGCGGGGGAGAATGATCAGGTAAATTCAGTCTTACTCTGTGGGTAACCTAGAATCTTACCCTTCCAAAGAACATCTGCATTTTCAATGAATAATTTAGGAGGGAAAGTCAATGATTTTTGAAATATTTCAGGCATTCTCAGCTCACATAATACGGTATATGGAAGGAGAAGATTATTTTGGGATGAGGGAGTTTCTCTTTCAGAGACATAACTAGAATGGGGCATTCAGGGCTTTGTCTTGGAAAGGGTAATTTAAAGGACGTCAACTGAAAGCTTCCTCTTCTGTTCAGCTCCGGCTCATTTCCCTGCCAGCATGGTGGAGGTAACAAGTCTCATCCATCACCACAGGCATCCTCAACTATAGACAAAACACCATGCTAGTCCCTGAAAGAGCTATATAGATAAATAAGTCATGCCTTCTGCCCTCATGGAGTTTACGGTTTGGTTTCCTTCCATCCTTTTTTTGCCTTGTGCCCAATTCTCTTAGATGCTTCTTATTTCATTTTGGCTTTCTTCCCTTTTTGTCTTGTCTGCCACATTCTGTCTCATGTTTTATTTTTGCTGCCCTTTTTCTTCCTTCCTTTATTTTATATACTCTTTCCCATATCCAGGCGGGTTAAGCCAGTGGCCACAAATTGCCCATTGGTCATTGTACTTGTCAACCTGGTCCAGCCATGGCTTTGAGTGAGCAATAATTGAACTTGCTAATGTTTTTGCTCCCCCCACTCCCAGCAGTTAAATAGGCATTAGCTGCAGGAGCAGGTTGGATTTGGGGCAGAAATGAGTACGTATGCCACACCATTCAGTGCTTAGAAACGACAGCTTCATAAAATGTTAGAATAATTAGGTTTACAATAGAACTTTACAATATGCAGAATGTTTTTCTTATAAAAGAGAGACATACAGGGAAGGAAAAGAGGTCAGAAGAGAACTTGGTTTGAATTCCTTCTGTGCTTTTTGGTTCATTAAAGTGCCACAAGTCTCATTTTTCTCATCTGTAAAGTGGGAATCATAATCCCAAACTTGGGGTCATTCTGAGATTGAATGACTGCTTATCAAATATGTTATGCTATCTCAGACCTAGAGTTAAAAGGAACCTCAGAGGTTATTCTGCCCAATTCCCTCATTTTACAGATTAGGAAACTGAGGCCAAGGTTGGTTTTAACCTGCCCAAGGTCACATAAATAGTGAGATGGAATTTCAATCCTGGTCCTCTGACTCCACAAATAAGACTTGTCCCATTTTACTATGTTAAAAGACTTATAATGGAGGTTAATGAAAGAATTGAGTTTTAGGCTGGAGTTGAATTAGATGACCTTTAACTGCCCTCCTAATTCTCCCATTCTACGATTCTATAGTCCCTGTGAATATGAAATCGGATAATAGTTTAAGATCTTCCCCACTGGATGGGGTGAGGGGAATGTTGCGTAGAAGACTCTGAAAGGCTATAAAAAACTCTCCAAGGAATATAACACTAATGGAATTTCCCTGACAAGAGCTGGGTTTTCTATTGTGGGTTGGGAGCTGTCCAGTGCCCCTAAAAGCACAGTAGAGATTCTGTCTTCACCTTGTCAGTGCTCTTCTGGCTTCTTTGGACTTCTAAGGAATAGAGATGAAGAATTAGCTTGGTCACAGAGGATTCCCAGTTCTCTTGCAATTAAGCAGACAGCTTCCCAGGTAGGGAGGGGACATTCATTTATAAATGAGTTTGCTTGGAAACTAACTGACAAAGCCAGTGTTTTCAAGGGTAGGAATTGGAAGAAAAGATGAATGTATCCCTGGCCCTGCCAATGCATGAAGCCTCCGGAATTGCTGAGATGGCATTTCATGGCACCATTAGCACAGGCCTTTTCAATCGGCAGGAGTTTGCCAGTCTCATAAACATCAGCTGGTGGAGAAAAGTGGGAGCAAAAAATTTCTCAGCATTTCCCTGGTTTCATCTTTTTTTGGCATCCTAGGGTCTCAGATTCAGAATTGGAAGAGGCTTTAAAGATCATTTAGTCCATTCCTCTTATTTTCCACATTATGAAACTGAGATTCACAGAGGAGAAATGACTTCCTCAAGGTCATTTGAGTAGTTAGTAGCAGGACTGAGATTAAAATCCAGGACCTCTGCCCCCAAATCCGGCTTTTTCCTTCACTTACCCTGCACCCTAATAAAATGTGTATGGAAATGCAAAAAGGTATTTTTCATTTGTAACATTTACCCACATCTAATTTTTCTGTTTAAAAATTGGAAATCTTTTAGAAGATGTCAGCATGGGACATATCCTCATGACCAAATCCATGAACGCCCTTCTACCCAAACCTTCTATTCCTCACATACTTACCATTCTCAACTCCAAGTTGTGTTTCCATGTGTATTTCCTGGTTCCTCCAGCTGCTAAAGCCTCCTCTATTCAGATTACCCTCAGATACCATTATATCTGGCACATAGCTAGTTATTCACATTCAATATTGGTTATACATGTAGTCATGCAAAAAACATTTCTGTATTTACCATGTTTTAAAACAAAATACAGACAACCCCTAATAAAAACAAAAAAAAATAAAGAAAAACGTTTTTTTTAAGGTATGCTTTAGTAGCATCTCAGTGGATAGTGAGCCAGACCTGGAAATGGGTGGTCCTGGGATCAAATTTGACCTCAGATACTGCCTGGCTGTGTGACCCTGGTCAAGTCACTTAAGCTTACCACTTTTCTGCATTGGAGACAATACTTAGTTTTGATTCTAAGATGGAAGGTAAGGGTTTTGAAAAAGCATGCTTAAATCTGCATTCAAAGTCCATCAGTTCTTTTTCTAGTGGTGGATAGCATTTTTCATCATAAGTCTTTTGGAATTGTCTTGTACAATGTTCTCCTGGTTCTGTTCACTTTGCTTTGCATCAGTTTATATGTCTTTCCAGGTTTTTCTGAGAGAATGCTGCTTGCCATTTCTAATAACACAATAATATTACATCACAACTATATATCACAACTTGTTCAATCATTTCCCAATTGATGGACATCCTCTCAGTTTCTAATTCTTTGCCCCCACAAAAAGAGCTGCTACAAATATTTTTGAACATAAAAGTCCTTTTCTTTAAAAAAAATCTCTTTGGCATACAGACCTAGAGTGGTATTTCTGGATTAAAGGGTATGCATTTTAAAAAATGATGTTTTACTTTCCCAATTACATGTAATAATTTCCCATATATGTTTTCTGAAGTTGTAAGATCTAAATTGTCTCTCTCTCTCCCTTCCCTCCCCTCTCTTGGAGATGGTAAGCAATTTGATCTGGTTAAACATGTATTATCATGCAAAACATACTTCTATATTGTTCATTGTTGTAAGGGAATACTCATATAAAACCTAAACTCTCAAATAAAAGCACAAATAAACTAAAGTGAAGAATTGTATTCTTTGATCTGCATTCCAATTCCAACAGTTCTTTTTCTGGAGTTGGATAGCATTCTTTGTCATAAGTTCTTCAGATTTGTCCTGACTTATTGCATTGCTAAAGAGTAACTAAGTCTTTCACAGTTGCCGATCATACAATATTGCTGTAACTGTGTACAATGTTCTTCTGGGTTCTGCTTATTTCATTCTGCATCAGTTCTTGTAGGTCTTTCCAGCTTTTTCTGAAATCATTCTGTTCCATCATTTCTTACAGCTCAATAGTATTCCATCACCATCATATATCACAATTTATTTGGCCATTCCCCAATTGATGGACATCTCTTCAATTTCCAATTCTTTCCTACTATGTAGAGAGCTGCTATAAATATTTTTGTATAAGTAGATCCTTTTTTTAAAAATCTCTATGAGATATGGAGATAGTCTATATAGTACTGGTGTTATTGGATCAAAGGGTATGCATGCATGGTTTTATAGCCCTTTGGGTATAGTTCCAAGTTGCTTTCTAGAATGGTTGGATAAATTCACAATTCTACCAAGGATGCAATATTGCAGAGACCATACCATGTTTTTGTTTTTCTCTGAATGCTCAGTGCTTATCACTGCCTGCAATATGGAAAGTACTAAGAAATGCTTCTTGATTGATTGAATTATTTAATTTAATCTTCACATAAGAACTAGAGGTCTGAGAGATCATTTGACCTAGTAGCCTAGTGAATTAAACACTGGGAAGGGGGAGGTTTCAAATCCAGCCTCGGGCACTTATTAGTTGTTTGGCCTTGGGCAAATTGAACCTTCTCATCACCTTAATCTCCTCACTTATAAAATGGGGATAATAATATCACCTATATTCCAAGATAGTTGGGAGGACCAAATGCATGTAAAGGGTTTTATGAACCTTAAAGGGATATATACATATTAGTTTTTATGACAGAGCAGTGTCCTGGCCAAGATTACCCAGGGAATAAATGGCAGAGTCAACTTTAGAACCCAAATCTTTCTAAATCTCCTGGACCAGTGCTCCTTCCATGACTCCTGCTGCCTTTTTGCTTTCTTAGATTGATTTTGTTTTGACCTCAAAGTTCTGTGGATTGATTGGAAATCACTTAAACTGGAAAGAGCCTGCTTGGTTGCTGACAGCTGCTGCGTAGGATGGTTGAAAAATAAAGATTTTCTTTTTTCCCTGTGAATTTCTGCTAATGTTCTGGGATTTGGGTGACTATTTCTACTCCCTTTGGATTGCTGATCTCTCAGATATACAACATATCAGGGAGATATGGAGTTGTCATGAAATTGGTTTTGTAACCCAGTGTTCTTTCCACAGCTTGTTTGTATCCATTACTCTAACCTATACACCCATTTTTCATTCACAGTGAGGAGGGATGAGTGTTGGCTTTTAGTCTTCATGAGTAGCCATCCTCCTCTCAGTCTCCTTCATCTCCTGCCATCACTTCTTAGTCAATCACAGTCTGGCCTCACTGGCCCAACTACAGTTCCATGGAGTGTTCTGGCCCAAAGGTAGATGGAGAAGCACAAAATCAGCTTGGTGTAGTAAAGAGGATACCTGACTTGCAGACCGGAAGACCTTATCTCATACACTTATTAGCCATGCTACTAAAACTTTCTTGGCCTCAGTTTCCTCATTTGTAAAATGAGAGATATGGACTCAATGACCACTAAGTTTTTTCTTTGCCCCATCCAAATCTATTTTTCAGTGAAAGAACATTCTGGTCATTAGGGAACATGGCTGCTGGCTTTACCATTCAAAGGCTATATAGGTTCCAAGGGAACCCCTATGGTTTTTTATAGACACTTCAATATTGTCCTGATGGAGAGATTTCTGAGGAGTACTTGCAGTCATGGTGGTACACCCACCTAGAGTCTAGGATTACAGAACCATTGGATTCAGAGTTGGAAGGGATTTTCAAAGTTATCTGGTCCAGTTTTCCTCCCTCCACTCCCAGATAAGGAAATTGTGACTCATGGACATAATTTGCCCAAGTTCACGTAAGTGGTTAATAAGTAGTAGAGGTTACCCTATACCAGTGGTTCCCAAATGTTTTTGGTCTACTGCCCCCTTTCCAGAAAAAATATTACTTAATGCCCCCGGAAATTAATTCTTAAAAAATTTTAATAGCAATTAATAGGAAAGATAAATGCATCTGTGGCCATCACCACTTCCCTGGATCACTGCAGCACCCACTAGGGGGCGGTGGCACCCACTTTGGGAATCACTGCCCTATACCAAGATAGGTATATGACTTAAACATGAGTGATAGTATAAGTAAATTAGGTGACATTGGAATAGTATACCTGTTAGATATATGGAGAAGGGAAGAATTTAAGACCAAGCAAGAGAAAGAGAACAATAATAAATAAAAAAAGGAAAAAAGTAGGTGAGGTAAGTTTCAAACCTAGAGCTTCTGAGCCAAATCCAGTGTTCTTCCTTCTATACCACTGACAAAACACATAAAGGAAACATCTGGAACTCTGAAGAAATGAGTGTTGACATCAGGCTCGATGCTTAGAAAAATGTAGGAGTCATTTTTAGAGAACTTATTGTAAACACACACACACACACACACACACACACACACACAATTTCAGGGTTACTTCCCATTGTCACAGAAGAAGAAACCAGAATTTCAGAGAGTGTTGGCAAAGACATTTCAGGTGGCAGAGGACCCACATTAAAAACCAATTATGTTCTGATGAACATTGAAAAACTTCCATTTTTCTGGTGTTGCTTAGAAAACTAGGGTGTCTCCCTATTTTCTAATCAACTGGAAGGGACAGAAAGATAAACCTCTCTTAAGTAGTTGTTACTTTTAAATTAAAATGAATTGTAGCAGTTTATGAACCCAGCATATGCCAGTGAGACTAGAGAAAATTTCTATGATTAGATAAAAGCTAGATTTTCCATGTGATTAAAGGGCACCTTAAGTATTTCCCCTGTGGTCTTTTATTCTCCCTCAATTTACTTGAAATCCTTCCATTAGTGGTTTATTAATTTGGATCTTGAAGACTTTTCTTTTTAAACTTTACCTTCCGTCTTAGAAGCAATACTGTGTATTGGTTCCAAGGCAGAAGAGCAGTAAGGGCTAGGCAATGGGGGTTAAGTGGCTTGCCCAGGGTCACATAACCAGGAAGTGTCTGAGGGCAGATTTGAACCTAGGACCTAGGGTCTCTAGGCCTGGCTTTCAATCCACTGAGCCACTTAGCTTCCCCCAGATCTTAAAAACTTTTAAGGAAAATTCAGATATTCTTGGGAAAAGTAATGCCTTGAGCTCTTTATCCAATCCACTTTGACAAGAATTTATTTAAGAGCAGTGGGGATAGAAAAAGAAAATGAAATCTATGACCTCTAGAAGCTTCTATTCTATTGAAAGACCTTATAGTCTATTGTTATCAGCCAGAATTTTGAAATATACTAATTTATAATTGTAGTAATTTACTGCATAAGTAATGTAGTTAGCAAGGCATTGTGGGAATGGAAGTAATTATTGGAAAGGGAAGGGGGAAGGTGTTGAGGATTATTTCCCTTTCAACTTGTGATGGGCCAACTCTCTTTTGAGTGTCTGCTGATAACCATCACTTTGCTGATGAGGACAAAGTAACACCTTTATGCTTTGTTTGGGGGCATGGAAATGGTTTGTGGAAGGAAGGGAATTTGGAGGCCACTTTTGTGGAACACAGTTGTTATATCTGATGATTTGTCATTTGCTCTAGAAATATTGCTTTTTGCTCACTCCCCCTTAGCCTTCTAGGGAGTCCAAGACTAATAAGCACTCACAGGCTCACAGCTGCCCCCAGGCAAGTTTATCTAGACAAAATCAGGTTAAAATGGACAAAATATATGACCTTGAAATAGGAAAAGATATTACAAAAGGTTAGCCTAAGGATATGTGCAGAAAGCAGGGAGCACATCTCTAAGGAATTTGGGGATCACTTTATCCAATCCTTGCCCATTTTACTGAGGAATAAATTGAGCCCCAGAGAGGTTGTGGCTTAGTCAAGGTCATTCTGACAGCAGAACTGTGAGTCAGAGCCAGATCTTTTGATTTTAAATTCATTGCTGTTTCCCACTTGCCCATGCTATATTGAGTATGCCCTATTGTCTTTTTATTCCCATTTGGGTTTATAATTATTATTAGGTACTAAGTGTTGGGGTAGCTAGCTGACAGTGGATAAAACTAGAAAAAATTGAGTTCAAATCTGGCCTCAGATACTTGCTCATTATGTGACCGTGGGCAAATGACTTAACCTTGTTTGCCTCAGTTTCTTCATCTGTAAAATGGGGACACAAGAAGGAAATGGCAAGCCTCTTCAAGATCTTTGCCAAGAAAGTCACTTGGACAAATTCATGGGATCACAAAGAGTTGGACATGACTGAAGGACTGAACAAAAAAAAAATAAATGTTAGATATCACTGTATGATCTACCCTCTAGATCTAGTATAGTGCCTTGCACATAGTAGGTGCTTTAAAAAGATATGTTGAATTATACTGACCCAATACGACAGTTTCTATGTCTTCAGGGTACTCTGAATTTGCTTTTGTGTAAAAAGGAAACAGCCAAAGATAGTCAGCATTAAATGGAAGGGCAATAAGACCTATTAGAAACCTCTCTTGGGCCACAAAGGAGAATGGGGTTTTAAAACAGCCAGAATTCTCTGTATTTTTTTTAGAGCAATTTAATTTTCATAATTAAACTGGATTTTTTCAAGTTTCAACAGGATTAGCCCTCAGCACAAACATGAAGGAGGCCAAATTTGTGGTTTCTTTCTCCCTGTAACCCTTTCTGTTCTCCTTCATTCATTAATAATGGACCTATTTAGGGTCCATTGTCCTTAGTCAGGTAATGAGGGGAATACACATACCTACTGAGGGTCTGCTGTGTCATAAGCAAGGTATCCAATGAGGTGGATCCAAAAAGAAAAAACATTCTCCTTCCCTCAAGGAACTTGCTATCCAGTTGGAGTTCCCTTTCTCATGGGTACCCAGTCCTATCAAGTTGGTCTCTCCTGCCACTTAGAGAGTAAAATAACCCAAAAAACTCATTCATGTTAGTGTGAGATTTAATATTTAACTTTTCCCAGGAGTACTTGAATTTTAAGAGGCTCAGAAGAAGAGGGCAATCAGTGTTTCTTCCAAAGAAATGATCTAGTAATGGTAGAATTTCAGGCATGAAAGGTGTATTAGGGGAAGGAGGGAGGGGCTTCCTGCTGCCCCTGAAATCCCATCTAGGAAGTAACCAAGTGGTTGTAAACTCAGGAACAAAGATTTAGAGCTGGAGAACTCTTAGAGGTCATTGAATTTAATCTCTTTATTTTACAGAGTTAATTTAGAGTGTTGAATTTGGAGTCAGAAATATCTGAATCTGGCTCTTATTAGTCATGTAACTCTAAGCCAATAACAATCTCTGAGCCTCAGTTTCTCTATCTATAAAATGGGAATAATAATATCCATATGACTTACCTTGCAGAACTGTTGGGAGGCATAAGGGAGGGAATGTGTATAACAAGGCTATTTGCAAACTTCCAAGTGCTATGTAGATGTCAGTTATGATCCTTAGGGGACCAGCTGTCTCAGAACATCCATTTCAGAGCAAGCAATTGAGTGGCAGCATCATAGTACCTCCTGTTGCCTGACCTACCTGCCCAGTGGTTCAGCAGTCAGTCATTATAACGGTCACTAGGTAGACATGATAATGGCAGGGGCTGCATCTATCACACTGATGGAAGGAGTTTTTCATTTGTGGGCTCCAGGCTAGCCAGATCTTCTGCATCTCTCTCTTCAGTTTGGTCCAGGGAGGAGCCTTCTCCTAGCAGAAAGGTAAGACACAGAAATCTGCAGAGTTAAAGACAAGGGAAAGTACCCTGGACTCAGGAGTTGGGGGACCTGGATTCTAGCATCATCTCTGCTGCTAATTTGCTGTGTGACTCTGGGCAAGTTCCTTCTCTTCACCTCAAAGATCGAAGGGGCTGGACTAGACAACCTTGAGAGTCCCTTCTAAATGTAGCATTCTTTGGTCCAACAAAGAAGACAAGCCATCCCCAAGATCTTAAGCTAGTAAAGCTTAAAATAGCATTAACATTTTTTAAACCCTTTGTCCCTGTATTTTCAAACTTCATAATACTATATAAACATTAATTCTTCATCTTCATCTCCTCCTTTCCTACCACGACTACTTACTTGATAAAACAATTATGGACAAAACTGAGGTTGGTCTCTTCCTTTCTGACTTAAAAAAACCAAACAAACCCTTACCTTCTGTCTTAGTATAAATCCTACAACAGAAGAGGGTTAGGTAATCTAGGTTAAATGACTCACCCAAGATCACACAGCTAGGAAGTGTCTGAAGCCACATTTGAACCCACTCATGGACTTTTTTGGTATATTCTTTTCCATCTCTGGTGCCCCTGCATTTCTATCCCCAAAGTGCCTTTGTGCCCTTCTCTGCCTACCCAGAATCCTACACTGGCCGTTGGGCAGCCTACTCTACTTGGGCATCATTCCCAGTACAATTACTCTCCCGAGTTCCACCCCCAAATAAAAATATTCATTCTTACCAGGATATTTAGAGGAAAACATCTAATGACATTAATTCATTCAGAGATATTAAGCCCACTTCAACTGGTAATCCTTCTAGGGACATTTCCATTCCTAACTGGTATTAGCATTTATCTAGTGCTTTAAGATTTGCAAAACTCTCCACATATGTTATGTTATTTGATTTTCATAATAAGACACTTAGGTAGGGGCTATTACTATCCCCATTTTACAGATGAGGAAACTTTAAAAAAGGAGATTTTTTTTCTTTCTGGAGGAATAAATGTCTAATAGTGTAGGTTCAGCAGAATAAAAGAAAAGTGATGAAACACAGTGTTTGGAGCCTTTTTGGATGAGAAGGAAGGGCACAGAAATGATATCACACAGATGACTGCCAATGCAAAAGTTCTGGAGACTGTGGAATTTATTGCAATTTAATAAACATTTATTTTTTAAATAATTTTTATTTTTTAGAAAAGTTATTATAGTTACATGATTTATGTTCTTACTTTCCCCTTCACCCCCCGGCCTCCCTCCCCTTTAATAAACATTTAATAGTAAAGTGGCACAATGGATATAGTGCCAGGCCCGAAGTCAGGAAGACTCATTTTCCTGAATCCAAATCCCGCCTCAGACACTTGCCAACTGTGTGACCTTGGGCAAGTCACTTAACCCTGGTTGCCTCAGTTTCCTCATCTATAAAATGATCTGGAGAAGAAAATGGCAAACCACTCTAGTATCTTTGTTAAGAAAACTCCAAATGAGGTCATGAAAAGTCTAACACAACTGAAAAAGCTGAACAGCAGCAGTGCCCTACCCTCCCACCACCACCAATTAAACCTTACAATCTCAGATCCCTTTATACAGGAGTATAAAGTGTGGATTTTGTTGGTATTCACTTGTTTTAGTCGTGTCTGACTCTTCACAACCCCATTTTGGGGTTTTCTTGGATGTGATTCTCACCAACAAGGAAGAACTGATATTTGAAGTAGAAATGATGGGAATCTTGGTGGAGCAGGGGAATGACCATTCTATCTTGGGATTCCTGATAGAGAAGTAGATGGAAATTGACTGTAGTGGGAGATGTAGCCTAGATTTTGGTTGAATAGATTTCAAAACATTTGGAGAAATGATAGCTATACTCCCATGAACTAAAACCTTGAAGGATATTCAACCTATGGGGGACAAAAAACTCAAAGGAATGAAATTCTGAAGATACCCAAATGAACAATATTTCCAAGGGAGGAAAAGTAGGAGTTATGGATGAACATAAAACTTACTGACCAAACTCAGATTTTGAAAAGATATGTGGCAGCAAAGGTAAGGAATAGAAGGTGAATACAAAACATGTCAAAGTCCTTTAAGGGAGATGTCCCTTTAATTTTCACTGAGAACTCTCAAAAACAAAACTCTTACTTTCTGTTTTAGTAACAATTCTAAGACAGAATGTCAAGGTCTAAGAAAATAGGTTTAAGTGACTTGCCCAGGGTCACACAGCTAGGAAGCATTTGAAGCCAGATTTAGATCCTTCTGACTCCAAGTGTGGTGCTCAATCCATTGTGCCACCCAGCTGTTCAAGTTCCTTTAAGAATATTGTTGGGAATGCTCAGAATGGTGAAGAAAGCAAGGGAAAAAAAGATTCCTTTTTAAAGGTACATTGGAGGAAAATCAG
>NC_058130.1:56415272-56517205 GCF_016433145.1 Gracilinanus agilis
CATTGAATGTGCTCTCAGTGGAGTCTCAGGGTTTTCATATTATGACAATTGTGGCAGTAATGAATGTGAGCAGTATAAAGCAGGGCATGCTGGGGAGGCAGTATAATTTTTCCCTGGTACAAACTGAGATTTAGGAGATATGTAAATAAACAAAAAAAATCTCCCCTTTTCTTCTTTGCAATTGTTGCTTTTCTGGGTATGAAGTGGAAGGAAAAATCCTTCTGGTAATAAAAAAAAATCCTCTGAGTTCATCAGAAGACCTGGTTTCTAATTGCCAACTACCTGTGTGACCTAGGTGAGTGAGTCTCTTCACATCTCTGACACCCTCTGTAAAATGAATAGGTTGGAGAGTAAGCGTGGTAGTGTAGAAAGAAGGTTGGGTTTGGAGTCAGAGGAACTGGGTTCCAATTCTGGCTTGACTGCTAATTCTATGACTTTGAGCAAATTCCTTCATTCTTCTGGGCATCCTCATCTATAAAATGATGGGCTTGGACTCTTATGGTTTCTTCCAAATCTTAATCTGTGATTGATGACTCCAACACTGCATCATTTCCAAAGACCTTTCTTGTTCTGACATTTAATGATTCTCTCTGCGTATTGTATTATAACCTTTACTAGACTGTAAAGTCCTTCAAGACAGTCCTGTGGAGTCAGAAGATGGTGCCCATTTATTACCTGTGTGAATTTGGGGAGCTTACTTAACTTCTGGGATTTAGTTTCCTTCTCTGTAAAATGAAGGAATTGGAACAAATGGTCTCCAAATTTCCTTCCGTGTCTGACATTCTGTAATTCCCATTCTCTTTTATCTCCCCTGAAGTAGAATCCATAATAGGCTCTCAGCAAACAGCTGGAGTCATAGACTTTTTTTTTTTTTCTGGGGCTCTGTTCCAGTTTTTGAACTTATGAACAGGAGACTGTTTAGGAAGAACTCCATCATTCTCTGACTTCTTTATTGGAAAATTAAAATGTTTCTTCATTCCCTGGATTTTTAAGAACAGAGTTCTCTACCATCCATCTTGAGTTTGTTTGCAAATCTCTTAGAACCTTCTTTAGGTTTTTGACAGATAATCAGCCAAGGTGCCATGGTGAAGAAAAGTAACAGATTAATCATTTATTAAGTGCCTACTATATGCTTTGGATATATCCATACAGAGAAGGAAAAAATCTCTAATCTCATATAATTTACATTCTTTTTTTGAAACCTTTACCTTCTTTCTTAGTATCAGTTCTTAGTCAGAAGAATGGTAAGGACTAGGCAATTAGGTTGAGTGACTTGCCCAGGGTCACATACCTAGGAAGTGTCCAAGGTCACATTTGAACCTATGTCCTCCCAACTCTAGACCTGGTGCCCTATCCATTGTGCTACCTAGCTCCCCCAAATAATTTACATTCTTTTTTAAAAAACATTTATCTTCTGCCTTAGAATCAAAATTGTGCATTGATTCCAAGGCAGAAGGGCTAGTCAACTGAGGTTGAGTGGCTTACCTAGGGTCAGTCACTGCTAGGAAGTATATGAGCCCATATTTGAACCCAGGACCTCTTTTCTCCAGCCCTGGATCTCTATCCACTGAGCCACCTAGCTGCTCCACTAATTTACATTCTAACAGATTGGGCACAGTTTTGGACACAGTTTTGACAGTGCATTGTTTCTCTTAAACCAATGTAGGAATGGAGTAAACTCAAGAACCAACAGTGTCCCCTGACCCAGCTTTTTAGTGTTTCAGGCTAGAGATATGAAGGTCAATTTTTCAAGATGGGTTGAGCCTGAGAGGATATTGACTTCCTTTGAGTGACTGTTGAGGTGGGCTATGAGATCATCAGGAAACAGAATGCTTTTAATGGGTATCAACTATGGACTGAATGTTGCTGAAATCACAAACTGTGCCCAGAGGCAGACTTTTCTTGCCTTTTACACTGAAGGCAATAACTTCCCAGTTTAGCTCTTGAGATAAACTATTAGCAATATACTTTCCAGACAGATGGGACATGTTTTTACTAGAATGTCTCGATTACCTCCTCTCCCAGAGAAGTGTTTATATAGGATCATAGCTAGAAGGCACCTAAGAGCCCATCTAGTCCCCTCGCTTCATTTTACAGATGTAGAAACCAAGGTGTTAAGTGACATTAGAATGCGTACTTCTTTAGGGCACAGATTATGATGATGTTTCCTTTTTTGCCTTTATTTAATATATCTATAATATTTATATATATTAATGCATAGTATTCTGGCACATGGAAAGTGCTTGATAGATGCTTATTGATGGACCAACTAGAACCATTACCATATATAGCCTGGCAGGCAAGAGAGAGTCCTTGGAAGCCATACCTCTGCAGCATATTGTAGTATAGAAAGCCCTGTATTTGTTGAGATCGTGTCTGTCTGTCGTCTGTCTGCCTGTCTGTCTGTCTGTCTGCCTGTCTGTCTGTCTATCTATCTATCTATCTATCTATCTATCTATCTATCTATCTATCTATCTGTCAATTTACCTGTCTCTCGGTCTATCTAGTTATCTGTCTGTCATTTGTCTGTCTCTGTGACTATCTTCTTTTTTATCTTTTTATCTGTTGTTATCTATCTATCTATCTATCTATCTATCTATCTATCTATCTATCATCTAT
Organism: Gracilinanus agilis; assembly: GCF_016433145.1. Lineage (NCBI taxonomy): Eukaryota > Metazoa > Chordata > Mammalia > Didelphimorphia > Didelphidae > Gracilinanus > Gracilinanus agilis. Next base: position 56,417,892 of record NC_058130.1, read on the forward strand.
CTATCTATCTATCTCTCTTTCTGTCTATCTGCCTCTCTGTCTATCTAGCTATCTGCCATCTGTCTGTCTCTGTGTCTATCTTCTTTCTATCTTTCTATTTATCTGTCTGTCTATCTAGTTGTCTGTCATCTCTCTATCCGTATCTTCTTTCTATCTTTCTATCTTTCTATCTATCTATCTATCTATCTATCTATCTATCTATCTATCTATCTATCTATCTATCTATCTATCGCTCCTCTCCTCTCCTCTTCTCTTTTCTTCCCACATACTTATCAAATCATCCATTTATCTGTCTATCTTGTCTATTATCTATCAGTAGGTAGTTATATCTATATCTATAAACATAGATATATATGGGAAAATGGTATTTAATGCATAAATAAATACGTACATTTGCGTCATATGTTTTTTGAGGGTGTGTCTGTATTTGCTAGCATATGCCACAATTCAGAACCTGATCCCAGAGGGGATCTTCCTCCCCTCCTGCCCATACATAAATGTGATTTTTCCCCCATCCTGAACTGGCCTGCTATGAATCATCCCTCCAGTCATACACCATCAGTGCCTTCCCACCCTGGGCAGATGATCCATTTGCCCTCTGGAGACCTGCTTCTTGGGGTACCACAGCCTCCTTCAGGTGTCTGCCTTCATCTTTCCTCTCAGTCCACGACCTCTTCCCATCCTGCATTTCCTGGATACTCTCTTTTACATTTCTTTTTATGTACAAGCCATCTTGGTAATACGCTCCAGCCTCTTTACGCCCACCGTCAGTCTCTCCACTGCCCTTGAGGTCACTGGCAATTTTGATTCTTTGAAGACTGCATTGTTTTGTGATTCGCAGCTATAAAACATCCCCCAAAAGAACACTGGTATTAAGAAAAGCCTCTCCCAGCAGCAGAAAGGTTGGGTCTGTTGAGTGTGCTGCGGTTTCTCACATACAGCCTATCATGCTTTATTCTGCTACTCAGTCCTGGACCTTCGGGCTCATGGTCCATCAGCTCAAGACACATATATTCCGGGGGTTGCCCATCCAACTCTGTGTCGTGGACGAGACCACTAACTCTCTTCATCCACTTGGTTTTTCCTGTGTGACTTATTTGGCCAGATGTCCTTTGAATGGTTGAGGCTCTCCTTGCAGGGCTTATGGAGTAATCTTTGGCTTGTTGAAGCCCAGAGGCAAGAGCAAGTAAATAATTTAACATGTGCTGCCTGGAGGTAGCTAGGTAGTACAGTGGCCAAAGTGCTGGACCTGGAGCCAGGGAGACCAGAGTTCCAATCTGGCCTCAGATATTTATTAGCTGTATAACCCTGGGCAAGTCATTTAATCTCTGTATGTCTCAGTTTCTTCAAGTGTAAAATGAAAATTATAATAAGTACCTACCTCCGAATGTTGTCGTGAGGATTAAATGAGAAAATATTTATAAAGTGCTTTTTCAAAGCACTAAATGTTATTATAGTTATTGTCACTGATGTAAACACTTGAATCCTTATTGCTTATTTTTTTCATAATAAAACTGAGGTCTAGAAATGAGGATTACCAGCCTCAAATCAAATAGCAAGTTAAATATTCAGTAGATCAAAAGATTTTGAACTCTAAGAGCCTTTTAAAGACTATTTTGACCCCCTTCTTTTTAAGGATGAGGAAACTGAGGTTCAGAGGAGATGAAGGGCTAAAAAAATCACATGGTGAATGGGTTACAGAGATAGGATTTGAACTCTGATCCTCTGAGTTCATGTCCAGTTTGCCATACTTTTTGTCACTAATGATATTTTCAGGAAGTTTTGAAGGTGACATTACTTCTGTCAGCAGATAAGCATGTGGAGAGAGGAAAATTTCACCCCAAAAGTTCTCAATCTGAAATAAAGGCTCAGCATGAGAACAAGAAGAGAGCTCTTTCCCATCTATGGAATAAATGATTTCATTTAAAATAAACTTTGTCACTTGCAAGAAAGCAGACATCACTAGTGTCTAAGTAGATTAAAGGATGAATATTAACTGTCCATGGTTTCATCATCTTAACTATTTTTAAATTACAAAAATATTATTATTATTAAAGCCCTTACCTTCTGTTTCAGAATTAATACTGTGTAAATACTTGCTTATCTGCGTAAATGTTGTTTCCCCTGGGAGACTCTTGAGGGCAGGAACTATTTTTTCTTTTATCTTTGTATTTCTAGATGCTTAATAAATATTGACACACAGTAGGCACTTAATAAATGCTTCCAGTGAACTGGTTTACCATGAGTCAGTCATAGCTTTTACATCCAAAAAAGTCAATAAAGGTATTTTTCACAAAACATTATGCAAATGTGGGGGAAGTTATTTGTGGATGATATAAATAAAATAATTTTTAAAATGGTGATTATCCAGTGTCCTAAGGTCTTTTATGGACACTTTTTCTTTCGACCCCTCTTACTTAACCCCACAAAATGAATACCACAGGTGATATTATTGCCATTTCGTAAAAGAGGAAATTGAGGTTCGGAGATTCAGAGATATTAAGGAAAGAAGGAAACAAGCATTTATTATGTACCTACTGTGTGCCAGGCACTGTACTAATTGAATTACAAATACTATCTCATTTAATACTCATAAGATCTGTGCCATTAAGATCCTCATTTTAAAGGAAAATGACTTATCCAGAGCCCCATAGCTAGTAAGTGTCTGATGTGCCAGAGATTACAAAAATATGATTTGGGATGATTTCTTTTTTTAAAAATTTATTATTTTATTTTAATGACAAGTTTCCACATAAGTTTTTCAAAGTTATACAATCTATATTGTCTCCCACCCTTCTTCCTTCCCCTCTCCCAGAACTGATTAGCAATTCAATCTGGGTTATACCTGTATTATAATGCAAAACATTATTTTAATTTTTAAATTTTAATAACAAATTTCCACATGAGTTTTCTGAAGTCATTTAATCCATATTGTCTCCCACCCTTCTTCTCTTCCTTCTCTCAGAGCTAACAAGCAATTCAATCTGTGTTATACTTGTATTATCATACAAAATGTATTTCCATATTATTCATTTTTATAAGTGAATAAACATATAAAACCAAAACCCTAAATGATTTGGGATGATTTCTAAGGTTCCTTCCAGTTATTAAGTTCCACAACTCCTTGGAATCATGAAAGAACTGGGGATAGCGAGAAGATAAAAAATGAGGTGGGTAGGGGCTGGGTCCATATTGCGGTTGGCTTTGAGAGCTAGCCATAAGCATTTGGCCTCCATTCAGTAAGGCTGCTGGGGGCAGAGGAGTGACATGATGAAAGGGACAACTTAGAATGATTTTTCTGAGGCTGTGAGAAGGACAGATGGGATGGAGGTAAAACCAGAGGAAAAGAGCCTACTTCGAATTTTATGGGAATAATGTTGTTTTGAAGAGGTGAGGACTTGAGGTAGAGAAAGAACTGTGAAAACAGAGGGTGACTCTGAAGGAAATTTTTTAAAAAATGACAAGATTTGGCACTATTTGGAGTCAGAAGCCCTGGCTTCAATGGTTTCAATCTTATCAGGATTTATTAATGTATTAATTTAATAATTATCAATACATTAACATATTAATTCATTAATTCATTTACCAGTAATATGTGAGACACTGGGGATATCAATACAGAAGGGGGACATTCTCTTGCCCCCAAAGATGCTTACCTTCTCCTATTGTTATTTCCATTTTACATTCAAGGAAGCTGGGATAACTTGCCCAAGGTAACACAACTAGTAAGTGTCGCAGGCTGGATTTGAACTCAGGTCTTCTTGATGGCAGCTCAAACCAGTGTGCTACTTAGCTGCTTAGGTTGATGATTCCTATATCCAAACGGAAAAACAGAGTAGCTTTCCTAAGCTGGTGTAATCTAGACCTTAAGGACAGATCCAAGATGGCGGGACTACAAGGGAAGGTTGAAGAGTTACCTGAGCAGTGAGATAACAATAGAATAGGGAGTGAGGGAGAAGAAAGTTGTTCTAGGGGTTGAATTCATAGGATGACTGAGTTAATGTTAGCCATTTACCTCCTGGAGTTTGTCTAATTAAAGTCCATATTTCCATGGGGTTTGAACACAAGTATGAGCCAGGGGGACTAATGGACCAAAGCCTTTATAACCAAAGGACCAAAGAAACAGAGATGTCTCTAGTAGAATTTCTTCCTTGCAGTGTTCAAACAAATGAGTTTCAGGGGCAGCTGGGTGGCTTAGTGGATTGAGAACCAGGCTTAGAGTTGGGAGGTCCTGGGTTCAAATCTGATCTCAGATACTTTCTAGCTGTGTCTGGGCAAATCACTTAACCCCCATTGCCCAGCCCTTCCTGCTCTTTTTCCTTGGAACAAATAAAAGAATTGATTCTAAGACAGAAGGTGAGGGTTTTTAAAAAATCCAAATCCATCTAAGTTTGGGTTTGGCTCTTCTTCTGGAAGGGTCTTATAGCAATTAGCTCAGTGGTTCAGGGCATGCATGGAGTGTGGCTTTAGGGAGACCCCAAACCTTCTCTCTGTGTATCATAGACCTGGCTGTAGACTGACCCCTGCTCCTAATCCAGATGCTACAGACCTAGGCTTTCCCTAATGATTTCTGGGTCTTGGAAGACACTAACAACTGGGGTAAATCAGGAAGAAATTCTTGAAGCAGATTGCATTTGAGCTGAGCTTTGAAGGGAGTGGAAGGTTCTAAGAGGTCCAGGTGGCAAGGAAGAATATTCTAGATCCATTTCTGTCAGTTACTTACCACCCGTGTGAATCTCTTGAAGTCTTTGGGCCTCAGTTTCCTCATTTGTAAAATAGAGACAATCCTGATCTGATCATGCCCACAGACTTTCTCCAAGTCAGGTCCCATGGTCTGAGCCCTTAATCAGGTAGACCCCTAACTCTGGCCATACAGCTTGGTCCCTTGACCCTGACCTCCCATTCTGAACCTAACCCAGGCTCCGGACGTGGGTCAGTAATGTCTGCATTGGATGTTGCCAGGGTATGCAGGTCTTATATTATCCAAAGAGTCATCAACCTTTAAGAACTTGACAATTGACAATTGAGAAGAGCTAATTTCATTGTTAATCAGTCTCTGAAAGGAGATAAATATTACATCTGTTAACTTATAATTTCAGCACTTTCTGAGCTGATTAGAGCAGTTAATAACACTGATTAGTCAAAGGCTGCCTTGTGTTACCCCTGATTATCTTTCCTAATGCAGTACTCTAACTGTCCATGGCATTAAATAGCTAGACATTCTCTTTGGCTGGGGGTGGGTGACAAAGGAAGACCTAGGAGAACCTTTGAACATGTCACTAATCGAGAGCTATTGTCCCATTGTCCCAGGTATTTTGCATTTCTATTATTTAAAAAATGTAGATGACTTTAGTAACCATTTTGGGGACTTTTCCCCCTTCCTTTTCCATTTTGGTAGGTATTATTGTTTGCTTCTTTTTAGAAACTTGTACATGAGTTCTTTCCCTCTCTTTTGCTCTTTTTCATTAATAATTCATATCCCAAATGTTCTGGAAGGCCTGACTTGGGTTTCACGAACACTTTAGAAGCATCTCTGACCACCCTCAGATCCATGTGATGAATACTTACAGCATCTTTTTTCTTATCCTAATTCTGGGGTAGGGGGAAAAGGTCAGTAATTATTGTCCAGTTTGTTGGAAGAGGAAACTTGGGTACTTTGAGGAGGAGGCATGTAAAATTGAAATTGAATATTCCATTAAGTTGATAAGCATTGAAGAGATCTCTGGCTTTAGGAAAAGAAGACCTGGGTTCAAATTTTATCTTTGTTCCTATCTATATGACTTTGGGCAAGTCATTTATCTCCATTTTCTTATGAGTTAAATCATGGGGCTGGACTAGATGGCTTATCAAGGCCCTTCTAGCTCATAATTTATGATCATAAGGGGCATATAGTCCTGTGGTCATCTGCTCTCTCTCCCCTTGCCTCCATCCAAGTCTTCTCCAAATCCCCTGGGTCACTGGCATTCTTTTTGCCCATAACTTTTCTTTGCGCCCAAGTTGGCAACCTGGATAGTGTTGAAGTTCTAAGATGTCATTGAAGTCCACAAGAAGATAAGTTGGATTTAGAGTGAGAAGAAGACCTTTGTTCAAATTATACTTCAGACACTTACAGGGTCTGTGACTCTGGGCAAGTGTTTAACAACATTTAAGTAACCTCTCAGACTTATTTTCCTTGACTGTAAAATGTGAATAATAATAGTTGTAGAGGGGGCAGCTAGGTGGCTTAGCGGATTGAGAACTATGCCTAGAAACAGAAGGTCCTGAGTTCAAATCTGAATTCCTAACTGGGCACGTCACTTAACCCCTATTGCCTAGCCTTTACTGTTCTTCTAACTTGGAACCAATACACAATATTGATTCTAAGACAAAAGTAAGAGTTTAAAAAATATTTCGAGAGCAAATTATTTTGATGCATTTTCTATTTATTGACCTCAATTCCCCCCTTCTCTGAGTTTTCTTGAAATTCCCAACTCTTTGAGCAATCCTGCCTTTCCCTGCCAAGAGTGAGTTCAGGTTAGCTGCTCATTGCCTGCATCCTGGGGAAAAGATGTCCATCGATCATCCATCTAATGGGTCCCTGGGGGCTAACGAGTGGACTGGCCATCTGTTGGCTAGAATCTGCTTGGTAATTGGAGCCCAGGACTGAGTCTGGCTGTGTGGGGGAAGAGTCATTACAGCTTAGCTTGAATGCCTTGGCTCCTGTCTGTATGCTCAGTGCTTTTGTCCAGTTAAGGATAAGAGCTCTAACTTGCCCTTTTTGCTGTCCACTGAGAAGAAGGACTAATCTGATGCATGGATGAAGTGGGGACTGCTAGGAGGGCATGATCTGAGAGGTCATCAAAAAGGTATTTCCTCTCCCCATCCTCCCAACCCCTCCCTACTTTCCAGAAATTATAGTGTGGTTTAACAAGATCTATTTTAAAAACTACTTTTGGAAGGCATGGGGGCATTAAATAATAACAATATCATTAATATTATTATTTCAAATACAAATAATATTGATATGATGACAGTGAACAGACTTGAATTCAAGGCCTGCCTCTGACAAATACTGGCTTAAGTGATCCTGGGCAAAGTACTTAAATTCTCAATGTTCCAGGTAACTTGTCAGACTCTGTATTGTAGCTGAGATGCCATCCTTCCTTGGTGGAGAGTTTCTTCATTGGCAGTTTCCCAAACCAGTGAACTCATAGGTATGGTCCAAAAAGTTAATAGCTGACCTTTATGTTGGATTTTAAAGTCTTTAAAGGGATTCCATATATTATCTCATTTGAGCTCCACATCCTTATCAATCATTCAGCCCTAAGCTTGAGTTTAATCAGAGGATTTCCTCAGTGACAGTTAATATAAAGGCAGGGAAATCATTCCTAGGATATCAGTGTTGGAAGGAATCTTAGAGATCAGCTAACTTAGTCCTTTCTTTTTATAGAGAAACGGAGGCCCAGGAGCACTGAGGGAATGATTAGTTTTTAGCGGGTCAGGGAGAGTTGAGAGGGATATCCCATAGCTTGGAAAGGGCAGACCTGAGGGGTGGAGGGAGAAAGGGGAGAATTAGGCAATAGAGAGAATTAGTGGTCCTGGGAGAGAGGGTGGCAGGGATAGGAGCGCTCTGAAAGGAAGACAGGTGGTTGCCAAAAGCCAAGAAGAGACAAAATGTACAAGCTTAGGCACCTTATGGGCCACACCTACTGGTCTGGGTTTTCCTGTCCACCTCTCTCTGTAGGACCAGGAGTAGCTCCTGAGAAGCAGAATGTAAGCTCCTTGAAGACAGGGACTAGGTTTAGTTTTTGTGTTTGTATTCTTAGCACTTTGGGGGGGGGGAGTCTTGCCCATGATAATCACTTAAATGTTTGTTGAATTAAATTGAATTGGAGTCTCATCTCTCGAACGAAGTATAGAACTATGGAGAGGGACCATCATCAGACCTGTTGTCATGGTGTTGGTTGTCTTTGCTTAATTGTTATCATTATTATTTTGTTACAAGAAAGAGCGGGAGTAGGGATGGTGTATATCCAGAAAAGACCATAATGTGAAAACAAAAGGCAGGCTCAAGTAAAGCTAATTTTAAAAAACAAATAAAGAAACAAACAAAAAAGAAACTGACAGGTAGACATATAGTGGATGGATGGATGGGTGGATGGATAGATGGATGGATGGATGGGTAGATGTTTGGATAGGATAGATAGATAGATGATGGATAGATAGAGGGGTATTTGGTTAGATAGGATGGATGGATAAATGGATTGATAGACATATGGATGGATAGATAGATAAATAGATGACATCATGAGGCTTTGGGGTGTGGTGCATGATGTGAGCACTCCAGCACAACCACACCAACCCCTACACCTCTCTCTATTAGGTCATCTTCTTATTAATTTTCTTTCTTTCTAGGTTCAAAGATGGTCTATTAGGTATGCTCCGAAGTAGCCTCTGCAATTACCAAAATGACAGAAATGATCTCTCTAATCAACTTGTCCCTGCCCTTCTGTAAAACCAGGGAAATCCCCTTTCTCCCAGCTTGCTTCCCTTCTCTCAATCTCAACCTGGCAATTTAAACAAAAATCATGGCTATTGTTTATGCAATTTTTTGTCAGTGTCAATTAATGTAGACCCTAACATGAACATTCAAACAGGGTATAAAAATGTGGCTGAGGTTTGCAGCCAGGGACACCTATTTCTCTCCTCTTCCCTCCTCCATTGCTGAAGAAAGAGATAAAGATTCAAACCCTTGAATGGAAATTTCTTCCAGACTGTGGTCTGGAAAAACAAGAGTTCTTGATTGAACTTTACTTTTATCACAACTGCTGGGGCTTCACTCCCATCCACTTCTGCCATATGCCCATCCATGTGCCCATCATCCTGCCTGTCTGTTCCCCTGTCACTCTCTGGTCGGCATACTATTTCGTTATGTAACTTCTTCCTCTTCCAAAAGTGCCCCTCAAACTTGGATAGAATTCCCATTTTTAAAGTCACTGAAACCTTAAAACAAATCAAATTTCCTGGATGCCTGTGAATAATCTAGCCCAAGGATTCATTACCAGTCCAGGAAGGTCCTTCAAAGTCTCAGTGATCCCACAGAAGCTCTCCTAATCTTCCTGATCCTGGCAAATGATGAAATAAAGTTGAATTGAACTTAGTTCAGAAAGAGGTAGCTATTGACCCAGAATGCTAAAATTGAATCCTGTAACCCACCTAAGACTTATTAAGAAGCCCTATCTCCCTGTCTTCACCTGGATGAATCACAGAATTAACTTTACCCTCCAGGCATCAGCATGAGAGATCTGTACTCTGAGAAACCAGTCTAGTCTGGATGGTCATTTAATGGAGACAGAGCTCTCTTTGGCCTGAGTTTAAGAGGATTACAGTGTTTGTACTGAGAATCAATAGATGTTTATACAGGGCCTCAAGGGAAAGACTGGTATAACTCCAAAAGCAAGGAGCCCAATTGCCTTTATTTGGGATTGGCTATATGAATAGGCATATGAGATATTCTGTAAACAAACAGAAGGCACCAGGGACAATGTGTGCACTTATTAGCAATAATCGGTTGGCCTAACTGGCATAAATGATAGGACAGTTAAAATGGTGCCTAGCTAAGCCTTGGCAGTGAAGAGTGGTAGAGAGAGGCAGAACTCTAGGGAAGGAAAGAAAGAAGGAAGGAAAGAAAGAAGGTAGGAAGGAAGGAAAGAAAGAAGGTAGGAAGAAAGGAAGGAAGGAAGGAAGGAAGGAAGGAAGGAAGGAAGGAAGGAAGGAAGGAAGGAAGGAAGGGATAGAAGGGGATAGAAGAAGGTGCCTAGCCTGGGACCTAAGCATAGGATCAGATCATATATTTACTTNAGGGAGGAAGGTAGGAAGAAAGGAAGGAAGGAAGGAAGGAAGGAAGGAAGGAAGGAAGGAAGGAAGGAAGGAAGGAAGGGATAGAAGGGGATAGAAGAAGGTGCCTAGCCTGGGACCTAAGCATAGGATCAGATCATATATTTACTTTGGTGTGATTGAGATGGTTGATGTTTTATTTAGTTAATTCTACCCCCTTCCCAGTCCAGTTAACAAGAATCTACTTCTTTCTCCCACTCTGAACAAAAAAGGAAAAACCAAAACCAAAACCCTTGTAACACACGAGAATAGCCAACTGAAACAAAATGGTACATGGACTATGTCTAAAAAAGTATGTTTCATTCTGTACCTTGAGTCCATCACTTCTGGCTGACAATGTTTTCTTTGGACCACAGCTATGCCAACAGAGGGGCTACACCATGTTTACTCACACATTGTGGCATTTATTATTTGGGCATGTCAAGCCTTAGTTTGCCTGTCTGTAAAAACTAGTACGTTGAACCAGATGGTCTTCTGGGCTATTTCCAGCTCATAAATTTGTTGATTCCAAATATCAAATGATAGGAAATGCTCATGTTTCAAAATTCCAAACCAGGCAAGAATCATTTATAATCCCTTAGTACATTTCAAAGTTTTTATATTTTTGTCTAATTTGATTGAGAGACAACTTGTGGTCATGGATGCCATCAGGATGACTTGGGTACAAATCCTGCCTCAGATACTTGTTGCCTATGTAACCTTTGGGCAAGTCACTTAACCTTACTGGTCCTTGGTTTTCCCATCTCTAAAATGAAGAGATTAAACTTGATGACCTCTGAGGTCCCCTTCAACTCTGCATCTCCAATCTCACAATAGAATATAATTATTAATAGAATATAATTATATAATATCTTATAACATATGTAACATATAAAATTATATAATATAATAATATAATAATAATAACTAGCATTTATATAGTGGTATAAGGTTTACAAATACTTATATTATCTCATTTGACCCTCACACAATACTGGGGATAGCTGCAACTATTATGTCCATTTTATAGATGAGAAACTGAGGCTGACACACAGAAACACAATGTCTGAGGATATGAACTCATTCTTGCTGACTCCCAGCCCAGCACTCTATCTACTTACCCCATCTTCACAATAGCTCTGTGAGGCAGGGAGGGCAAGCATTACCATACTCATTTTGGAATTGGAGAAATGGAACCTGAGACTTGGAGAGGTTAATAAAATTGGCCTCAGGTCACCCACAGCAAATGAGTAGCAGAACTGGAACTGGAAACTTGAGCTTTGGATTCCCAGCTTAGCATTGCTGGATGCACTAAGCCAAGAGTCATTTTTGTCTTATTTTGGAATGAGTTCTCAATATTTGCATTTGAATTTGGATAGGCAAATGCAGTTCACTTCAAATAAAATCAAATGAAGTCATGAATGTTAAGTGGTTTGTAAGTTAAACAATGTTTTTAAAGCTGGGGAAATGTCAGCTATTATTACTGTTCAATAATATTCTATTGTTATTACTATTATTAACCTAGTCGATATGACTCAGGTCCCTTAGTCCATATGATTCAGAGAAGCTTGGATCTGCTCAGCAGAACCTTTCTCTGCAACCCCCTCCACAATGGGAAGAGAAAACCTGACTTTTTGGTTGATGAACGACAGCTGTCTATTGAGAGCTACATTCTCTCGCACTTTGCTTGGGGCAGAGAATTGAGTTTCCCAAGGGTTCGCCAGTACAGTTCGGTTATTCGAGGATGAGGACTTGACCTGTGATTTTACTGATAGAACTAGCTCGTAAATGAAGAAATTCCCTTTATCAGTGCATGTTGGCATCATCTCAGGAATTTGTAGTCTTAGAGGATTGTCTAGATGAGCACTGAGAAGTACCTACGGTATCACAGACACCATATGCCAGAATTACATCTCGAACCCAGGTAATCCCAGGCTCCAAAGCCATCTCTCTCCATCTCAGGCAAAGGAAGGGTAAGAAGTATTGGCCAAAGAAATAGTCAGCTAGGTTCTAAGTGTTCATAGACCAGGATATATCAACAAAGGCTGTAGTTATTCCCTTTCCTGAATCTGCAATCTCCCTGATGTGGGCAGTCTGCCCAGTGGTATGGATTGCAACTATCTTGTGTTGTTCTTGCTCATGTTCTTTGATAAATCATCCACTCAGTATATCCGAGGGCTTTCCTTCAGATCTCCTGGATATCAAATGAGGGATGCCCATTCGTATCCCTTGCTCTCCAGTTACAATGATAGACTCTAATTTTTTTTCTAAAACACTTATCTTCTGTCTTGGAATCAATACTAAGTATTGGTCCCAAAGCCAAAGAGCAATAAAGGCAAGGCAAGAGGGGCCAAGTGACTTGCTCAAGGTCATACAGCTAGAAAGTGTCTGAAGACAGGTTTGAACACAGGATTTCCCATCTCTAGACCTGGCAGTCCATCCACTGAGCCACCTCACTGACCCTCTAACAATTTTTGCATGAGACTTCTTATACCACTTTTTGTGCAGAATTTCTCAATGATAAGAGATCACAGCTAACTTAAACCCATGTTGTTTTCTCCATTCATTAGTCTGCAGATCACTTTGCTTCTAAGACTGTGATATCCTATGATTTAAAGCCATTGCAAAAATATTACATTTTTAAAAATGGATCTTTGCTTCAAGGGGAATCTCAAGATCATTGCTGCACAGTTCCCCAGGTGCTGTCTTGTCTGCCTGACCCATTCCATTATGGGCCCGGCTCATTATCCATCTTCAGTATATGTCCAAGATTGGTGCACTGAAAGACCAGGCTTCCTAAATAAGACCTCTAACCACTTTAAAGAATTCCATCAGACAATCCACACAGGAAAAGCCAAATGGATGAAAAAGTGCTGATTGTACAGCGTGACTTGTTGACAACAATGATAATTCATATTTATATGATGCTTTAATGGCCACAAAGCAATTTCATTATAGCAGTCCCCTGAGGTAATTCATTTAAGCCTCATTATTCCTATTAAAAAAGGAGAGAAAAGAAGTTCAGAGAAACTAAGGGATGTATCTGTGGTTTGTTGTGGAAAGTAAATATTGGAGTCAGGAAAAGAATCTGCCTCCCTTGTCTCAAAATCCGGAGCTCATTTCTCTTTCTGATGTGGCTCCTAGATTGGCAGATCAGGGGGATGCTATGCAAAGAAAGACTTGCCACAGGTACATTGTAGGTGGCTACTTGAGTGCTGATTGGATTTGGTTTAGTGAACCCATGATTTTTAGACATTTTTCCCAGGTGAGAATGTAGAAGTAGAGGCTCATTTTATTTAATTTTATTTTTTAAGTCTTACCTTCTGTCTTAGAGTCAATACTGTGTATTGGTTCTAAGGCAGAAGAGTGGTAAGGGCTAGGCAATGGGGGTTAAGTGACTTGCCCAGGGTCATACAGCTAGGAAGTGTCTGAGGCCATATTTGAACCCAGAATCCCCTGTCTCTAGGCTTGGCTTTCAATGCACATTAACTATCCCTAGAGGCTCATTTTAACTGAAGGAAAAGTCTTTGGTGAGAATTGAGGTATGAGTTCTCAGTTATGTTTTCCAACAGGGCTGACTTTATGTTTAGGCTAAGTATAGTGCCACCTACAAGTGAGTGGAGGGATGCTAGGAAAGTTGGACCCTCTTCTTTGTTTCCCTTCCCTCAAAGAGCAACTCTCTCAGGCCAGTTGCCAATGCTTAAAATGTCCATTAGTAGAACTTTGGCTCAAAGCCCTGCTGTCATCTCTTAAAAAAAAGTTAGTCCTGAGATGAGATTTTAGAAGGGAAAAGAAGACTATGAGTACAATGGCTCCCTATTGGGGAGATGGCAGTTAGGGCTAACCTCCAAGGAGAGAGAGGGGAGCCTAAGGGCAGAGAAAATCAAATGACTGATTTTGTCCTTTTAGTAGCTAAATTTGAAACAGACCTCCCTTCTCATTTCCTCTCTCCTTCTAGAAGGGAAGCAATCATTTCTTGTCCATGGTTAGAATAATGGAATTGTTAGGGGGCCCTAGGGATCATATAGCCCAACTATTTCATTTAACCAATTGGTGAAAGGAGAGACAAAGAGAGAGATAGAGAAAGAGAAAGATGGAGGTATAGAGAAAGAGAAAGAAAGAGGTGGGGAGAGGGATCTAGACAGAGAGACAGAAACAGAAGAGGAGAGAAAGAGAAGAAAGAAGGGTAAGAGAGAAGGAAAGGAGAAAGAAGGGAGAGAAAATGGGAAAATATGAATACAAATAGAAAGAAGAGTCAGGATTTAATTCTAGGTCCTTTCTTTTCCAAATCTACCAAGAAAGACAATCCATCAATAAGCATTTATTAAGCTTTTTCCAGATACTGTGCTAGGCGCTGAGGATACAAAGAAAACGCAAAGATGGTCTTTTCCTTCACGAAATTTTCATTCTAGGGGAAAGGACAATATATATATATATATACATATATATATATATATATATATATAATGTAAGGATTAGTATCATCCCAGAAGACCCAGATAATTTCATTGAATCAGTTATATATCAGTTATCAGAAATGTAAACTTGATGTGAATAAGAATTAAAACCCCTCTAGGAAGGGCAGGAGTACAAGATAATGTGCCATTTCTGGGTGGAACCTTTCCTACTTTTCTTCCTCATTCATCCCTTCTTTTCCCTACCCAGGCTGCCTGACTGTGACTGCTCATTTGACTTGGATAAAATAAGTCACAAATCTATTTTTTCTGGTGAGTTGAAGGACCACCACTCTTTACCATCTACTCTACTTCTGTGACTTGCAGAGCCCCATCACTGTCATCTGACCTGATGTAACCTAAGCACCCCATGATCCTTGTCATCTGTCTTTCTAAAGCCCCCTTAGGACTTTTGACCTATTCCTTCTACCCAGCACAGATAATTGCTGAGAAAACCCCAAATGAGGTCACAGAGAGTCAGACATGACTGAAATGACTAAACAATAAATCATCTTATTTTTTCTTTAAAGTTAAAAAATAAATTTAATTTTACAAATTTAAATAAAAGTTTACTCTGTGGTGGAGAAGGATGTGCATGTGTTTAGAGGAAAAAATGTATGATTTTAGGAAGTTACTTTATAATCTTAACTGTGTCTATCAAGGACTATGACCATTTTTTGAAAAAAGAAGTCCTTTTGATTTAAAGAGCTATTAAATGCAGGGTAAGTAGGTGGCTCAGTAGATAGAAGAAAGCCAGACCTGGAGATGGGCTCAATTAAATCTGGCCTTAGACACTTCCTAGCTGTGTGACCTTGGGCAAATCACTTAACCCCTAGCCCTTACTGTTCTTTTGCCTGAAAACCAATACATAGTATTGATTCTAAGACAGAAGGTAAAGATTTAAAAAAAGAACCATTAAGAAACATTAACACAGTCTTTTCTATTATATCCCAAATAGACTTTGAAATAAAATGTGAATAAGTATCCAATGGACAGTTAGCTAATTAGTATACCACAGAATTTAAAGGTTATATTTGGATTCAATATTTAATTCCTCTGAAGACTACCCCCTTCCAACATTAGCTGAGTGACCCTGGAAAAGTCCATTTTAATCCAACTAGCCTTAGATTTCAGGTCTGTAAAATGAAAGAGTTGGACTTAATGAGCTCCAAGGTCCCTTCCCATTCTAAGTCAAAGAGCTTATGATTTATTGGGGATGGGGGATGGGGAATGTCTAGTTGGTCCTTGAGATAATATATAAGAGGAATTCCCAAGTGAAGAAAGCCTTCAGGAATAAATGGCTCAATCCTTCTTCAACTGTTCTCCAAAGCTTATTTATTAGAAGGTTATTGCAATTATTAGTCACAAAAGCTTCTGGGAACAAGCCTTTAGTCTATGGTCAAAGTCTAGGACTGCCAGAGAAATATCGCCAAACCATTTCCCCCTCAGCCTGCGTTTTAGTGGAAAATAGGGGAAAGTTAACAACTAGATATAATTGACCTATTCTCATTTCTGGTCCTTGGCAAATGGGTACCTCCTGTGATCAGTCAATCCATCAACTGGCATTGATTGATTTCGAGATTTGTTCACTGCCTGCTATAGGTTTAGCCCCTTAGGTGACCTGGAGACCCCAGGGGGAAAGTACATAGTTAATTGAAAAAAAAGCAAATTTGGGTCATAGCAAGGGAACCAGTCCCTGCCAGCTGCCTCCCATTCCTCTATCCACACGCAGGTTGGTGTCTTGATGATTTTGGAATTCACTAAAAGTAATGAAGGCCCTTTCCGAGATTTTTTACTTGGGGGTTCAAATATTAATCTATAAGTCCAGTTATTGTCCCCTTAAATGAAGCTTTTCTTGATCTCTGCTCCTATGCCACCCACCCCAATGGTTACTGATGCCCCTGCCAATTACTTTGTATTTAATTGGCTTACATATTGCATTCAACTTATCTGTGTACTTATTGGTTTTTCTCCCAGAAAAACATAAGTTCCTTTGAGGACAGGGGCTGTTTTGTAATTTCTCTTTGTGTGCCCAGGCTTAGCACAGTGCCTGGCATATAGTGGGCATTTAATAAAACCTTGTTGAATTGAATGCTCCATTCTAGATAATGAAATAACTATATTTGAGGTTAAAGACTGTTCTCCAATTGGTTTGTGACCTGCTGAGCCAACAAGCAACTTGCTGGGTAATGAGTCTGGGTTATCTTTTCTTTGTTGTTCCCTGATTCCTTGATAATTCCATCTTGTGGGGGACATTTTGGCTGTGAGAAGGCAGGAAACTTACCCTCTGAGGTATAGATGCAATCTCTTCTGAGGAGCCAAATTTGAGAGACCTTCAGAATCTATGAGGCACCAAGTTCTTGAGCATCTTCATCAATCCCCAGGACATCATTGCTCAAGACACTATGCTTCATAGACCCCATTCATAGATGAATGAGTGAATAATTCCCCTGATCCAGCTTTGTAGTTGGACAATAGCTGCAATTGGACCAATAAAAGAAGACAAGAAATTCATTGTCAGCATATACCAGAGGATGAGTAAATACTTTTTTTTCTAAAAGATAATTAAGTCCGACTGATTGTTAGTGGGCAGCACACCAGTTGGGGTTCATGAGCTCTAATACTAGAAACTCAGCATTTCATAGAACCCCGAGATTAGAAGGCAGCTGCCCTTTGGGAATCCAGCCCACCAATGAAAGTGGGAATTGGGGAAATAGTCCTAGAGATACATATAGAATAGTTAACGTGATAACCTTAGATAGTAATTTGTAACCTTTTTTTGTGTCATGGATCCCTTCAACATTATGAAGACTATACACTTCTCAGAATAGTATTTTTAAATATATAAAACAAAATATA
This sequence comes from Gracilinanus agilis, assembly GCF_016433145.1. NCBI lineage: Eukaryota > Metazoa > Chordata > Mammalia > Didelphimorphia > Didelphidae > Gracilinanus > Gracilinanus agilis. Next base: position 56,435,060 of record NC_058130.1, read on the forward strand.
TAGGGTTGTGGAAGAAGCCAATAGTATAAAAAGATTTCTTTTAAAAAGTTCAGGGACTTCAGATAAAAAACCCTTGTTTTAGAGGGAAAAGCATTATTAGTTGGGGAATTGGGAAAGTAACTTTTTAGTTCAGATACAGACAGATGGGTTTGGTGTGGGGCAGGAAAAAAGAGATGGAGGCATAGAAGGAAAAAAGGAAGGCAAGGCTAGAGGTAGCCAGGGAAAGAGATATGACTAGGTCTTATAGTGAGCTTATCTAGCTAAATTGTTTCTGTAATTCTTGGACTATGGTTGTTCCAGTAAATGTCTTTTTTTCTTTTTTAAACCAATTGCCCTTTGCAATGTTGGTTTCACAAGTAGATTTTAAACTTCTTGTGAGCAGGGATTGCATAGGCTTTTCTTCTCTGTATCTTTAGTGCCTAGTACTGTGTTATCATAAGTAGTTCATAAATGTTTATTGAATTAGTTTTTTTAGCACCAGACCATTCTGTGTTCATCAATTGTCTTTATTCATTCAACAAATACTTCAACAAATTTTGGTGAAATAGTTGGCATGCCCTTGCTTCTTGCATTCATTCTTTCATTCATTCTGTGTGAAGCAACTTTTTAGGCCCTAAATAGCATAAAGAAATTATAAAAATACAGAAACTCACCTAGTAGGCATATTCTAGGCTTAGCCCAAAGCTATGTCTTCTGTTTGGATCAAACAAATCCTTGGGCCAGAGATGGTTAATTCTTGCTCTTTAGAGGTCAATGTAGATTGGATCTTCAGATGTGTGAATGTGAGAAGCTCTGCAATGAGTCATTCTCTCCAGAAAATCCAGATACTTGGATCTGGAGTCCAAGAATTTTGGTTCCATCTTATTCCTGCCATTTGCTAAGTATGTGACTTCAGATAAGCCATTTTGATTTTCTGTGCCTCAATTTCCTCATCTGTAAAATTAGGGGGCTATACCAGATAATGCTTAAGATTCCTTCCAGCTCTAAATCAAGGAACCTCTTGCCTTATTGTGCCACTTTGAAAAGCTGGTCTGAAGCAAAGATAAGGCTGAGGGAATATATAGCAATGTTCAGCCCATTTGCCTCCTATCCCAAGCACACCATGCCATGTAAGCAGATCAGGAGAAGCATGTGATTTAATATTTTTGCTCCAATGGCATTAGGATGTGAGTAGATAGGGAAGGGGTGTGCAGTTCAATATTCTTGCCCTGGTGTAAAATGCACAGGCTGCAGGGTGGCTTAGTGGGCATAGGGGCTTATAGAAAAAGTGTTAAGTGGGATAAGACCACTGGGGTTCTTGCTTCAATCTGAGGCACATGGCTGTTTCTCATTCAGAATTGTGTGAAGGCAGATTGATGGAAAGTTCCTTTTCCTCCACTGTCACATTTTCAACCAAGCCTGAAATGTAGGGGCAAAATTGGAATGGTTGCGAAGATTGTCTTTGGTGACATAAATCTGGAATCCCAAAGGAGCTTTAGAAGTAATCTAGACGGGGCAGGTAGGTGGTTCTGTGGATTGAGAGCCAGGCCAAGAGATGAGACTTCCTGTATTCAAATCTGGCATCAGACACTTCCTAGCTGTGGGACCCTGGGCTAGTCACTTAACCATTGCCAAACTTTACCATTCTTCTGCTTTGGAACTAATACACAGTACTGATTCCAAGTCAGAAGGTAAGGGTTAAAAAAAAACAAACCAGAAGTGATCTAGTCTCACCCAGAGGGGTCAAGGAATTTACCTAAGGTATTTAGGTGAATTTTAGTAACTGGCATAGGCAGGATTTGAACCTAGGTCTTCTGACTCCAAAACAAATAACATTTCCCCTGTATGAAAACCCTTATCTCCTGTCCTAGAGACTTAGTTCCATGAGACTCTCTCCCTGACTTCCCAGTGGGACTCTTGTGTTCTAGTTCCCAACACTTTGCTCTCAGCAGACATTTGAACACACAGAACAAGGTGAGTATCAGATTATCTGCCCCTTCTATTCCTTAGGAGCAGGTCAGCTCATGGAGGCTATAGACTTTCCTACAGGGGCTCTGGAGGCAATGCTAGAATGTTCCTACCACAGTTGATGAATGAAGATAAGTGACCTCAGTGGATTTTCATCCAAAGAAACTCTGGTCCCAGAAACTGGCCTATTTATCAGGTTTGGCAGCCAGGGCTGAGCTGCATCCAAGCTGGGAAAAGGCAAATGATGTCATGAGACCCTTCTCAACAGGCTTGGTATTAAATCCCAAAGCACTCCCCAGTGTCTGAATTATTTTTAGTTAAGCTATATCAAAGTCTGGGGCTCCCTCCCTTCCTCTGGGGAGGTGGTTAGGCAGCCTAATGATGGCTCTGGCTGCTAGAAATATCTGGTCCTAATATTGGGTCAAAATTTTCCTCTTATTTAGTTGGGAAGTGCTTTTGGAACAGTAGAACTTTTCTTTAACAAAAATGCTTTCATCCATCAAAACAATCTTGCTGTCATAGCTCCAGGCTCACTGTTGGGCTTCGCTTCTAGAGGGGCAAGAGACTGAACTCAGGAGTTGAAGGTCAGACATGCAGATTTTTGGGGTTGAATCTATGTGAGACATTTGCCATTCTTACTCAGATCTACTTTTGATATGCTCAGTGTCTGGATTCTTTAGCTACAAAGTTGCACAAAGCTTTTGACTCCCTTTTAGGGTGTCTCCAGCAAGGCACCCCATACAAAAGGATGAAAAAGCATCACCAGACCCAAGCCATTGTAGCATTTCTTCAATTTCTTCTTGGTTGGCCATTTGAACTTCTACTCTCAATCTTCTGCCCTTCTAGAAGTGGGGCTCACCCTCTGGATATTGGGTAGCACTCAAGGTCACCTGATAGGAAATCTAGACATTGAAGCTATTTTTCTATATTGACCCCACCTTATTGCTGTCTTCCTTAAAAAAACACCCTTACCTTCCATTTTAGAATCAATGTTAAGTATTGGTTCCAAGATAGAAAAGTTGTAAAGGCTAGGCAGTAGGGGCAAAGTGATGGCTATTAAGTGTCTACAACTGGATTTTGAACTCATGAAAATTAGTTTTCATGATTCTAAGTCCAGTACTCTGTCCCCTCCTTACATCACCAATATGTTTGTACCTCCTTGAGAATACCTTCTTTTCCCCTGTCAAAATTTTATTGACCTTGCAAGATCCAATTTAGCTCCCACTTTTTCTAGGAAGCATTCCTTGGTGACTCCATCTTTCACTAATTTATTCAGTTAGTCAACAAGCATTTATTAAGGAATTATTGTGTGCCAAGTAGTGTGCTGGGAAGTAGGCAAAATCAGGGTCCTTGCAACTCAAGGAGCTCCTATTTGAATGGGGGAGACAATATGCAAACAATAATGCCAACAAGGCATTCATTTCCCTTCTCCAAACTCTTATGACACTTGGGGTGTTTACCATTATTAATGATCTCTACCCCACAAAACTGAGCCTTCAGCTTTAATAGTCTATTATTATATTGTGGGTGAGTTTGGGGGATAATAGTCTGACCTTAGTGGAAAGTATTGGACGAAGAGTCCAAAGACTATAGGATCATAGGTCTAGAGTTAGAAGGAAACTCAGGGACTATCTAGTTCAACCTCTCCTCATTTTATACACAAGGAGAATGAAGCCCAAGAAGGTTAAATGTCTTGCCAAAGGTCACAGAGGTAGCAGGTATTAGAATTGGAATTTGATCTCAGGTCCTTATTCTTCAGACCCATGCTTTTTCCATCTGGGACTAGTCTCATCTCTGGCACTGAGCATTTTAGATTCCCAATCTTTTGCTATGTCAAGGTGAGATAATCTCACCCATTCTGGTACTTCACAAAGGTGTTCAAGAAACATTTATTATTTTTGCTCCTAAAAGTTTTAATAATTTTGTTTTTATATTACCTTTATTTTCAAATAAATCTCTTCCCCTTCTATGCCTCTGAGATCCACTACTTGTAACAGAGAAGAAAAAAAGAGAAAAAGCAGCTTAGGATCAGTTGAGCCTGACAATATATACAATATTCTGTACCCATAGTTTACCACCTCTGAAAAGAAAGAAGGACACTTTCTCTTCTTCAGGGGCTAAGCTTGACCATTATAATAATCCAGCATCCAGATTTGTTGTTCCTATTGACATTGTAGTTGTATACATTGTTAACCTCTCTCTGCTTGCTTCACTTTGCATCAGTTCATAAAAGTTTTCCCATGCTTCTTTGTGTTGCTCATATTCATCATGTCTTATGGCACATTCTATTCCATTCATGGGCCATTATTTCAACTGACAGTTATTGTGCTTACTATGTGCTGAAGCATGGGAGACATTTGGTGAGTGGCTAGAGACTTGGAGTAAGCAACATTTGAGTTCATATCCTGCCTCTGACATATCCAAGCTGTGTGATATTACCCAAATCACCTGATTTCTCAGTGCTCCCTATAATTCTGTAAGCCTTTTAATTGCACAAAAGTTGCTGATCTCCAACTGCTCTGTAAAGGAAACTTCCTCAACTGAAGTTCTTTTTGTAGTTATTCAATCTTTGCAGTCTTGTCCAACTCTTCATGACCCCATTTGGGGTTTCCTTGGTAAAGATACTGGAAAAATGGCTATTTCCTTCTCTTAGCTCATTTTATAGACGACAAAACTGAGGCAAATAGGGATAAGTAATTTGCCTACACTGATGAAGTGACAGACAATCTCCTATCCCAAAATGAGCAAGATACTGGGCTGGGTCCTGTGTGTTTAAAGTCCCAGACCAAAGAATTCCTAATCTCAAGGAATTTAAATACTCCTAGGTCTTGAAGGTCAAATAAAATAATGGCTAGATTGTGCTTTGTAACTACAAAATGCTATACAAATTAAGAGATAATTTTTGTTATTAATTTGGCTCACCCAGAATCCTGCAGCAGGTCAGTGGGAGGGTTGGGAAGAGAACCCAGGTGTCCTCTCAGCCATTCCAGGACTGTGGAAGGCAGTACTCTTTGAGGCAAGTCCCAGTGACATTTTCTCAAGTTATGTTAAAAGAAAGCACATGTGTTCTCTGTCCTTTGGTGCCACTTGTTTAAAGAGAATGAACAAACAAGCTTCAGCTGTTCAGCAGCTGACTCCTTATACCTACATTTATCAATCTAAGGTCAGACTGCTGGGTTATGAGATTCATTACCTGTTTAGAATATCCAGACAAGGTCATTGAGTTGTTCTGCTCTGACACTGAGGGTAGTTGGAGGCTACCATTCCCAGTGTCCATGGTGCTGACTCCAGAGAGGAGAGCATCTCGACTGGGAAAGGGGAGGAGGGGGAGTAGTGAGTGCAGCTTTGAATATAGTTCAGAGATCCCTAAACCACAAAAGAAATGGCATCCTGGATTGGAAATAGGAGATTAAAATGGGGGAGTAATGAGGGGAAAGTAAAGAAGGGAGAATAAGAAGATGAGAGGGAAATCTAAGTAGAGAGGAAAGAGTGAGATTAGTTAAGAGGTTCAAGGAGAAAATGAGATGAGATTTGTCTGGAGTCCTCTGATACTACCTGGGTGATTTGGGGTAAGTCATCTTGGCTCTCTGAGTAACTTCTTTCCTTGCACAGGTAGGGAATTATGGGTACAGAATATTGCATATACTGTCACCTCTCCATCATTTGTAAAGTGAAAGCAACAAGACTAGAAGACCTTGGAGGTCTCTTCTTGATCTAAATCTCTGCTTCTGTGAACCAGAATCCTCCATGAGTATGGTGCCATCAGAGGCAAGGATTGTGTCTTTAGGGAGCTGGTTCTAGTTCCACCAGCTGGTTGTCTTTATTTGAGAAACAGAAGGAGATGAAGATTGAACATCTCCTCCCAAAACACTAATTTCAGTCAGACCCTTAAGGGCATTGTTTCAAATGTAAATTTGTCCAGAGGTATTTCCATTTTTATATTACTGGGTGCTTGTGTTCTACCTTCCACCTGGTACTCTGGCCTCTACTAGGGACTCTGAGCTCCTGATTGGTGAACAAAAAATAAAATAAAATAAAAAGCTCCTGATTGGTGAGCAAAATAAAATAAAATAACAATATGATCAGTAGAAATGATCACTTAATTTTATGAATCCCTAATTCAACTTGATGGGATTACAGGGTTTGACTCACTTCCTCTTCACTCCAGCTACAGAAATGCAGGGTGTCCCCAAAGTCTTAGTGTAGATTTAAGCCATTAAATCTTATGACTTGAGCTGTTACATTTAAGATTGAAGCTTAGAATTAAAACTATCAAAGTTTAAGTCTACACTGAGGCTCTTGGAACATGGTGAGTATGACAGTTTTCCTGGAATCAGAAAGGCAAAGAAAATCCACCTACCCAGAGGAAGATCACTCGTGTTACAAGGCAGGGACAAACCATCAGGACCATGGAGAGTCCCAGAAGAGAGAGGTTAGTGTGGGTTAGAGTGGACAGAGGGGGCTTCCTGGAACAAGAGGGGCTTTAGCTGGTCCAGAAATGATGGGAAGGACTTGGGGAGGTCAAGAACAATAAAGATGCCTCTCGAGACTGGGCTGGGGAGTCTGGGCAAGCAAGAAGCTATTTCCAGGAATATATAAGGCAGGCTCCCCTCCCGTCCACAGCTGTCGGAGGGAGCTCTTGGAATTATTTCCTCCTCCTAACACTGCGTCAGCAGAACAGTAGGAAACATTCACAGATGCTGGTTCCTTTCAGATTTGGTGACACATTTGAAAAACCTGCTGCTGCTTCCACTAGGGATGCTTTCTGTGCTGTCTCTGAGCCTGGGCTGGAGAATGAAACAAAATGTCTCCTCCGAGGTGTGACCTCCTCTTTTCCTTTCTCTTAGCTGCCCCATCTTTTCCTCGCTCTCGTCCCGAACCTGATAAACTACACTACCCTTTCTAGAACCTCCCTCCACTCTCTCTTTCTCCATCCTCAGCTCGTGGCCTCACTATTCCCTGTGGCTCACACTCTGAGATGAAGCTCTCAGATGGTTCTCCCTCGAAATGCCTTGTATTTCTTGAGCTGTTTACTGGTTGTATGAGAGATAGTGTGGTGTCCTGGACTGAGCACTAGACTCAGAATTCTGAAGAGGTGGGTTCTAATCTCGACTATGGCAAGACAGATGAGTGAAGGATGGATTAGAATGATGAAAGACATGAGGGAGGGACACCAATGAAATGTTTTGGCATGTTACAGGTGAGAAATTATGAGACTCCACATCAGGGCGATAGCTGTGTGAGCAGAGGGAAGGGGATGTACAGAATTTGGCAACAGATTGCATATGTAAAGAGAATGAGTGATCAAGAATACTGGCATGAGGGGCAGCTGGGTAGCTCAGTGGATTGAGAGTCAGCCCTAGAGATGGGAGGTCCTAGGTTCAAATCTGACCTCAGACACTTCCTAGCTGTGTGACCCTGGGCAAGTCACTTGACTCCCATTGCCCATCCTTACCACTCTTCCACCTAGAAGCCAATACACAGAAGCTAAGGGTTAAAAAAAAAGAATACTGGCATGGGTGACTGGGAGGATAGTTATGCCTTTATATCCTCCAGGAGAAGGAAATCTCTCAGGAGCAAGGGAACAATATCAGATTTTATCTTTGTATCACTTGGGCAGCCAGATGGTACAATGGATAGAGCACTGGACCCCGAGTCATAAAGGCTCATCTTCTTGAGTTCAAATCTGACCTCAGACACTGACTAGTTGTGTGACCCTGGGTAGGTCACTTAATTTTGTTTGCCTCAATTTCCTCATCTATAAAATGAACTGGAGAATGAAATGGCAAACCACTTTAGGATCTTTACCAAGAAAACCCTAAATAGAGTCATGAAGAATCAGACATGACAGAAATGAACAATAATCACTAGGCCTAGTGCAACTTCTTGTATATAGTAGATAAATATTTGTTGAATTGATTTGAGATGCTAGTGACTCATTAGGTCAGATTGCTCAAGCTTATTCCTTATTTCTATGGGAGCAGATGGCTGAATGTTATTCTCTCCAAGTTATTTTAAATGAGCAAGTCAAAGAATTTCAAAGGCCATGTTCTCTAGTATGGTGTGTGGGGGGGGGGAGGAGGAAAAAGAGAACAAGTATTGGGTGGAATCCATAGTAGACTACTTAGAGAGGAGGAAGAGAGACAAGCTTATAAGACAGAGAAGAAGAGACAAAGAGAAAGGTGAACCAAATTAAGTGGTACCAATATGGTAGGCCACAGGACCATCAATTTAGAGCTAGAAGGGCATCAGAAGCTGCCAGAGGCCATTGTCAACACCATCACTTTATAGTTGGGGAAATTTCCCTGACAAAGTCCTATGACAAAGGTACTATAAATATTATTACCCTAATTTTATATATAAGGAAACTGAGACTCATGGAGGTTTGACTTTTCATTTCTTTTCTTTAATTTTTAATCATTTATTAATATTCATTTTTAACATGGTTACATGCTTCATGCCCCTACTTTCCCCTTCACCCCCCGCACCACCCCCACCCATGGCTGATGCACATTTCCACTGGTTTTATCATGTGTCCTTGTTCAGGGCCTATTTCCAAATTGTTAGTTGTATTGGTGTGGTAGTTTCGAGTCCACATCCCCAATCATGTCCTCCTCAGCCCATGTGTTCAAGCTGTTGTTTTTCTTCTGTGTTTCCTCTCCTGCAGTCCTTCCTCTGAATGTGGGTAGCATCTTTACCATAAATCCCTCCGAGCTATCCTGTGTCATTACATTGTTGCTGGTACAGAAGTCCATTGCATTAGATTTTACCACAGTATATCAGTCTCTGTGTACAATGTTCTTCTGGCTCTGCTCCTTTTACTCTGCATCAGTTCCTGGAGGTCATCGACTTTTCATTTCTAAGTTGTTTGACTTTCCAGTGGCCACACAGATAGTCAGTATTGGAGCAAGACTGTAAACTTTGGACTTCAAGTCAGGATCTTCCAGTCCAATCTTCTTTCTACCTCATTATGCCTTTTGTTAATCCCAGGACTCTAGAATAGAGTCATTCCCCTCACTCTGGAATTTCTCTAGATCTCTTTCCAGGCTCAGGCAAAAAATTCTATCCAGTAGGCACTATGTAATGAAAAACAGATTGGTATCTATACCTAGGAAGGTTGAAGCCTTCAGAGCTTACAGCTGATTGCCTTGTGTTTTGGGAGACTGCCCACAGAACCTGTCTCTTAGTTCAGCTCTCTTTTGGGGGGAAGGGAAAAATAACTGGGAACAAATAAATATATACTCTTATCAACACACACTCTCACACGCACACACACACACACACACACACACACACACTCTTCCTGGAATTCATCCATCTTCTAGTTTGAAGATGTTGCCCTGCATTGAAAGTGACCTGCCTGTGTCATTGACAACAGAATTGGTTGAAAAACTAGAATTCAGCCATTCATGCAGTTGAATTAGGAAAATTCTACTTCATGTGGGTGTAGCCAGGCTAGATGATGGCTTCACATCTGCCACACCTGATGGTGGACTAAAGGGGCAGATAGTATGGGGAAGAATCCTGTATTTAACCATGAGACTCTCACTGTTCATGGATCCTTTCCTATCCATTTACTGTGGAGGATCTTGTCCCACCAACATGAAGGAGAGAAAGAAAGCTAACTACCTGGAATCAGTTGGTGACAGCCATCCATCCTTTGATTTGACAAGGAGTTGTTGTGTATGTAGCTCTTTATGGTTAGCGAGCAGAACACTTTGCCTACATAATGTTATTATATTCCTTCAAAGAAAAACATCTAGGTATCTATGTACCTATATAGATGTAACTCTATACATCTTTTTATACTGATGGAGGAACTCACAACCTACGGTGAGAAGCAGCAAAGCCAGGGTTGACTGTCCATACAAGAAGAACCAAATGGATGAAGAATGACTGTTGTGATGTGTAATTGGATAGACATGGATTACCTCTAGCTTTGACAGCAACTGAAGATGAACAATGAATTGGGTGCAGAATTCAACAGGTACTTAGCATAGTGCCTGGTACTGTTGTTGATGTTCAATTGTTCCATCATGTCTGATTCTTTGGGACCCTGTGAACCATAGCATGCCTGGTCCATACTGTCCATGTAGTTTTCTTGGCAAAGATGCTGGAGTGGTTTTCTATTTCCTCCTCCAGGGTATCACCTTTTGTCAGAACTCTCCACTATGACCTGTCCTTCTTGGCACAACTCATAGTTTCATTCTGTGCCATGACAAGGCAACAATCCAACTTGGCACTAACAAATGTTTACTGTCTTTCTTGGTTTCCTTTAAGTGCCAACTAAAATCCCATCTTCTACAGGAAGGTTTCTCCAACCCCTCTTAATGACAATATCTTCCCTTTCTCAGTTATTTGTTGTTTATCCTACTTATCACTTGTTTGTACATATCTGTTTGCTTATTGTCTCCATTAGATTGTTCACTCCTTGAGAGGATAGAGTCTGTCTTTTGCTTCTTTTTGTATCATCAATACAGTGCCTGGCATATAGTAGGTGCTTATTAAAAGTTGGTTGAGTGTTGAGGTGAACTGCTTGAGCTACATTTGAGAAACTATGCAGCACTTTTAAGCTTCTCCCTCAAACAAATGACAGCCTCTTAAGCATCAGTTTTCCCTTTTTCCAGGGATGTTGTATGAGTCATAGAATATCATGTTTTGTTTGTTTGTTTTTGGGGTTTTTCTGGTGTTTCTTTTTTCTTTTCTTTTTTTTTTATTTTAATTTTGAATATTTTCCCATAGTTACGTTACATGTTCTTTCCCTCTCCCACAAACCTCCCACCCCCCTGTGGCCGACACATAATTCCACTGGGTTTTACATGTATCATTGAATATCATGTTTTTCAAAGATGTAAAGTTGAATATCATCCAAAGGGCAATGGATAAGTGGACATATGGTGGGCTACATAATATCACCAAGGGTGAATTTCATGGCAGCAATGGTATAAAGGATATCATGAGAAAAGGGAGTGGGTTGGTCATGTAGTAGGAAGGATATTTCAAAGGAAGGAATTCCATATATTGAGTATGCCTATTTATACTTCTTTTCCTATGCAATCTTCAATCCCATGCCAGGATGAAGCAGCTGAGAAGAATTTCAATGGAGGAAATAGGCATATAGTAGATAGATGATGAATGAATGCATTCCAAGCTCAGGATCATAGGATTGTAGGTGTGGAGCTGGAAAAGTAAGAGTCTCTCCATTCTAGTCTTCACATTTTCTACACCGGTACTCAAGGACGAGAGATTAAATTGCTTGCATAGTTACAAAGAGTTAGAGGCAAGATTTGAACCTAAGTCCTTCTCACTCCAAGACCAGCATTCTATTTACTATGTTTCACTTCTCTCCCAACAAGCAGGTTCTGTCATGGTGATGATGAATGAAAAGGGAGCTATCAGAGAAGATAATGTTTCCTGCAATCAGATTTATATGCAAAGCCCTGGGCTCCTGGGGAGGAAGGAAAAGCCATCCATCCTGGGAATACTTCCTGCATGTATTCCTTTAGGTGCCCAGCAGCTCATTAACCTTCTCCTTCATCTGACTGGCCAGCGGTGGCTGCATTAAGATAGCATATGCCTTGATATGGACAATCTTCTTAGAAAATGGATTAGCAGGTGCTTAGTCCCATCTTAGAGCCTGGCTGGTTAATGACGTCACTTAATCAGCTTGGGTAATGTCATTTCTTTGCCTTGATCATAGTAATCGTCACCTCGGGAGCAGTAGGGCTGCTGGCACCATTCCCATCCAAAATTATTCACTCTCTGGGTGGTGAGGATGGTGATGTTTTTCTCTACCACTGCTTAATGAGGATGGGCTAAGTGACTTATTCATCACTCAGGAAGAGATGGGTTTAATCTAATTCTGGCTTAGCAACAGTAAACCCCAACCTAGCTTGTGGGAATTAGAGAATTTGAGACCTAGAAGAGCCTAAGGCCAAACTCGTTTTTATTTTTAAATTTTGTTGACACTTTTCCATTTTCCTCATAGCCATTCCTGCAGATACATCCCTTAGAAATCTCCTTTGTAGCAAGGAAAAACAGATAAAAAAAACCCCTCAAACAAAAAAACCAGAAACAACTGATAGAGGCATCATCCAGGAGCATGAAGGCAACGTTCTGCTCTTCTCCCCTCCCATCTCCTTTCAACCAAGAAGAGGGAGGGATGTTTTATTTCTCGTTCTCGGGGATTGAGATTGGTCGTCAACGTTCATTAGAGTTTGCCTTGCAATATTTATTTTTCTTTTCATGAATGTCGTAACTGTGCAGATTTTTATTTTTTTTGTGACTCCATTCTGCAAACATTCTTACAAATGTCCCCATCTTTCTCCGAATTCCTTGTAATCTTTGTCTTCTAGGCTCAATTCCTTTCCATTACATTTGATGGAGGTGAGCAATGGGCAGCGATAGAAGCAGAATCCTCATGTTCTGAAATCTTGTATTTCTTACTAGTTAGCACTACTTAAGCATAAATTGCAGAATCTTTAGTTTTAGCATTAGTCAAGCACAAAAGGCAAAATCTGCATTACTTATTGGTTATCCATTCTATAGTATCAATCACTAATTAATTATTTATTAAGTTCCGTACTCTTCTGTGTATCAGCTTTGTGCTGTTCCATATTATTAATCACATATTAAATTCTCAACTGTTAGGCATTTTCAATTACCTACAATTGTTGTCTACTTTACTATATCTCTCCTATGTTCCTTTCTTTGATGAAGGCCTACCTTGACAAATGATGGTAGGTGGGACAATGGGGGGAACATAGAACATGCACGCTAAGGGCTCTGGCAGTCCAGGGGATCCCTCCTAAACCTGCACATGTTCCTTATTCCCTTCCTGGTGTCCTCAAGATAACCTATGACGTAGCAGACCCCAAACCACCCTTCTGTCGGAATCTGGATCTACTTTCTTGGCACTCATTTTCAGGAGTTTTCAGCCTGTAACATCCAGAAGTGGGCTATTCTGAGAAAAGATGGAGATTTTCCTGGAATGGCAGGCAACAAGCCCCTACCTCCTCAATAAATATACTAACCTTGAGCTACCCTTTAGGCTATTCTACCAGCTCCAGGCAATTCTACTAGCCCCTAGGCTATTTCACCAGCCTATGCTATAATACTATTTTAAAGACCTCATCTTTAAATAAAATTCTTTCATACTTCTGGATTAAATGGAGTTTTGAGCCTTCTGTTCTTAGGCTGAGATGCTGCTACAAACTTGAGTGTGTTTTTCCAAACACATTCAAATATCATTTTTTTCAGTTATCTAGTCAGTGGGAACCCACTATGTGTCTAGTCTTTTTCCTCCTTCCTTCCTTCCTTCCTTCCTTCCTTCCTTCCTTCCTTCCTTCTTTCCTTCCTTCCTTCCTTCCTTTCCTTCCTTTGTTCCTTATTCATTTAAAAATATTTGCATTCCAAATTCCCTCTTTCCCACCCAATGAGAAGGTAAGGAATATGATAACCATTATAACTGTGAAAATATGCAAAATTTAGTGTTTTTCCTACCACAGTTCTATAAAGAAAGGCAACCCTTGTGGAGAAGAGATCTGGCATCCTTGGCACCACTACCAACTGCCACTAAAGGGCAGTTAAACCCAGAAGTCCCAGAGTAGTGATGATGCCCAGATGACACTGGCTATGCTTCCAGAGCAGTCTCTGAAGCGATCCTAGAAGGAAGCCAGCTTCTGTGGTGCTATAGTCCCTGCCTCCTCAGCAATCAGAGCTCCTGCAGACTCAGAAAAGGAAGTTCTCACGCTTGTCAAAGTCCTTGGCATTGTCAAGTGGCTCAATGTCAACTCGACACCAAATGTGGTTTTATTAGTAGAAATGACATTAAAGAAAATATCATCTGCTTTGCCATTCCACCCTAAGGAATATTGGACCTTCCCATGTGTAATGCATCTGAACTCCTCCTTTATAAGTTGTCTCCATCTATTAGAATGTAAACTCCTGGGGGCAGCTGGGTGGCTCAGTGGAATGAGAACCAGGCCTAGAGAAGGGAGGTCCTAGATTCAAATCTGGCCTCAGACACTTCCCAGCTGTGTGACCCTGGGCAAGTCACTTAACCCCCATTGCCTAGCCCTTACCACTCTTCTGCCTTGAAGCCAATACACAGTATTGACTCCAAGATGGATGGTCAGGGTTTAAAAAAAGAAAAGAATGTAAATTCCTTTTGATAATATATGTATAACCAGTGGAATTGCTTGTCATCCCTGGGAGGGTAGAGGGAAGAGGGGAGGGAAAAACCATGAATCATGTAGCTTTGGAAAACTTATGTGTAAGTTTGTTATTGGAATAAAATAAAGATAACATTTTTTTTAAAAGGATGTAAACTTGATTTTCGATTTGTAAATTTATTCCTTTGCACAGGCCTTGGCACATAGTTAATACTTAATAAATGCTTTTTATTCATTCATTCACAGAAAGTGCTGCTGAGAATATTTTGGCATTTGTCTTTAACCTTGTTGGAGGTTAAATCCCTTTATTTTGTAAATCAGGAAATGGATTTGCCTAAGGCCAGTGGGGTTATAAATCATAGAACCTGCCTGTATTTGAATCCAGGTCAGTGTTCTTTCTGCTCTACTATAAGACCTTCTGGTTTCCTTCTGTTATCTAGGAAACCCTATCTTGCTTTGTAAATAATTGGAAACTCCTGAGCAAACTCATAGCTCCATCCAGATGTCTTCTAGACCAGCTGTGTTCAGAGAGAACTTTTCTGTCGTCTTTCAGATTTCCTCTTGTTTAGGTCTCTCTCTTTTCTCTGTCAGAGATTTCTGCCCCAGGACATGCTTCATGTTTATGATGGTTCTTTGTGGCAGCTGTTCTACTTTGATATCAAACTGTTCGGTTTCCCTTTTGTGAATTAAATGCTTGTCATGATGTGAATGTAGTCAGAAAACATGACTTAGAATTGCAGCTCTGAAACTTCCTAGCTGTGTGTCCTAGCCAAGTTACTTAATAGCTAGGATTTATACAGCACCTATTAGGTGCCAAGTAGGACAGCTAGGTGTCACAATGGTTAGAGTTGGCCTTGGAATAAGGAGGACTCATCTTCATGAGTGCAAATCTAACCTCAGACTCTTATTAGTAGTATGACCCTGGGAAAGTCACTTAACCCTGTTTGCCTCAGATCCTCATCTATAACAATGAGCTGGAGGAGGAAATGGCAAGTCACTCCAGTGTCTTTGCCAAGAAAACTCCAAAATGAAGTTATAAAGCTTTAGAAATGACTGAAACACAAATGTGCCAGGTACAGTGCTAAGTGTTTTGCAATTATAATCTTGATCTCACATGATCCTCACAGTAAACCTGGGTGGTAAATGCTATTATTATGCCCATTTTGTGTATGAGGAAACTGAGGCAAACAGAGGTTAAGTGATTTGTCCAGGGTCCCACAACTAGTAAGTGTCTAAGGTCAAATTTGAATACAGGTCTTCAAGGCTCCAGGCCTGGCACTCTAGCAAGGGCCATCTTGCTGCCTCTTGAGCATCAGTTTCCTGATCCGGAAAATGAGAGGATTTCCAAGGAGAACAATGACAAGAGAAAGTCTCCAGACAGAACAAAATATTCTCAGTATTATTTTCTATAAATGAATGAATAGAAAAAGCATTTATTAAGTGTTAGCTATATGCAAAGTACTATCCAAAGGGATAAACATAAATATAATTGAAAATTAACTCAGAGCTTGACCTCAAGGGGTTTATATTCTAGGGTCATCTAGTCCAATGTCTTCCTTTTACATTTCAGAACAATATTTTAGCTTTGTCCATTAAAGGGGGAGAATAGCTGGAGCTGAAGGGATTCAGGGAAAGGAGAAATCCCTGTAGCCTGGAGTGCACGGGAAAAAAGAACAAACATTGAGGACGGTGAGGTAGCATGTGATGGTGCACAATGAGTTGTGGTACAATTGGACCATGAGGGCTCCAGGTGAGCAGAAAGAGAGAATGGTAAGCAGAGAGGTCTCCCAGTTTAATCACCTCTTCCCTCCTCCCAGACAGGCAGAGACAGAAATAATAATAATGAGCATGACATACATGGGAGACAGGAAAATGACCTCCCTAAAATAAGGAGTGTGTGTCGGGAGGAAGAGAGAGTAGAGGTCCGTGGCATAATTTTGGAATTGGAAGATGTGTTCTTCTACTTACTAGCTGTGTGATCTTGGGAAAATAATTTACTTGATTGGGCCTCAAATTCCTCATCTGTAAAATGAGAGGATTAGACTACATGAAGTAGTTGGTATGTTAGATGAAGCCAGAGGAGGCAGCTGGGTGGCTCAGAAGATTGAGAGCCAGGCCCAAAGATGGGAGGTCCTGAGTTCAAATCCAGCCTCAGACACTTCCTAGCTGTGTGACCCTGGGCAAGTCACTTGAATCCCATTGCCTAGTCCTTATCGCTCTTCTGCCTTAGAACCAATACACAGTACTGACTCTAACGCAAAAGGTAAAGATTTTAAAAAAAAAATATGGAGCCGGATTATGGAGAACCTAATGAAAGGCAAGTCTTGTAGAGTTGCTTGAGATAGAGAAGGTATGTTTTGGTCTAAGGGGAGTGGAAAGAGAGGAGAAAGACCTTCCATTTTTTTTATAAAGTGTTAAATGGCAGAGAAGTGAAGCCTGCCTACTTTGGGAGAATACAGCTATATTTTTGGATGTTGCATCTGTGAGTCTTCAGTAAAATGACCTCAGGTTCAAACCAGGCCATCCCTCTCTCAATACCACAACTCATACCAATATGCTTACTTTGACCAGCCAGCCAGATGTCACATTAATTGAAAATGAAAAGCATTTAGTCAAAGAGCAGAGCAAATAATATGACTAAAGAATCCCCTTTGTATACAGGGAATATACCCTCCCACAGTAGGGAAGGGCACACGTGGAGAACATGTGACCAACAATGGCGCACACAGGGGCAAGTGTGGCCAAGGAACACGGTGATGGGATGTGTTCTAGGAACTCATGTGGACAGGATGAATTGCAAACCATCTCCCTGCTCTATGATGTTAGGTCTTCTGGTGAGATCATCACAGCGTCCTCTGAATCACATCTCTTGTTCTCTTCTGGGCATCAGATCATCTGCTGGTCATTGCATTTCCACTCTCCATCATAATGTTGCTGCTGGACTTCTCTGCTGACCTTGTGATCTCACCAAACTCTCCTTTGTTGAACTCCAGCTCTCCAGGGTCATCTGATGGCCTCTGTTCTTATCTACGAGTGTGTAATGGCTAGAAAGCCTCTCCCTGCTCAGGCAGACTAATATTCTTTTAGGTGATCTGAATGTAATTATCCTTGACTAGGTCAAGATGACATTCTTTGATTGTAGAGCTAATGGTATAAACTACCACACACATTTAGGACAGCCAGCAGAAGTCAGCAGAATGTTCCTTAAGCTTTCTGTTTTTTTGTACTGTTTTTGAGTGGGCTGATTTAAGGTGCACAATCCCAGACACATATCAGACTTGTGGATAGGAAACTCCTTTTACCTTTCATTATATTCCTGATTATCAACTTGAGTCCATCCAAATCTATTTTAAATATTGTTACCCACCCCATCCCTCTGCCCACCAATTCCATAGAAGTTGTGTGGGATCCATCTCATTCCCAAGATGCTTTTTGATTTGCCTGTAAATGAAGTTAAGGCAAGAACTAAAGAACTAGTGAGACATCTAAGCTATTTTCTTTCCTTTATTATGCATATTGTCTAGGAATAAAAGCATAGTGACTTCTCTTTGTCTACCTCCACATGGCTGTCTATACAGGTAAGACAATGGGCAGGTGTCCATTTCCTCCCCCTTTGGCACAAGATAGGGAACATTGAAAATAGGAGTCTCGGCATCTCACCACCATTGGCTTTCAAATACTGTAGAGTAAGGGATGTTAAAATCCAGAATTCCCAGGGGCTTTGCCACTGAGAACAGAACCAGAACATCTCTGGGGCTGGGAAGCTATCTGTACAATTGTGATGTAGAATGGCCTTTCGGGGCATGGAATCTGTCTACTCCCTGGTTCTGCATGGGGCATGAGCTTTAGGCTCAGAGCCCAGGAGTAGTGGCTGATCCATCTGTCAAAATTTCTGAGAAAAAGAAAGAAGGCCAGAAAGCTATGCTGCCTCTCCAAAGACAGCCAGTCCTTTTTAGAGCTGTGTGACCTTGAGAGGACAAGAGTCACTTAACCTCTAAGGTTAAATGTCTTCACCTTAGTGTCCTCATCTGCAAAGTGAGGGCACTGGGCCAGCTAATCTCCAAGGCGCTTCCAGCTCTGACATTCTGGAGATTAAGAGTTGCATTGCTGTTATGTTTTTCAGTTTTTATTTGAACTACAGTTTTTTAAAAAGAATTTAACTATACAATCAAACAAACATAAAAGGAAGAAGTTGGATTGGATGGCCCTTGAGAGCAGCTTCATGATTTGGAAAATCCATGTAAAACTTTTTGGCTCTCCCTTCATACCAGAGAAGAGGTCCAATTTTTTTCTTTTTCTTTTATGGGATATTTACAATATCTTATATGTATTTATGAGTTACTAAACTTTAAAGAGATTCTAGTCTTTGCTGTCATCTGTTGACTTTCTCATTCTTTTGAAGAACTTTAACTTTTTACTTATTTTTACTTTTAAAAGGAAATTGTATATGTTTATGATATTAGAAGATAAAATATATTGATATCATAAGTACTATATTTATATTTTATGCATATTTAAGTTTCTAAACTTTTTCTCTGTCATCTGCAGTTTCTGTAAATCTCCCTCCAAAATTCCCATTTAATTTCTTATGCTGACCCATGACATATTGAAATTACAATGAGGTAAGTTACAATGTGGAAGGGAATACCTTGTGTGTATTATGTGTATGTGTAAAACATTTGAGGAAACTGAGGTAAGCAGATATTAAGTGACTTACTCAGGGTTACACAAGTTTCTGGGGCCAGCTTTAAATTCTGGTTTAACAGATTCCAGATTGTAAGGCAGCTAGGTGGTACAACAGATAGAATGCCAGGATTAGAGTGAAAGACTCATCTTCCCGAGTTCAAATCTGGCCTCAGATACTTACTAGATGACTTCTGGCATTTTTTTCATCTCTAAATCTGTAATCCTGTGACCATCTTATCCTCAGTCTTCTCAACATAAGCTTTATTTCCAAAGGGTTCTTCTATCAACTCTATTTCAATGAATAATTAGCTAAAATATTAGCTGGTAAGCCAGCAATTACCATTTCTATATGGCTTTGAGGTTGCCAAAGCTCTTTTATCTTTTTTTTTTTCAAAGCTAGGTGGCTCAGTGGATAGAGCATAGGACTTGCAGTCAGGAAGGCCTGAGTTCAAAATCAGCCTCAGATAGACACTTACTAGCTGTGTGACCATGGAGAAATCATTAAAGCCTGTTTGCCTCAGTTTCCTCACCTGTAGAATGAGCTGGAGAAGGAAATAGGGAGACAAAGAGGTAGACAGGACTGAAACAAAAACAATAGCAGCAACTATCTCCCAGGGTTGTTATGAGGGTCAAATGAGATCTTATCTGGAAAGTATTTTGCAAACTTTAAAGGCTACATAAATATGAGCTATTATAATGAGGATTTCTATGAGATATTGTACAAGTTGTTGAGTTTTGTTGTTTTTCTTTTTGTTCAGACTTGTGGTTTCATTGGAAGGGCAGGGAAAATCCCTCCATCAATTGTTGCTGTGGTTGAGTTGTTTTCAGTATCATACAACTCTTCAAGACTGTTTGGTTTTTCTTGGCAAAGATACTGGGATGGTTTGCCATTTCCTTCTCCAGTTCATTTTACATATGAAGAAACTGAAGCAAATAATAGGACTAAGTGACTTGCCCAGGATCATACACCTACTAAGTAATTGAGGCCAGATTTGAACTCAGGAAATTGAATCTTACTGACTCCAGGATCAGCCCTCTATCCATTGCTCCACTTATTTGCACCTCTCCACCATTGTAGATCAGCAAATAGGAGGAGGCAGCTAGGTAGCAGAGTGGATAGAATACTAGTCTTGGAGTTAAAATCTAGCATCAGATACTTCCTAGCTGCATAACTCTGGGCAAATCATTTGATCCCAGTTGCTTGGAGGGAGTGAGGAAGAAAAAGAGAGAGAGAGAAAGAGAGAGAGAGAGAGAGAAGAAGAAGAAGAAAAAGAAGAAGAAGGAGGAGGAGGAGGAGGACGAGGAGGAGGAGGAGGAGGAGGAGGAGAGAAGAGAAGAAGAGAAGAGAGAATGAAAATGCCAGCAAAAAGTCTGCAACTCATAATTTTAGAGATTTGCTTGGGGCCACATAGCTCCAATGGCCATATTGGAGGCCAGACTTAGACCTAGTACCAGTATTGTTATCTTCATTTTTATGGGGAGGAAACTGAGGTTTAGAGAAGAATTGACTTGCCTAAGTGTCAGAGCTCAGTTTCCTAATTCCATTTTCAAAAACATTAGTAAAGTAATTTGTTTTCCCCTTCTCCCTCCTCCCCACCTAATTTTAAAAAGCCAATTCTGGAAAAGTGAGAATCCTTTAAAACCTAAATGAACTTAGCCCTAAAGGCTGAATTTCAAGGCTTAGAGGAGATATATTTTAGGCTAGTGACCCTCCCTGTCCCCTCTTTGAGTCCCACCACATGTGTGACTGTCTCCTTGAGAGGCTGGCTCTGGGGATAATCACACGTTGCCAGTAGCTAAAACCCTAACCAGTGGTTTTCAGCTGATGACTGGTGACATTTTTGGTTTCCTCTTATTTTTAGCTTGTTTTTCTATGCTACCTGAAAAATGCCCCCTGAGCATCATCTGATACGAGCATTGGGGACCACATCTCAAATTTGCCCACCCAGAATCCCAGAACCTTTAAAACTAAAGCCCCCCTGATATCCACAATGTTTTTTTTTTTTACTGCTTTCATCCCTTTGCTTCTCTATTCTCTGGGAGCCCCATGAGGGTCCATTCCAGAAAAAAGCCTCCTTAGTAGTTCTCATGGCCATTTCCTCATAATGATTAAGTAGGGCCACTAGAATTATCACATTTAACAGATGAGGAAACTTGAGGCTTAGAGAGATGAAAGGATTTGCCAAGGAATCACAGAGCAAGTAAATGTTGGAGGTGGTATTTTAACTGAAGTTGTTCCCCTATGATCATTTGGCTAATAAGAGTCGGAGGCAGCACTTGAACCCAGATCATTTCTACTTCAATTCCAGCACCCTGGCTTCTATGGCATACTACCTCTTCAAGAGCACGGACAAGGATTATATCTTATTTCATCTTTATATGTCGGGTACATAGCCCAGTGCATACAGCAGGCATTGAATAAGTGCTGATTGAATTGAATTGAGAGAGTGTAGGAGATGTGAGTTCAAGTTAGAAACCTGAAATCCTTATTTCTGGCTTGATGTCTTTGAGGCTTGTACCATGAACTTGGCAGCGTGAGCATTGACTGTGCCCTTAATGATGTCGTGCATTCTCAGAATTATTATTCAGTATGCTAATTTAATGATTACAGGATTCTCTATTTAGAGCCAGAAGGAAACTGAGAGATCATCCAGGCCAACTTCCCTCACCCAGGCTCCCACCCCTCTCCTTTTCCTAATGAGAAATGAAGTGGCTTGCCTAAGGTTTACACTTAAGGCTGGGTTAGTTACAAAGTCTTCACAGATGTTTTCGGAAATGACAGAGCTTTAGGTTTTCTGTCTTTTCCTTTTAATAGTTCCCGAATGATTCTCTCTTGTGCTCCCCAAGGCTATGATTAAGATATTTCTCCTTCTCCCTTAACCTTCCTATGCCACTCTTTTTCCTTTCTTTCATTCAGCAGTTAAGCTTCCTACTCTAACTCAGTTAAGAGGCACAGTTGATAGAACAGGAGGTCTGGAGTTAAGAAGATGTGAGTTCAAACCTAGTTGTAGACAAGTACTAGATGTATGACCCTGAGCAAGTCTCTTAACCCAGTTTGCCTCAGTTTCCTCAACTGTAAAATGAGCTGGAGAAGGAAATGGAAAATCACTCCAGTGTCTTTGCCAAGAGAATCCCAAAAGGGACCACAAAGAGTTGGACATGTCTGAACAACAATACCCATTCTGAGTTCCCTCAACCCCTACTACTCCTTATCTAAAAACCCCTCTGTTTCATCAGACATCCTTTTCTCCTTTGCTCCAGTTTGAGGAAGAAATCCCTTTTCTCTACATCATTGCCAGCCCCTTAATGCCCTCAATCCCGTCTCCTTGTTCCTCCAAGATTTCGTCATCCACCATCCCTCTCCCTTCTGCCTTAGTCATTCCCTTTTCGCTGGTTGTTTCCTCATTGCCAAAAACATACTTAGTTTCCTTCATCCTTAAAAACAAAACAACAGCAAAATCTTCAGTAGGTGTTAGATGAGACTTGGATTTGAATTGTGCCTCTAATACTTATGAGCTACATGGCCATGGGGACCTCTTTATTGCCTCTGTTTCTTCAACTGTGCCAAAATAGCACCTTTATTCTGAGCTGGTTGTGAGGATCAAATGAGTACGTGTAAAAGTCTGTACAAGCTAAAAGTGCGACATGAATGTAAGCTATTATGATCATTATCGTCATTATTATCGGTCTATTGTCCCATGTTTTTGTCTCTTCGCTTTTACTGCCAACCACCTAAAAAGAGTCACTGTCTTTATTGCCCTAGCACCTACACACTCTTCAGCTTTTATAATCTGCCTCCTGACCTCAATACTCTGTTGAAACTTCCTTCTCCAAGGTTACTGATAACCTCTGAGCTACTCAATTGGGAGGACTTTTCCCAGTCTTCACCCTGCTTGATGTGTCAGCTTATGACACCTGCGAACCATCACCATCCTTCTGGATGTTTCTCATCCCTTGGTTTCCTTCCCACTATTCTTGCCTGGCATTCCTCTTACCTGTTTGACTACTCCTCAGTCTCTTTTGCTTTTCCTTTGCTTATTCCCATCCTGCCCACTGAGCTTCAAAGGCTCCAGCCACGGTCTTCCTTGCTCTCTTGAATATATTCCTCTCTCCTTTGGGTCTCTGCTGGTGACTCCCCAATCAAATCTCTCTCCTGGGTGCCAATTGAACAATTCCAGTAGTCTGATAAGTATCTTCACATTGTTGTTCCATGAGCATCTCAAACTTAATGTTTCCAAATCAGAACTTGCCTCCTCCACTTCGAAATCTGTGATCCCCAAATGCCATCTAAAACCACCCCTCCTTTGAACTTCCCTGTCCCTACCAAGGAGACTGCTGTCTTCCTAGGCTTCCAACTTTGGAACAAGGGGCTTGATTCCTTTCTTAGCCTCCATAGCTAATCAGTTTCCAAAGCTTTTAAAGTCTACTTACATCCCATCCTTCTACCTAATCTCTGCCCTCATTCCTCCACCATTTTTTAGTTCCATTTTTCTAAAGGGAGACATACTTTGTGACTGTAGCAAGCACAGAAGTATATTTTCCCCAATACCTAGATGTACACTCCCCTTAGACTACCTCTGTCCCTGGGGAGAGCAGACCCAGACTTAATATGGCTTCTGTACACCACTGGTCCCACAAAATTTATGCCCAAATATGGCATAGCTGTTGGCTGAGTCTGGGTCTTGGGACTAGGTCAGGAAGGCTGTTCCTCTGGGGCTGGACATAAAATCCAGCATAGACTCCACTCCTGGACTTCCTGGTGGCTCGCTTTCTTGACCTTTTCCAGCTTACAAGGTCATTGTCATTTCTAATTTCTTTCATGTAGAAGTAAGAGAGAATGGGAGCAATGGAAGAAGGGGCTGGGCTCCAGCTTTGGCTTCATGATGGCTTTGGGTAAGAGAGGGTCTGAGGCCTTCCCTCCAACATGGAGGCCCTTAGCAGCTCAGCATCCCTCTCCCCCCATCCGTTTCTCATCCTTAAAATAAGAAGGTAAGTCTAAATGACCTTTCAGGTCCATTCTAACTATTATCTAATGTCCTTTCTGAGATTACCTCTCATTTCTTCACTGTCTATATTTTATACATATATAGGTGTATGTATAATATATATATTTAGGTATACTATAAAATCTATATTTAGATCTATCTATCTATATTTAGGTATACATGTATGTATATATCCTACTTATCACCATAGAGTTTAGACATATGTGTGGGACAGTAGATATAACCTCAGGCTCAAAGTTGGGAAGACCTAAGTTCAAATGAGACTTTAGCCACTTACTAGCTATATGACCCTGGGCAAGTCACTTAACCCTGTTTGCCTCAGTTTCCTCATTTCTCAAATGAGCTGGAGAAGAACATGGCAAACCATTCTAGTATCTTTTTTTTAAACCCAAATAGGAGTTACAGAGTCAGACAAGACTGAAACAATTGAACAATGAAAAACAACAAAGTATTTACTTGTTGTCTCACCATTAGAATATAAGCTCCTTGAAGATATGGGCTTTTTTATCTTTTGTCTCCCCAGTACCTAGCACAGTCTTTGGTAAATAGTAAATGCTTTAAAAATGGCTTTTTTGGTATTGTTTAATTTTTGCTTTATATTCCCAGTGCCTGACACAAGTCCTTTCATGCAATAGGTGCCTAATAATTGTTTGTTGAATGAAAGAATAAAGGGGACTCTGTGACTAGACTCCTAGTTGATTGAGAACATGCATTGGCCCTTTAAGCTGGTGCTCTTTCTCTCTGCCAAGTGTTTGAGGGCTCTGAATGAGTCATCCGGGCAGGAGGTATGTGAAGGCGGCAGGATCAGAAGGTTAATTATAGCCAGGGTCTGGCTGAGTCACAGAGACACCTTCCTCAGATTCTCCTTGCTTCTGAATCTCCCTAGGGAGAGAGAGATGGCTCTCCATGGGATATAGCCTAGATAAATCAAAGGCAGTGGGCAATAATGAACTGCTGCTTCCCAGACAGCAAGAAGGAAAGGATGCTGCCAAGTTGCCAAGAGAAGGAAACGACAGCCCTTTCTCATTAACCAGATCCTGGGTTTTTGTTTTATACTGGGACTTTGGGAAAGGAGTCATATCTCATGCTAGCAGCTGGGGAGATTGAGGGGAACTAGGACCAGGGCTAGGGTAGGGGGAGAGGAAAGAGAGAAAAAAGCAAAGAGAAGCTCAAGTGATGGAGAGGGAAGGAAGTCAGGGAGAGCAAAAAGAAAAGGGAGAAGAAGGGATACCAGGGATCAGAGAGGGAGAGGAAGAATGACAGGAGGAAATGGGCAGACTAAGGGGAGAAAAGATAGAGACAGAAAAAGCAAATGAAATGAAAGAGGAAGGAGGAGATGTGATGGAAGGCATGGGAAAGTGGAACAAGAGAGGGAGGGGAGAAGAAGAACATTTTTATGTAGTAGAAAAAGGAAATGGGGTATGAGTGATTGTACTCAACAGTTTCCCCACAAATAAGCCTGTCATTCCTATGACATAGAGCATAGTTTTTGATCCCAAACTAAAATTTCAGTAAGGTGTTCCTTGATTCTTAATTTATAGGCTCCAAGTTAGAAGTAACACGATCAGTCACCTAGTGCCTTTATCTTTTATAGAGGCAACTGAGTTCAACAACCTACCGAAGGTCACACAGGTAGTAGTTGAAACTCAAGTCTTTTTGACTCCAAATCCAGTACTGGCTACTGTTACCATTCAGTGAGAATTGCTGCTCGGACTTCGAGATTGAAGAGGATGTCATAGGTCATTGAAGGGTTTAGGGGGCCTCTGAGATCTCATATAACTTTCTATAAATGTATAATTGTTTATTTGGAAAAGACCAACATTCCACACATTTAGTTTTAGCTCAGGCAAATCTATTTCCTCTTATTCCCTCTGTACCAATCTGGTCTCAATATCCTCAGAGATACAGTGGAAAAAATTGTTTAAAATATGCCATCACTAGGAAGGCTACCCACTTAATGAAACTTCTGGCAATAGGTGAAAATGTCCTTTCTTACATTAAAAAAAGTCATTCCTTCTAACAGTGGTCTGGCACAGAAGATTGATCACTTAGTCTAGGACAGGTGGGACCAAGCACACTCTTAAAGAAAAGTTGACAGTCTCAAGACACTTCCTAGCTCTGTGACCCTGGGCAAGTCACTTAACCCCCATTGCCTAGTCCTTACCACTCTTCTGCTTTAGAGTCAATATATGGTATTGATTCTAAGATAGAAGGTAAGGATTTTTAAAAAGTTGACAGTCCTCTTTATTTGTCTGCTTATTTTTAATCCTTACCTTCTATCCTAGTATCAGCTCTAAGATAGAAGAGCAACAAGGGCTAGGCAATTGCATTAAGTGACACAGACAGGAAGTGTCTAAGGCCAGATTTAAACCCAGGTCCTCCCATCTCTAGGACTGGCTCTCAATCCACCATGCTGTAGCTAGCTGTCCAAGATAGTCCACTTTAAATGAGACACTGCTATGGATTCAGGACCTCTGGACCACAATCATTATCAATCATCTTTTCTCCAAAGCTTCATTGTGGCATACAGTTGACCTTGGATTCTTGAAAGCTATGCTAACAAAACATAAGTGTCTACCCAACTGGAAGGGCTTTGAGTGTGGACTCGATGATAGCTTGTCATTTCAGGATCATGGAATCATATGTCCTGGGA
This sequence comes from Gracilinanus agilis, assembly GCF_016433145.1. Taxonomy (NCBI): domain Eukaryota; kingdom Metazoa; phylum Chordata; class Mammalia; order Didelphimorphia; family Didelphidae; genus Gracilinanus; species Gracilinanus agilis. Next base: position 56,461,525 of record NC_058130.1, read on the forward strand.
TCATAGATTTAAAGCTAGAAAGGATGTGAGTGGCCATGTAGTCTAAATCTTTCATTTTATGGGAGTAGAAACTAAAGCCCAGATTTTTTAAATGTGATTTGTCCAAGGTCATGAAATACGGCAGAATTGGGATTTGACCCTAGTTATTTGGATTAGAACTGCCTTTAATCTAATATCTCCTAGAACCACTGGATCAAAGAGTACATGGAGGGATGTAAAGCGTAAGACTGGAAAGGTAGAAGGAGGCTAGGTTAGGAAGAGCTTTGAATGGCAGAGTATTTTATATTTCCTCCTGGAGGGCATAGGAAACCATTGTGAGTGGTGTGTGTGTGTGTGTGTGTGTGTGTGTGTGTGTGTGTGTGTGTGTGTGTGTGAATAAGGGAGGATCTGTGTCTCAGGAAAATCCATTTGGGGGATGAAATGGAGGATGGATTGGAGTGGGGAGAGACCCCCTTGGCAGGCTGTCGCCATAATCAAAGAGTGAGGTGATGAGGGTCTGAACCAACATGGCGGCGGGATCAGAGGGAGAGAAGGTATTTGAGAAATATTGCAGAGTTGGAATTGATGAGACATAGCAACCATGAGGATATAGGGGTGAGAGATAATGAGGAAATCAGTATGATTCCTGAGATTGTGAGCTACAGGGACTGGGAAGATGATGGTGCCCTTGAAAGTCATAGAGGAGTTGGGGGGGTTGAGAAGGAAAGAGAAAATGAAGGATTTGATCCCTTTCACCTCCATAGTTATTATCCAATGTCATGAGACATTACCATTTCTTATGGAGTTTTCTCTTTGTCCCTGGTCCCAGGAAGGTTCTTTGCATATCTCCTCCTAGCATATAGCACCCTCTACAGTAGCATGCCCAGGAGTACAGCAGGTTTATAGAATTCTGTCTCCAACTTGTCACAAACTCAGGTGGGGGTGGGGGAACACTCCCCACCTGCTTTCTCTGCCAAGATCTCCTCTGGCCAATCAGAACCCAGAGGGTGGGCAGTGGGGTTCTTTCAGCTGCTTGGAAGGGAGCTGGCAGGAAGGCAGGGTACAGAACCACAATCCATGTCTGAGCCTGGCCGTTAGGGGGACACCATGTTGAGCCCTGCCAGGCAATTCAGTTTTCTATTTGGTTTGGTTCTCCCAATTTCCTTTGTGGCCAAAGCATAGAAAGCTACCCAGAAGTGGAGAGGTTTACTGTGAAGGTGGGTGGGCAGCTGAGTTTGGTAGGGTTTTCCCTGGAATCTAATCTGTTCTTCAATGTAGAAAGGACAGGTGTGGTGTTCTCACGTGGAATTCTCCCTTCCAAAAATCTCATTAAACCATAGAACCTGCTCATGGAACAGCCAGGAGGCCAGCATTACTGGAGAACATGGTGGAGGTAAGGGCTAAGAAGGCTGGAATGGTATAAGAGGGCCGAGCGATGAAGGACTTTGAACAAAGAGAATGAGCTCCACAAAGAAAGCTTTATTTACTACCTGTTTCTTCTTTAGTTGGGCCCTTTCTCAGGATACCCACACAGGCTGGGATGGGTTTTAGGAGAGAACAGTGAGACTCAAGAGATATGAATTCTAGTCCCAGCTACAGCAGTAACCTTTGAGTAAGTGTTTCTTAAACTCTCGGGGCCTCAGACTGCAACATAATTGTCAAGAGGCTCAGGGTCAAGAACCTACCTCAGGGTCAGGATGACGGTACCCTGTGTGTTCCTGCCCCACTAGAGGCTCCGAGCCCTTTGGTAACTCATGTAGACAGCTTGACTTTCTGCCTGCTAAAAACCTATCTTTAAAGCCCAGCAGAAATGCCACTTCTTCTGGAAGCCTTCCCAGATCCCCCTACACACATTCTTTTCTGTCTCTGTCTCTCTCCCTCTCCTTCCCCTTTTCTCTCCCTCTCTCCGTCTTTCTCTCCCTATCTCTCTTTCTCTTTCTCTCTCTCTTTCTTTGTCTACTCTCTCTGTCTCTTCTCTCTCTCTCTCTCTCCCTTTCTCCCCCTCCCCAATTGGTGCTGACTTTTCTTTTTCCTTTCTTTTCCTTTTTTAAACCCATACCTTCCTTAGAATTAATACTGTGTATTGGTTCCAAGGCAGAACAATGGAAGGCAATGGGGGTTAAGTAACTGGACCATAGTCACATCACTAAGAAGTGTCTGAAGCTAAATTTGAACTCAGGACCTTCCTTCCCCAAACCTGGCTCTCAATCCACTGAGCACCTAGCTGTTCCTGGTGCTTACTTTTCCAATTTTTGATCAGCTTAACAAATGGCTTTTCCTTCCTCCTTGATGCTTTTACACACTTGCAGACTCCTGGAGAAAGAGACCTTAGAAATCACATATATTATTTTGGATTAGTCTTCTGTGTATATGTCAGCCTCCATTAGTAGACTAAATAAGAGAAGCTGCATGGTTACAGGAGTTCTTAATTTGGGGTCCACAGTATCAGTGGATATTTCAGGGAGCCTTGAACTTGAATGGGGACGAGCAAATTACATCTTTATCATCCTTAGTATTTTATATATTTGTTGATGTTCAGTCATTTCTTTGTGACCTCATTTAGGTTTTTCTTAACAAAGATTTGCCATTTCCTTTTCTAGCTCATTTTACAGATGAGGAAACCGAGGCAAAGAGGGTGGAGCGACTTGTTCAGGATCACATAGATAGTTTGCCATTTCCTTCTCCAGCTCATTTTACAGATAAGGAAACTGAGGCAAACAGGGTGAAGTGACTAGCCCAGGGTCATGCAGCTAGTAAGTAAGGCTGGATTGGTACTCACAAAGACGAGTCTTTCTGATTCCAAGCCCAATGCTCTATATTGTACCCCATTTTTATTTATTTTATATATTTAAGAACAGTATTTTGAGGAGATACTGCCACAGGGGCTCTCAACACATACAGACAGAGGTAAAAAGCCCCTGATTTAACAGAAAGGGCAATGGACAGGGAGTAGGAGAGCTTGGGTTCTCCTCCTGACTCTGACATTTAATCGCTGTGTTAAGCAAGTCACTTAACAGTGAATCTCCTTTCTGTCACTTATAAAATGAGAGATTTGAATTAGATGATTTCTAAAGCTCTCTCCTGGCCCCAGCTCCAGGAGGGCAGGGCATGTGTGTTTTCACATCTTTATATCTTCTCCCCTGCCTGATCACCACAGTGTCTACACTAGGCATTTCATAAGTGTTTGCTAATTTGAATTACACGAAGAATAGGTGGAAGCTGTGATTTTGTCAGTGTGGGTACACCCTGGGAGCTCTTTCCATCAGCCCAGATTTCAGCCCTATTATGACTTAGTAGGGAAGACTCAGGAAATTGCTTGTAGCACAGAGAAATGAAGAGACATGCCCAGGGTCACACAGTCACAACCAAATGCAGACCTTCCCCATTACCAGCCTGGCCCATCTCGCCACTGTTGAATTGAAGGTTCACAAAATAAATCCTCACGGAATGTGGATCGCAGCATTCTGTTCTTCATTTTAGTTTATTTTGTTTTTACTTGGGGGTATTAGTTTTAGATGAGTATTTTTTCTTTTTCTTTTTAAAATTTTCTTTTGAATATTTTCCCATAGTTACATGTTTCATGTTCTTTTGCTCACCCCCAAACCCCACTAATCCCTCTTAGATGAAGCACAATTCCACTGGGTTTTATAAGTATCATTGATTAAGACATAATTCCATATTATTGATAGTTGGATTAGAGTTATCGTTTAGTGTCTACATCCCCAATAATATCCCCATCAGCCCATGTGCTCAAGCAGTTGTTTTTCTTCTATGTGTCTCCTTCCACAGTTCTTCTTCTGAATGTGGCCAGTTTTCTTTCTCATAAGTCCCTCAGCCTTGCTCTGGATTCTTGCATTGCTGCTAGTAGAGAAGTCCGTTATGTTTGATTGTACCACAGTGTATCAGTCTCTGTGTACAATGTTCTCCTGGATCTTCTGCATCAGTTCCTGGAGGTCATTCCAGTTCACATGGAGTTCCTCCAGTTCATTATCCCTTTGAGCTCAATAGTATTCCATCACCAACAGATACCACAACTTGTTCAGCCATTCCCCAATCAAAGGACATTCTCTCATTTTCCAATTTTTTACCACCACAAAGAGTGCAGCTATAAATATTTTTGTACAAGTCTTTTTCCTTATTATCTCTTTGGGGTATAAACCAAGCAGTGCTATGGCTGGACCAAAAGGCAGATAGTCTTTTAAAGCCCTTTGAGCATAGTTCCAAATTGCCATCCAGAATGGTTGATCAGTTCACAACTTCACCAGCAATGCATTAATGTCCCAATTTTGCCTCATCCTCTCCAACATTCATTACTCTTCCTTGCTGTCATTTTAGCCAATCTGCTAGGTGTGAGGTGATACCTCAGAGTTGTTTTGATTTGCATTTCTCTGATTATTAGAGATTTAGAACACTTTCTCATGTGCTTATTGATAGTTTTGATTTCTTTATCTGAAAATTGCCTATTCATGTCCCTTGCCTATTTATCGATTGGGGGATGGCTTGATTTTTTGTACAATTGATTTAGCTCCTTGTATATTTGAGTAATTAGACCTTTATCTGAGTTTTTTGTTATAAAGATTTTTTTCCCCAATTTGTTGCTTCCTTTCTAATTTTGGTAACATTGGTTTTGTCTGTTGAAAAACTTTTTAGTTTAATGTAGTCAAAATTATTTATTTTACGTTTTGTCATTTTTTCTAACTCTTGCTTGGTTTTAAAATCTTTCCTTTCCCAGAGATCTGACAAGTATACAATTCTGTGCTCACCCAATTTACCTATAGTTTCCTTCTTTATATTCAAGTCATCCACTCATTCTGAGTTTATCTTATATAGGATGTGAGATGTTGATCTAAACCCAATCCCTCCCATATTGTTTTCCCAGCAGTTTTTGTCAAATAGTGGGTTTTTGTCCCAAAAGCTGGGTTCTTTGGGTTTATCGTAGACTGTCTTGCTGAGGTTGCTTACCCCTAGTCTATTCCACTGATCTTCCCTTCTGTCTCTTAGCCAGTACCATATTGTTTTGATGACTGCTGCATTATAGTATAGTTTAAGATCTGGCACTGCTAGGCCACCTTCCTTCATATTTTTTCATTATTTCCCTTGATATTCTTGGTCTTTTGTTCTTCCAAATGAACTTTGTTATAGTTTTTTCTAATTCAGTAAAAAAGTTTTTTGGTATTTTGATAGATATAGCACTAAATAGGTAAATTAATCTGGGTAGAATTGTCATTTTTATTATGTTAACTCATCCTACCCATGAGCAATCAATGTTTTTCCAATTGTTTAGATCTAGTTTTAATTGTGTGGAAAGGGTTTCACAGTTGGGTTCATATAATTCCTGTGTTTCTCTTGGTAGACAGATTCCTAAGTATTTTACATTGTCTAGGGTGATTTAAAATGGAATTTCTCTTTCTAACTCTTCCTGGTGCTGCAATGTGTTGGAAATGTATAGAAATGCTGATGATATATATGCGTTTATTTTGTATTCTGCAACTTTGCTAAAGTTGTTGATTATTTCCACTAACTTTTTAGTTGATTCTCTAGGATTTTTTAAGTAGACCATCATATCATCTTCAAAGAGTGATAGCTTGGTCTAAATGAGTATTTTCTTACAACAATAACTAATATGGAAGTCTGTTTTGCATGATAATCCATGTATAACCAGATCAAATGGCTTATCATCTCCGGGATCGGGGATTCAAGGGAGGGAGGAAGACAGTTTGGATCTTATAATTTCAGAAAATGTATGTCAAAAATTATTATTCCATGTAATTGGGAAAATAAAATATTAAAAATAAATAAATACATGCCACAAAGAGGGGAATTTTCTGACATCAGTATTTATAAATATTAATTTTAAAAAGCAATGTTAAAGATGTCACATACATAATCAATACAATAAACACACACAATCAATAAACATTTATTTGGCTTCAAAGCCAAGCCTGGAGACATTGGTTCAAATCTGACCTCAGATAGTTCCTCACTATGTGACCCTGGGTAAGTCACTTAATCATGTTTGTCTAGTCCTCACTGCTCTACTGCCTTGGAACTGATACTTAAGATTGATTTTCAGGCAGAAGATAAGGAATGAAAAATAGACAAAATAAATAATGGTTAAGTGCCTACTGTGATTCGATTTCAATTCAATTAGAAAAGATATTTATTAATTCTTGCTATTTCAATGTGCCAGGGGCAGGTGATACTCAAGTAAAAAAACAAGAACCCCAAACCTGTTTAACATTGGTTGTGCCTTACAATTTAATAGTGCCGACAGAATAAGTCTTTTAGGTAAGTAGAGGAAATAAGGTCAACGGTAATAAGGACCTGAGAGATGCCCAAAATGATATTAATAATAACAACAACAAAAACCCCATTAAAGGTCAAGCTGATGTGATTTCAGGAGTTGGATAGTTTCCCCTTCTGCCATCAGGATGCCCACCACCACAATGTTCCTCTTCACATTCCACTGGCAAGCATGAGCTTTGCCAAAGGTCCACAATAACATGGAGAATATTTATATGGTAGTTTTTTGTCAGCACTTCTATCTCTTTTCTGTCCCAAGAAAGACATGTATTGTTCTCATCCTCGTTTTATAAATTAAGAAACTGAGATTCTCAGAGGTGAAGCAATTCGCTTGAGGTTGTGGAATCTTGATTTGGAAGGGTGTTCAGAAATTGGTCTCCCTCTCTCTCTTTTCTCCCTTCTACCAGACATGGCAAGCAATTTAATTTGGGCTCTACATGTGTTATCATGCAAACATAATTCCATATTGGGAAACTCATAGAAAACCAAAACCAAAATAAATTTTAGTCCTTCCTTCTTCCTAGTATGGGAATCCCAGAATTTCTAGAATATCCCTGACTAGTGGCCATTGATCTCTGCTTGAATGCTTCCAATGTCTGGAAGCTCACTTATTATTATTATTATTTAATTATTAAATTAAAATAAAAAATTGGGTTCTCCCCTAATATTAAATATTAAATCTAATTATATATAATTATTAAATTAAATCTATAATTATTAAATAATTAAACCTAATTAAGTCTAATATAAAAAAAACTTACATTTTATCTTAGAATCAATACTAAGTATCAGTTTTAAGGCAGAAGAGTAGTAATGGCTAGGCAATTGAGGTTAAGTGACATGAGATGGATTTGAACCCAGGATTTCCCATCTTTGGGCCTGGCTCTCTATCTACTGAACTCCTGAGCTGCCCCAAGCTCATTCCTTTTTGAGACAGCTGATTCCTCTCTTGGACAGTTACATCAGGTTATGTCAAAGTTGGGTCTAAAATCCAAGAGTGCCTGTCTCTAAGGTCAGTACTCTTATCTGTACGCCTGTACCCCCAGGGGTCAGGGCCATCTTCTTTGAAAGGTAGCATGGAGAGAATCCTGGATTTAGGGTCAAGTGAAATAGGTCTGAATCCCATCTCTGTTCTCCCTAACTCTATGACCTCTGGCATGCTCACTTAGCCTGTAGGGCCTCGATTTCCTCATTTGTCCAAAGAAGGGGTTGCCAAATTCTCTAGAGTTTCTTCCAGTTCATAAGTCTTATGAGTCTTTCCCAGAGGAGGGAACAATAACAGGGTATGTTTTATTTCAAACTGTGGGAACTGATGCTACAAGGTCCCCCCCTCACCCCCTTCTCCCCCATGGGGCAAACCAGCCCTTCCTGCTATTGTTTGCCTCCCAAGGCCCAAGTTGGGGCTCGTTTCTGGGCCTTTGTTCCTTTCCCCTGTCTCTGCTGGGCCAGGAGGGATATAGGGGGTGGGGAGAGCAGATCAAAACAGGCCCGATGGTACAGGTGTGCCCCATCCCTCCCCGTGGCCAGTCTGTCAGATCCTTGGGGGGAGCTGAGTAACCACAGCCAGGTATGCCTTTCAGGCCTTTCCAAGAGTCAGATGGAAGTGGGTGTTTCTAACCACAGTTTACTTATTCCTATTTGTTTCTCAGAGCCCTCTCCCCATTGCCTGGAGTAGTGACGTCCAGGGTCCTGGGGTGCCAGAGATCTCTAACCTCATTTTTCAGACCTTCACATAGGCTATTAGGAGCCATCAGACACCCCATTGTTTGAGTCCTTATCTATCTCCGAGGGCCATCTTGTCTTTGATTTAGAACTGGAAGGGAAAGCATATGTCATCTAGTCCAACCTCTTTTATAAATAAGGGAACAGGTGGCTCAGTGGATAAAGCCAGGGCTGGAGACGGGAGGTCTTGGGGTTCAAATCTGGCCTCAGACACTAACTCACTGGGTAACCCTGGGCAAGTCACTTAATCTCCATTGCCTAGCTCTCACATTCTTCTGCCTTGGAACCAATACATAATACTGATTCTAAGATGGAAGGTGAAGGTTTTAAAAATAAACAGATAATAAGGGAACCCAGGAGGCTTACATTATTTGCCTAAGGTAACACAGGAAGTGAATAACAGAATAAGATTCAAATCTGGCCCACTTTTGGGATAAGATCAGAGATTTAGAGCTGGAAGGAATATCAGAAGTCAAGTATTCAAATCTAATCATTTAATTTTTCCAACGTGATTCAGTTTTCCTTACTGTTGTTTTTTTTTTGTTTTGGTTTGGTTTAATGAGCATACATTCTCTCTCCCACCCACCTCCAATTAAAAACATTAGAAAAACAAAACCCTTACAACAAATATGCATAATCAAACAAAATAAATTCCTGCATTGCCACCCTATCCAGAAATGGGAATCACAATCTGCATCATGACTCATTGCCTTTCTGTTAGGAGATGGGTAACATGTATCATCATCACCACCTTCTGGAAGCCAGTCTGATCCCTCTCATTTCACAAATGAGGAGACTGGAGTCCAGAGAAGTTGTTCAAAGTCACACAGATAGTAATTGGCAAAGCTGGGATTTGAATTGGGGTCCTCTGACTCTATCCAGTGGTCTTTCCAAAGCATCACAGTTAATTTACGCCCATCAGTACTTCTAAAATCTGTTGTCTTCTTGGTCTGAGTATTCTTCCCACCGACACACATCTCCAGATTCTCATGCCATAGTAAACAGTCTTAATACATGTCAGTGGCCAAAAGAAATCATCCTCAAGGGGGCAGCTAGGTGTCTCGGTGGATAGAGAGTTAGGGCTGGAGATGGGAGTTCCTGGGTTCAAATCTGACCTCAAATACTTTCTAGTCGTGTGACTCTGGGCCATTCACTTAATTCTACTCGCCTAGTCCATATCCCTCTTCTGCTTTGAAATCAATACACAGCATTGATTCTAAGACAGAAAGCAAGGGTTTAAAAAAGAAAAGAAATCATCCTCTGGCTGATCAGTTTCTGTTGATGGGACCCCAAGAACTGAACTCAGACAAGAGGCATAGAGTTTGTCCATTGTCCATCCCAGAAGGCTTTCTTGCTTGATATGACCTAGTAAGGGATGCCTTCAGTTTCTGAGAATCTGGAGTTATCTCCATGTTCTGAAGACCCTTTAAAGTAAGACATCAGCTAAGGATGCTTGAACCTTTTCCCCTTAATTACCTTGCATTCATTTTGTCTATTTTAACTCTAGACTTCTTTGTGCATGTATTGCATGAGGGTAGAGACTGTTCCTATTGTTGCCAACCTTCAGTTTTGTCTTCCCGGCACCTAGCACAGTGCCTGGCATGGAGTAGGTCTCTAAAATACTTGTTCATTGAACGGTTGAGAAAAAATCTCTTGGAAGACTAGACAGCGATTTGGAGTTGGAGCCCAGAAGGTCTGGGTTTACATCCTGCCTTACTCACTAATCTGGGTGACTCTGCACTAGTCTCTTAAATTCTATGAGCCTAAGTTTCCTCATTTGTAAAATGAAATGAGGTTGGCCGTGACATCTTTAAAGTTTATTCTAGCTCTAAATCTATGATTCCATGATTCATTGAGCTAGGCCTGGGGAGAATGATAATAGAATTGACATTCATTCCTTGAAATAGTTGATAGGAATTCTTTTTCTTCACATTTGTAGATCTAAAGTTGAATAGATTAATTCGTAAGAGCTGATTTCCAGAGTCAGGAAGGGAGAGAGAAGAGAATAATATTTATAGAGTGTCTATTGTGTGTCTCATTTGGTTCCCAAACAACCTTTTGGGGGAAGGTGCTGTTATTATCCTTATTTTACATGAAGAAACTAAGGTAAACAGTGGTTAAGTGACTTATCCAGGGTAACACAGTTAGTAAGTGTCTGAGGTCAAATTTGAACTCAAGTCTTCTTTACTCCAGCCCCAAGATGGTCCTGGGTTTGAGTGTTACCAAAGATTCATACAGGCTATGCCACCTTGGACAAGTCACTGGATGTTCCAGATAATTTTCTAACATGCAGAGAAGGTGCCAGTGTTTATTGGTAAAGGGAATTTTCTCCCTTGAGGGTTCCGTCCATCAATCAAATTACTGATTCAAGCTTATCCTTTGAGTACAGTAAGAATTTTGAAGAAGACTGTTGGGAGAAGGGAAGAAACCATTGAGGCTTGGGAATGAGAGAAGTCTTGATTGAAAAGATGAAATTTCACATGTTTAGGATTTGGGTGGGTAAGTGCAAAAATCAGAATGAGGAGAATATTCTATATAGAGGTAATAATATAAAAACACAGAGTTTGAGAACAGAGGTGGGAGTAGATCTGGGGCATTTAAAAGACAGTGAGAACAATCTGATTCGATGGGAGAATTCAGGTTTGGGGCTGCGAGGAGTTGGCCTTGGAAAATAAGGTTGACAATTGGGGAATGTAGTTGATAAAGTCCTGGTCTTGGGGTCAGGAAAACCTAAGTGCAGGTATCCTTTCTGCATCATGACTTTCCCCATCCGGGTTTCTACATTTTGTGGGTCGGCATAGGAAATTAAGTGGGAACTTGGGGAGAGTTTTGCAGAAGCCACAGACAACACATGAAAAACAGCAGACAACACAGAAAAAGTTAAGAAGCTCAGAAATGCATAAAACATAGGTATAGTATTTATTTTGTATTTTAAAATGTCTTTTTCATAATTTTTTACTCAATATTGACCTACTTGTAGCTTATTACCAAATAGCCCAGATTTTACATTAAACATCCGATAAAAGAAGAGGCAAAAATTCAGACTTCTCTGGTACAAAGGGAGGATCAAGAATTTAATATGTATTTTCCAGAGCACTGAGGCACTAACTCTCACAAGGTGGAAGAGATACCTATAAGCCTTTAGTCTACTAGTTGCCTGACCATGGGCAAGTTATTTACCTTTCTGCGACTTGGTTTCCTTTTCTGTAAAATAACTAAGTTGTTTCTAAGGTCCTCTCAGTTCTAAAACTATGATCCCTTAGGGTGATTGATTTCTTAACTCGTGTTCAGTGGTAAAAGTCTCTCCTTAGGTGACACCAGAAGGATCCATTTGCATAGCTGCTTGAAGATTCTAATTAGTGAGTAAGACATATTTCCTCCCAGTAAGATGTGATTTAAAACGGTGGTAGGAATTTAAACAAACACCACTGTGGCCAATTAAAATTCATTACTTTAAAGGGAAAAAAAAGGAGTGCTTATAATTTCTCGGAGATCAGTTTTCCCTTACATCCTATTGCCCATAAGAAACCTGGGTAGGATTATACCTTCACCACTGTGGGTTTCTGCAATACATAAGTAATAGCCCCGACCCCCTCCTGAGCACAGATAATGAGATCCAGGTTCCCTCATGAATCCCACAGCCAACAGACTGTGCAATGAGAAGACACCACCAGGGTTCTATGTCGACATTAAGTTGGGAACAGAATGATGGAATCTGAGTGTTATTTTTGCTCTGGCCTATTCTAATGGGCTGGGTCCCTTTCCTGGAGCTATTAACTCTGGAAAAACCTGTACCAGACTGGGAGTAGAAGGAAGAATAGTTAAGAAGGTACAGAACTATTACCTACAGAAAATTCCCAAGTGAAAATTCCCAGTGAGTTAATCTACGAGCATTTACTAAGAGCTTGCCTACTCAGGAGCCAGCTTACTGTGCTAAGCACACTAGGGATGCAAAGAAGCGCAAAAATAGAGTCTTTTCCCTAAGGGAGCTCACATTCTAATGGAGGGAACAGCAGAGATACATAGAAAAAAAAAATATATATATATACACATATATATAGATATAGATATTGGATCTATTTTTTTAGATATTGGATCTATCTATAAGAGCTATCTATCTATCTATCTATCTATCTATCTATCTATCTATCTGTCTGTCTGTCTGTCTGTCTGTCTGTCTATCTATCCATCTATCTATCTATCTATCTATCTATCTATCTATCTATCTATCTATCCATCCATCCATCCATCCATCCATCCATCCATCCATCCATCCATCCATCCATCCATCCATCCATCTATCTATCTATCTATCTATCTATCTATCTATCTATCTATCTATCTATCTATCTATCTATCTATCCATCCATCCATCCATCCATCCATCCATCTATCTATCTATCTATCTATCTATCTATCTATCTATCTATCTATCTATCTATCTATCTATCTATCTATCTTTCTATCCATACATCTATATAGAGAGTCAATGAAGTCAATGAAGTCACCTGAAAGGAAGAGGTATGAATAGCTGAGGTAGGAGAGAGTAGGGATGGAAGAGCTAAAGGAAGATTGAGAAGAGTGGGAGGAAGAGAGAGAAGTGAGGGAGCTAATGTGTTGGCCTGAGGAAAGGGAAAAAAGAGAGGGGGGGGTAGAGAGAGAGAGGGAGAGAGAGAAGGGAAAAGAACTATAGGAATTTAAGGATGGTGGGTGGGTGGGGAAAGGAACTAAAAGAAAAAGGAAGAGTTAAAGGGTCATAGGATTAGATCTGGAAGAGACCATGAGGTTATTTAGTCCAATCCCTTTATTTTCCAGAGCAGGTAATTAAAGGTTAAGGGACTTAACCACAGAGAAAGCCAAGAGCAGAGTTAAAATTTGAACTCAGATCTCTTAACACTACTTCAAGCTATCTTTCTTTCAGCTGCCTGATCTCTTATTCAGACCACAGTTTGGACCAACCTTGCTTCCAATGGAGGGCTCTTTCTTTTGTCAGTGATGACTGCCTTTAATCACAGTTATAAGTCAAGAGATTGAGAAAGCCCATTCCTGTAGAAGGCAATTGTCCATATAATAGTGTCTAGGCATTCCAAGTTAACATCCTCTTTCTGGTCAGTGGCTTCTCCTGTAGCCTTCAAGGTTATTGCAGGAATCATAAGGAAAAATGAATGAATGAATGAATAATTGAATGAATTGGAAAAAAATATTAAATGCCTACTATGTGCTAGGAGTTATGCTAAATTGGTGATGTGAATTCAAAAGAAATAACTTTTGCCATCAAGAAGCTTGCCTTTGAATAGGGGGAGACAACACATGTTGGTGAGTGATGGCTTGGGGAAAGGCAATTTTAGAAGGATGTTTAGTTGTACCACAGGACAGCTGAATAATGCTTTTCTTTAAGAGATAATCCAGAAGCTGGCATAGATTTGGTGGCTGGGCTAGTTAGATGAAGATACCATGAATGGGAGCTAGAGGTCTGGTTGGGAGGGTACAAGAGAGCAATCAATCAATGAATCCATAATAAGCATGTATTCAGTGCTTGTCCCATGCCAGCCACTGGCTCTGTTTTGGGGTTACAAATAAAAAGCAAAAATCATTCCTGCCTTCAAGAAGTTTATATTCTAATGAGAGGGACAACATAGACAAACTGGAAGATGTAAGGGAAGTGAAGAGTGAATGGAAAATAATCTTAGAGGGGAGAACATGAGCAGCTGGAGAATCAAGGAAAAGCCTCATAGAGGAGGTGACTGGATAATCGATTTAGAGCTGGACTATCTCATCTAGTATAATCAAGTTATTTTATAGTTGATAGGAATCAGTATATGATATACTGTAGACAAAGAAGTCATGTATTAGAGTGTTTAAGTGATTTATCCCAGGTCACACAGCCCTTCTGTGTCAGATCTAGGATTTGAACCAAGGTCCTTTGACTTCCATACCAGCACTTTCCTCTGGAACACACAACTACCAGATACTATTAGGGGAGATGGTTACTTAATGAGACATTGAGAGGTGAGAGAGATGAGAGAAAGTTGGTTTTTTTTGCTTTTGTTTTTGGAGAGTCAAAGATTTTTAGGACACTCAAAGGGAGGAGTTGAGTTAAAAAAAAAACAAAACTATAGCTATGACTCAAAATACCATCCTTAGACCATAGCCTGTCTAGGATCTGGAGAGAGGCTGGGTCATAGCTTTCAGGCTAGTCACTTTGAATGTTTTTAAGCCCCTCTGAAGGGCTGATTGACTAAAGGGAGAATTGGAATAATGCCTGCAGAAGAAAATCAAAAGGATATAAAAACTGACCAAGATAAAAAGCAAAGGCCAGGCACTTTGATCTTCCATAATGGGGTTTGTTCTGTGCCCTGAGCCTTCTTCTTATTAAAGCATGGCTTCTGGAAAGAATAGCTGAAAGGGAGAATGGAGACAGAATCACAGAATTGTAGAGTTGGGAGGGTTCTCTGAGATCATCTAGTTAACTTGCCTCATTTTATAGACAAGCCCAGAGCAGGGAGATCCATCATCCAAGCAAATTAATGGCAAAGCGAAGATTAGAACCTAAGTTTCCTGTTACCCTGAACCTATGTATTTTCTACTCTGTATACTATTTCTTTAGTTGTAGACTTGGCCCTTCCACCACCTGGATTTTAGGTGCTTAAGAAATGGTTTAATTGAAGTCACTTTTCGGGAGTGGGGGCTTAATTGTCTTGCCTGTAAAATGAGTGATTTGGACTAGGTGGTTTCTAAACTTCCTTTTAGCTCTACCCATTTTATACTCTAAAATTGCTTCCACCTCTAACATTCTGTATTCTTCAGGACCTTTCCTGTTCTCCCAGTCTGGATTTTAAGTTCCTTTCCAGCTCTGGCATTGTATGTTTTAAGGTCCCCTTTCACTTCTAACATTCTAAGTTCTAAGACACTTCCAGGTCTAACATTCTCAGTTCAAGGTCCTTTCCTCTTATAACCATGTTCTAAGAACCTTCCAGCTCTTATAATCTATGTTTGAATGTTGTTCCTAGCTTCAATATTCTATGTTCAAAAGTTCTTTCCAATTCTGACATCCTATATCTAAGGCCCCTTCCTGCTCTAACATTTTGGTTTCTGATATCCCTTCCAGCCCCGACATTCATCACTTTATGGTCCCTTCCAGCTAATTTTATCTTCAAAGGTCCCTGCTAGAGCTAACATTTTGAGCTCTTTTCCAAGCTTTAACATTTCATGCTCTAAAAGTCCATTCCAGATTGTACACTTTGTGCCTTAAGACCCCCTTCAGCTCTGACATTCTATATTTTCAGGTCCATTCCAGCTCTGAACATTCCATGGTTCCAAGATTCTCAGTTCAGGCTAGTCCAGAAGTTTGAGGCACGACTCTTCACGGACTGGCCCAGCCCTGTTTCCAGTTGGCCAGGGATTCATTGTTGTTTCTCATTGTGTAGATTTTTATCTTTCTGTGAATTGGCTCCAGTTGGAAAATCTGAGAAGAGAATGAGCTGCCCAGGATTGGATTTAGAAATCAGCTATCTCTGTGGTGCATTGTCGCTTTGGGCTATGCCTGTTTTTTTCACTAAGTAATCTGAGCTTACTGGTTTGAACAGTATGGACCCCAGACTAAGGCATGTGAATAAATGTTTCTTGCCAAGGAGGGCTAAATGTGGTGGAAATCATTGCCTCTGTTGTTTAGCCATTCACAACATTACGAATTATAATCAGTACGATCCCTTAAATTTATATACTACTTTAAAATGCTTCAAAACTCATTCCCATAAATTATCCAATTTGATTGCCATAACGATCCTGGTTAGGTCAACAAGGCAGGAATGACTTGGCTCTGCCATTAATTAGCCAATGGAACCTAGAGAAAGTTGCTTCCCCAAACAAGACCTCAATTTTTCTCATCTCTTCTTCTAAGGCTCTTTTCGACTTGAAATCCTTTGAAATCCTATGCAATCCTTCCAGTTCTACAATAAGAGAAGCTGTGATGTGTATGGAAAAGTGGGGCGGATTTGGAGTTAGAGGACCTGCGTTCAAGTCCTACTTGTGCTGCTCTGTGTCTGACCCTAGACCAATCACTGTCCCTTTCTAGGTGTTCGTGTCTTTTTGTGTGAAATGAGACTTGATGTTTAGATGGCCTCCAAGTCCCAATTCAATTCTAAACTGAATTGATGATTTTTATTAGACCTTGGGCTACTGTTAATAGTTCTGCTAGTGAAATGAAGATAAGATAATAAAATAATCATATATATATATATTTTTAGTAATTACTATGCTTATTTTTTCCTCTACTCAAGATTTTTCTGATAGTGTCTTGATGTGGAGGTTATGTTGGGTTCTTGGAGAGTGGAACACAAGCTTGAAAGGATCCCATTGAGTTAGAAAACCTTGGAGTATAGACCTGGCATGAGCAGGCAGTTACTTGAGCACCTTCAAATCAGATAGGTTCATCACCAGACAATGGAGAAGGAAATGGCAAACCATTCCAATATCTTTGCCAAGAAAATCCCATGGACAGAAAGTCCATGGGGTCACATAGAGTTGGACACAAATAAATTACTGAACAACAACAACATCAACAAAAGAAGCAGCTAGATGATGAAATGGCTAGAACCTTACACGTGGAGTCAAGGAGACCTGAATTTAAAACTGACCTCTTGATATTTACTAGCTGTGTGATGGCCTACCTCTGTTTCCTCATCAGTAAAATGGCACCTACCTCCCAGGATTGGTTGTAAGGGTCAAATGAGATAACTGGCATGTAGCAGGCACTTAATAAATGCTTGTTTCTATCTCTTCCCCTTCTTTACTTAAGTAACTTTTTTCTGTTATTTTTTTTTAGTGATATTCCAAAAGTCTCTTGTTGTTGACATGGCAGATGTGATTCTTCCATTTTGAAATTCTACATTTCCCTCCATGATACCACTAATCTGACCTCATTATTTATCATTATTTTATTTATTATTAATTTTAACCAGAAATCTATCCCATATTAGTATAGATTTCTACTTTTTCAGTTACATATTTTAGCTATATATATAGCTAAATATATATATATATACATATATATATATATATATCACAGCATTGGCTTTCAGAGTTGATGGAGCCACTCTCTACCTGAAGCCTGAATCTCCTCTAAAACATCCTTGAGAAATAGTAATTTAACCTCTTGAATACCCCTTTCCCCATGATAGGGAACTTACCACTGAACAAGGCAGTCCCATTCAATTGTAGGTCCATCTAATTTGTTAGGAAGCTCCTTCATAACCTTCAGTGAAAAATCTGCCTCCCTGTAATTTCTTCTCATTAGTCTTAGTTCTTTTCTCTGGGATCATTCAGAATCAATCAGGCTACAAGCCTTTACTAAGCACCAGGCACTCTACTAGATGCTAGGGGAACAGAGAAAAAAATGGGACAGTCCTTGCCCTGAAAGAACTTACATTCTGTTGGGGAGGTGGCATGTATTTAACAAGAAAATGCAAGATATTTGTGTAATACACAACAGGTACATAAACAAGCATGCATAAAACATAAACCAAATAAATACAAGATTTTTTTTTTTGAGAGAAGAGCATTAGCAACTGGGGAGGATCTGGGAAGAGCATTAGCAACTGGGGAGGATCTGGGAAGATATCATTTAAGCAGAGTTTTGAAGGAAACAAAAGATTCTAAAAGATAAGAGGTGAAATGAGAATCCACCCCAGACATGGGCAGCCAGTGCCAATAGAGCATCTTGTATGAGGAACTACAAGAAGGCCAGTTTGGTTGGACCATAGAGTAAAGGAGGGAAGAATTTGTGTAGCATACAGATGGAAAGGTAGGTTGGAGGGTAACTGTAAAGGTCTTTAACAATCAGATGGAGGAGCTTGTATTTGATTTTAATGGCAATAAGGAGCCACTGAAATTTGAGTAGAGGGCTGACATTGTACAGAAAAATTACTTTGGCAGTTTTATGGAAGATGAATTGGAGAAGAAATGAATTAGGTTACTGCAATAGTTCAGGTGAGAGGTGATGAGGGCCTTATCTAGAGAGGTGGCTGTATGAATGGAGAGAAGGGGACAGAGATAGATCTCATCCCTCTCAAAACTATTTGCGGTATTCATGGCATGCTTAAGTCTTCTCTTTCAGTTGCTCAAAATTTTGAAGTTTCTTTAATTAATCCTTATGTGATATGGGTTCAAGTTCCCTTACCCATTCAGGTCAATGTCCTCTCTATCCATTCCAGCTTGTCTGATTAACATGCAGACTGTGAAGACATGCTGTTGATTCAATAAGCATTTTTAAACAGACTGTATTTACTCATTAAAACTCATAGGAACTTGGAATATAAATGAACCAAGCAAGGTAAACTGGATGTGGTCAAACAGGAGTTGGAAAGATTAAACAATGAAATCTTGGGTGTCAGTTAAATGGATGAGAATGGGTGAATTTAATTTAGGTGATCATTATATATGTGTGTGAGTATGAGTGATATATTCTAAGGCAAGAATCCCTTAGAAGAAATGGTGTAGTCCTCCACCATCAATAAAAGGGTAAGAAAAATTGCACTGGAATATAATGTTAAAAATGACAGAATGATATCTGTTCAAATCCATGGCAAACTGTCCAATATCAGAGGAATATAAGTCTACATTCCAACCACTGATACTAAAGAGGCCAATGCTGATAAATTCTAAGACCTACAACATCTTCTAGAAATATTACTCCCCCAAAAAAATAAATAAAAGAAGCATCACATTTATCATAGGAAACTGAAATGCCAAAACAGGAAATCTAAAGGTAATTGGAACCTGGGCAAGTCACTTAACCCCCACTGTCTAGCCCTTACTATTCTTTTGCCTTAGAACCAATACATGGTATTGACTCTAAGATGAAAGGTTAGGGTTAAAAAAAGAGATAATTGGAATAACAGATGAATTTGGCCTTGGAGTACAAAATGAAGCAAGGCAGAGACTAATATAATTTTATTAAGATAATTTGATGGTCATAACAAACACTCTTTTTCAACCCAAAAGGTGATTTTATATGTGGTCATCAACAGATGGTCAATATTCAAATCATGTTGATTATATACTTTTCAGCCAAAGGTTGAGAAGCTCTATACAGTTAGTTAAAACAAGACTTGGAGTTGGCTGTGGCTTAGATAATAAACATTTTATGTAAAATTCAGACAAATTGAAGAAAGTAGGGAAAGCACCAGTCTATATAAGTAGGACCTAATAACATCCTTATGAATAAAAAGTGATGAATAGATTTAAGGGATTAGATCTGGTAGATTGAGGGCCCAAAGAACTATGGACAGAGGTTCACAATACTGTACAAGAGGCAACAACAAAAATCATTCCAAAGAAGGCAAAAGGCTTTACAAATAGCTGAAGAAAGAAGGAAAGCAAAAGAGAAAGGAGAAAGGGAAAGAAATGTCCAAATGAAAGCAAAATTCCAGAGAATAGTAAGAAAAGATAGGATTTTCTTAAATGAACAATGCAAAAAATAGAATAAAACAATACAATAGGAAAGACAGATTCCTTCAAGAAAATTAGAATTATTAAGGAAATGTTTCATGAAAAAATGGGCATGACAAAAACCAAAAATGGTAAGAATTTAACACAAATAGAAGAGATTAAGAAGTGGCAAGAAGCCACAGAAGAACTCTACAGGAAAGAGCTTAACATCACAAATGACCACGTTGGTGTTCCTGATAAAGAGTCAGACATCTTAGAGAATGAAGTCAAGTGGGCCTTAGGAAGCATCACTAATGGAGGTCTCAGAATTATAGCTGTGTTTTTTTAAATCCTAAAAGATCATCCCATTAAAGTACTGCACTCAATAGACCAGCAAATTTGGAAAATTCAGCAGGAGCCACTGTATTGGAAAAGATCAGTTTACTTCCCAATCCCAAAGAAGGATGGAGCCAAAGAATGTTCAAATTACGAAACATTTCTACTCATTTCACATGCTAACAAGATTATGCTTGACATTCTGTAAGCTAGACTTTAGCAATATGTGAACCAAGAATTAGCAGAAAAGCAGGCTGGTTTTCAAAGAGGCAGAGGAAGTAGGGACCAAATTGCCAACATTCACTGGATCATGGAAAAAGCAACAGAGTTCCAGAAAAAAGAGAAAAAAAAACACATCTGCTTTGTTGGCTCCACTAAAGCCTTTGATTGTCTGGATCACAACAAAGTGTGGTAAATACTTAAAGAGATGAGAGTACCAGATTATCCTTCTTGTCTTCTAAGAAGCCCTTATGTGGGCTAAGAAGCAACAGTTAGAATTGAACATGAAATAACTAAGATTAGAAAAGGATTATGATAAGACTGTATATTGTCACCTTATTTAAGTTATATGCAGAATACATCATGTGAAATGCTAGATTGGACAAATCAAAATCTGGAATTAAGTTTTCCAGTAGAAATATCAAATATCTTAGATATGCAGATGATATTACTCTGATGATAGAAAGTGAAGAAGAATCAAGAAGCCTCTTGATGAAGGGGGAAAGAGGAAAGTTTAAAAACTAGCTCAAAGCTTAACATAAAAAACCAAACCAAATCTAACATCTTGAAAATTGGTTCCATCACTTCCTGCAAATAGAGGGAGAAGAAATGGAAGCAGTGTCAGGTTTTATATTCTTGGCTTCAAAGACCACTACAGATGGCAACTATAGCCATGAAATTAAAAGATGCTTGCTCCTTGGAAGGAAATCTATGGCAAATCTGGATGGCATATTAAAAATCACCTTGCTGACAAAGGTCCATATGGTCAAGGCTATGGTATTTTCAATAGTGAAGTATGATTGTCAGATTTGGACAATAAGAAAAGCTGAGCACTGCAGAACGGACACTTTCAAATTGTTATTCTGGACACAATTTTTGAGCATCTCTTGGTCAACAAGAAGATCAATATAGTCAATACTAAAGAAATTAATTCAGACTATTTACTGGAAGGTCAAATACTAGAGCTGAAGCTTGAATACTTTGGGTACATAAGTGAGAAGATGGGACTCATTAGAAAAGACCCTGTTGTTTGGAAAGATTGAAGACAAAGGGAAAAGGGTCAGAAGAGGATGAGATGGATAGATAATGTCATGGAATAAATGAACATGAGCTTGGATGGACTTCAATAGAGAGTGGAGATTAGAAGGGACTGATGTGCTATGGTCCATGGGATCATAAAGAGTCAGATATGACTGAACTACTGAACAACAATTCACCAGCTCAAACCTGCATAGCAAGAGAAACTTCAATAGACACGGGTCAAAACTGCCAGGCAGCTAGTGGTGCCGTGGAGAGAACACTGGGTCTGAAGCTAAGAAGACCTGAGCTCAAATCCAGCCTCAGACACTTAGAAACTTAGTAATCCTGATAAGTCATTAACCTTTGTTTGCCTCAGTTTCTTCAATTGTAAAATGGGGATAATAGCATCTATTTCTTTACTGTTTTTAGCATAATGCCTAGCACATGATGCTGTACATGTAGGCTTTCCCTCATCCAAAGAATTATCTGTGACACATAATAATAACGATACTAGACATTTATATGATGTTCTTAAGTTTATAAAGCACTTTATTTCATGTGAGCCATATAACAACCCTGGGAGGAGGTGAGCACTAGACATATTATCTTCTCCATTTTATAGATATGGAACCAAACCTCCCAGAGTTTAAGTAACTGGCTCATGGTCTGAGGTGGGATTTGAACCCTTATCTCCTGATTCCAATTGTAGCACTGTGGTAGGAATATTTACCAAGATGTCTATGATATTTACCAATGTCTAGATTAGTTTTGTTTTTTTTTTCTCTATAAGCAAGACTTGATGATGGTGGCTAATGCTTCCCTGCTACATGAGGGCATAAAACACTCATATCCATAAGACTAGGAGGATGCCTCGTTGTTGACTGATTCACCATACCCTGATGACCAGACTCACTTCCATCCAGAGAAGAGAGGCACCAAAGCAGTACTGTATCTTTGCTGGGTATTCTTTCACTTTTATTCTAAACCTAATTGTTAAACAATTTAGATTAAACAGCTAGATATTCTATTAGGATCTCATTTCATTCCAATCTCAAACCCCAAATATCAGCCCAGTCCGAGTCAGGGCTGGCCCACAACAGAGACACGATATTCTTTGCTCCATTTGGGAATTAGGCAGGATGATCCGAGTCCATGAACCTCAAGTGGAGAGGCCCCTCTTTCTTTGCTCTAAGCTAGAAAACTTATCCCCTGGACCAGCTGACAAGTATCATTTATTTTTAGCACATGAGCAAAATGCTGTATTGCTTGTCACTGTATTATATATCATCATGTTTCCCCAATCTCTGATGTGTGTGTGTGCTTGCATTTAGCCTATGATGTCAGCTTTGGAGAATCAATCGATACTTAACTTTCATGGATTTACGATTTCATTAGTCTGGACAAACCATCCACCAGTACGGGTCACAGCCTTCTATCTCCTCCCATCCTGTGATTTTTGTACTTTTCCCTTCTACAAACCTTTCTTAGAGGTTTTATCCAACACACTGGAAATCTCCTTCTGGGTCTTTAAATATTTCATGTGCAATACTCGGGCTGACATTTTATGGTGAAAACACTTCAATCTTTTTTTCTTTCTACCTCCTTTTCCAAGACTGGTATATTATCTTTTCATAGTCAATCAACAGACAATTATTAACATCAATTATGTGCCAAATGGTTTTCTAATTACTACCAACTGTGTTAATTTTAGGGGATTTTGTTGTTGTTTAGTCATTTTTCAGTCATGTCCAACTTTTCGTGACCCCATTTGGTTTTTGTTTTTTTTTTGCCAAGATACTGGAATGGTTGTCCATTTCCTTCTCCAGCTCATTTTACAGATGAGGAAATGGAAGCACATAAAACCAAGTGACTTTCCCAGGGCCACACAGCTAGTAAATATCTGATGCCAGACTGGAGCTCAAGTCTTCTTGACTCCAGAACTGGCACTCCATGCGCTATGGCACCCCCTAGCTGTCCTATTTTAGGAGATATGAAGGGGAAAAAAGTACAAGTTATTGATATTATACTCTAACCTATTTATTTCAACCATGCATCTTGATATTTCTCTCTCAGTTATTTAGAATTCTGATTGGCCTCTTTGCAGAGACTCATAAAATGGATAGAAATTGCAAAGAAATCAATGAATAAGTCTTTAACAGATATCTACTATGTACCTAGCAATGTACAAGGCACCTCGGAGAAATAGGAAACTATGACTTCAAGAAGAATTCCTGGAATGGTCACCCCACAACCCTCCCCTGTTCATTTCCATCTGTTGATCTCTCCCTTTCCATGATGCCTTCCCCAGTTACTACCTGATTCTTCTCCTCCCAAATCCAGCTGAAATTGACCTTGTCTTCTATGGATTTTCTCCATTTTCCTTGGATCTCATCTTCTCACCTATTCCCTTGTATTAAATTTATTTGTACTTGATCTCTTCCTTTTATCCTTTTCTCCCATCATTAAATGCAACTTCTGGGAATACCTGACCTGCAACACTCAAGAGTAGAATGGAACCAGATTAAAATGTCATTGGGAAACTGTTTCACAAGATAAATAAAAATACAATAAAAAATAGATAACATTAATTTGTGGTATTCTAAGTCAATATGGGACCTGTAGGGTTCCATTTGTATTTAAGGTAGATAGCTCTGATGTAAAGCTTTGTGAGAAGGGAAGAGAAGGGCTGAAGAAGACCCTTGATGAAATGGAGGATGCATGTAGGGAAATAACGCTGGAGATAATTTTGGATGGAAGGATGGGACCAGGTTATGAAGGGCTTTGATGCTGGGCTAAGTAATATAGACTTTAAGTCCTTTAGGCAATGGAAATCAATGTGTTCTCTTTAGTTAATTCTTGTATCCAGTCTTCACGATTATTCCCAGGAAATATTTAATAATGTGTATAGCAATGATGATGTAGAGCTTGGCTATAATTAAAGGCACACACCCCTGTATGCAAACCCAGAATGCTTCTCAATGGCAGCTTCCTCAAGAGTCAGGCTTACTGAAGGAGATTGTCAAGGGCGGAAGCCTGGCTTATCTAACATGATGCTAATGCGTGTCTTGGGAAAATTAGATTTGCCTGATGTTCCTCCAAAGCAAACTTTATCACTGACCCACTTTGCTCCTATATTGAATCAGTGTTATTTAATTTTATGAGCTAGCCATGGAAAAGAAAATTTGTCCCATGGCTCGTAAAAGCATTCTGTTTTTTAGTCCCACCATAATTATAGGCAAATGCATCCAATCTCCTCATCACATGTTCTTACAGGATTCTTTTTTTCTCCCTTTTAAAATCTCATTATTGTGTGCCATGCTCATCATTTAATTATTCCCTAAAATAGAGATCTCTTCAGCAAATCAACTCAGAATAAAGCAATCTGCCATGTAGAACTGAAGGAGCAGCTGGGGTATTTGTACAGTGATGTCATTCCTAGGGCCTTGGTGTTGCTCTCTCTATTAGGGGCTCTAATCTCCAACCCCAGCCTTCTAAAGGGTGGGACAGTTTTATAATACATGTTCTCCTGAATTACAGGCTTCTTTCATGTATCTTCTAGAATCATGGACTCCTACAGGGAACTTAGAGTAGAGAATTCTAGAATAATGACTGTCAAAGTCTTGGGCCTTGGGACATAGAATATAAAGACTGGAAGGGACTGTAGAACACAGAATGTTAGAAAATAGATGCTAGAGCTGGAAGAGATCTTTGAATATAGAATATTGTAGCTGGAAGAGACCTTAGAATACATAATGTTTGAATGTCAGAAGATAGAAGGGACCTCAGAAAACAGAATTTCCAGAACTGGAAAGTACTTTAGAACATGGAATGTTAGAGCTGAAAAAGACTTCAGGGCACAGAATGTTAAAATGATAATACTGGAAGAGACCTTAGAACATAGAATGTCAGAGCTACAAGGGATACTGGAACATATTAGAACTGGAAGGATCTTAGAACATTAATGTTAAAACATAGATTGCTGGCGCTAGAAGGGACCTTAGAAAATATACTTTGAGATTTGGAAAGGACCTTAGAGCAGAGAATGTTGGAGTTGAAAGCACATCTAGACCAAACCTCTCATTTTACAGATGAGAAAGCTGAGGCTCAGATAATTTAACTTTGTTATTGTGCTGGATCAGCCCCCTTAAATCCAAGCATTTTTCTTTGATAGGGACACAAAAGAATGTGTTGTAAGATGTCTTCCCCAACATCAGTTTCAATCTCAACCCACACATGTGGATGTAATGGAAGGACTGAATCTGGAATCTGCCACCAACTCTCTATGTGATCATGGACAAGTCACTTTATCTTTTTGGGTCTTAGTTTCTTCATTTGAAAAATGAGCAGGTTGCATTAATTGACCTCTAAAGTCCAAGTCCATGATTTCATGGAAATTTAATTCAACCTTTTCTATCTATATTTCACCCACAATCACCCTTTAATAGACAGCATACCATAGTAGATGAAATTCTGATCTTGGAGTGTGGAAGACATGAGTTCAGATTCCTCCTATGCACATTTATTGATTGTGTAGTAGCACTTAGTTCAGTTCTTGGCATATATTAGGTGCTTCATAAATATTAGCTGATTGGCTGACCATGGGTAAATAAACCCCAGGTAGATCTCCCAACTAAGAACCTCAGGCATATTTACTTACTAAGGTATAGGCTAGTTAGGATAAGACAAAATCATGGATCCCTGACTAATAATTATCTCTTTGGAAAATAAGTTTCATAAATTTGTGGCCAGCTTTGTAAAGTAGGATTTGTTTTTATTTGCCAAAAACTCATCTTTTCCAAGCATTAGAGAGGTGGTGGGAGAGTGGAGGAGCTCTCTGTTTCTAGAGTTCTATGTTCTCTTTCTCTTTGTAGCCCTCATATTTCATAAATCCCAGACGTGTCTTGGCTGATCCTTTTCCTTTCCAGACTGAAGAGGCCTCATTCTTCCATTCTTTTATATAGAAGTCCAGTCCTCCATTTTTAATCATCTTAATTGTTTTTCTCTGGATCATGTTTTTAGCCCTAGTATGTTATTCTTGAGTTAAAATTGTTCGAACTCTGCACAGTCCTCAGAGACCCATAGAGTGTTAGAATGGGGAGAGACTTTAAATTTAACTTTGTTCAACCTTTTTATTTTGTAAATATGAATACTGAGGCCTCGAGGTCAAGTGACTTGGCCAACATCATGTCCACATTACTAGCAAAGCCAGGAATAGAGTCCAAATCAATTGACTCCCAGACCAAAAAAATTTTTTTTTCCTACTTCAGTAGACCAGAGCGGTGAAGACACACCTTGGCTTTATATCAGTGGATAATAATTCTTGTTTGGTGTCTAATATCCTTCCTGATGATGTCCAAACATTTTTTTGTTCAACTGATGCCTTCAGGGAATATCTTTCAATGACTCTTTGATTCTTTTTCCAGATCATTAACTGATAGCTTGGAGTCTGTAATCCTATAACTATAGATTGTGTTATTTTTTTTTCCCCTAAATGAGCCCTGTACTGGCTTATACTGAAACACATCTGCCACTTTTCTGCCCACTCACAGTCTCTCCAAATCTTTCTTCAGTTTATCCCTAATCGGCTTGGCATTTTAGTGCCACCTGGAAGAGCTCAGTACCATCTGTATGCTCATGGGTCTCACTGTGCACTCCTCCTTCCAGATCATTTTTGAATATATTAAATGAGAACAGTCTGCATCCAGAGGAGTGCTCATTTACTTCTGCCCTTTGTTTCTTGGGAAACTCACCTAGCTATGACTAAAAACATATTTCTCATGCTCTCATGGCTCTGGAATGACTGAATGACTTTTGGGGTGTAGGACACTAGAAATTTTCTCTGCAGCTTGCTAAACATGTTTGAATCTCTTTGTGGGAATGTTTTGAATGCCTCTTACTTATTGAACATCCATCTTTTTTCATTAATGGCTAAGATTTGCAGAGTATGGGTTGCATCTTGAGCTCCTTTGCTCTTTGCAACAGATTATTCCATCCCCCCTATTGTTTCTGGTGGATACACAATAGTCTTGTGTTATTTTAATTTCTTTTCCTTTGTATTTGAACAAATTTAGATTTCAAATGGTTCAGAAGCTCAGCTGAAGAAAGTCATGAAAATAAATACTCCATGAACTCAGAAATATTTTTTAAATGGGTAAGATGTAGTTACTATGTACAGAGAACCTTGGTTCACCTCTAGAGATTATTACCTGTGTGCTCTTGGCCCCCTCTTCCCAGGGTACCATCCCTTATAACAAAATTCTGAATGCCTGAGTGCACAGATCAGTGTGGGACAAGCAGTGTATGATATCCCTAAGATAAGTAATCCTTCACGTAAACTTTAAAGACAAATTCAGTTGAGATACATGTGTGAATCACCCTGAAACATGAGAAGCCAGTAAGGGAAGAGTCCTCCAGACCCAAGGAACCTTGGTGAAGAAACAATATTCTTAAGATACTGGTTCCTATAGGCAGACACCCTAGGACAAGGAGAAGTTAGGGAGCAAAGAGAATGGGGAAGGAAGAGGTCTATTCAGTAGCTTTCTAATCATTCTTACTAACTTGATGTTAAACTTGGTTGTTTCTTTGGCTGCTGAAGGAATCCAAGTTTTGTCAGAATTCACAAAAGTTTAACACCCCAGGACAAAGCCTTAGTGATTCTCTCTCATATAGTTCTTTCAGATCTACCCAACACTTTTTTCCCCAACAACGATCATAATGATATTATTCCCTTGTTACAGAAGAAACTGAGATTCAGAGCAAAGGCATGGAATTGGGAAATGTCAGGAGCTAGATTTTGAATCAATAATAACTCCCAACTCTTCCCATTATACCAGTTATAACTGGTATTAATATTATATTAATAATAATTATTAATATTAATAATTATAAATATTAATAATTATAATAATATATTCCCATTATACCCATTATAACTGTTCAGTGAGCAAAAAAGCTTGAGAATCACTGACCCTCCCATCCTGGCCTCTCTCTAACCACTCTACCACTAGCTACGTATGACGCAAGAGATAATAATATTTGTAAAATGCATAGCTCAGCTTTTGGCCCATAGTGACCAGTGCAGGGGTGAGGTTTGGGCAAACTACTGCGAGGAGGGAAGAGATCCCTTTCAGCTGGGAATTTGGAGAAGGCCACATGGGGAAGATGGAGCCTTGAAAAAAGAATGTCATCATTACCATCATCATGCTGCTCATGCTAACTCTTTTTTTTTTTTAAACCCTTACCTTCCGTCTTGGAGTCAATAATATGTAGTGGCTCCAAGGCAAAAGAGTGGTCAGGGCTAGGCAATGGGAGTCAAGTGACTTGCCCAGGGTCACACAGCTGCATGTTAACTCTTACCAACAGCACTTTTACAGTTTATGAAATGGTTTGCAGACAAGAATTCATTTGATGCTCCCAACAATCCTGAGGGAAAGGCAGTGTGGGTATTATTAGGCCCATTTCATAGATGAGGAAACTGAAGCTTGGGGAAAGAAAAGTAATTTGACCAAGGTCATACAAGTAGAAAGTAGCAGAGCTGACAATTAAACCCAGATCTTTTCCAGATTTTTTCTTCAATTGAGGGCTTTTTTTTCCCAACATGTTAGAAAGTGATTTTTAAAATAAGTTTGAATATATATGTATATATATATATGTAATATACTCATATGTACACTTTTAAACATATACATAGTTTAAAAAGAATCCTTACTTTCTGTCTTAGAACAGATACTAAGTATTGTTCCAAGGCAGAAGAGCACTAAAGGCTAGTGGTTGAGGTTAAGTGACTTGCCTAGGGGCACACAGCTAGGAAGTGTGTGAGGTCAGTTATAAATTCAGGACCTTCTGACTCCAGGCTGGCTCTCTATCCACTGAGCCACCTTGAACATACATATATTTGAACATATATAAGTTGAAAACACATATATGTTCAAACTTAGACACATGTTCAAAGTTTTAAGAAAGTATGTATATCGATTTCTAGATATTTTCACATTTTTGGGTTCAAAGTTTTACATGCATACATGCATATAGGTATGTGTATGTGCAAATCTGTACATATTAAAATTGAGTATATTCTTGAATATGCATGTATCATACTTGCATATAAGACATAACAGGGTACATGAATGAGAGGTGAGGTAGGAGTATCTTCTAGAATTCTGATGAAGCATCTTGAAAGACTTCCAGAAGTTTCTCCAGGCACATTGCCTGTCATTTTGACTGAGGAGAACCAGGGCACAACTGTTTCTAAACAGTCTGTACGTGCCATTCTTACCTCCACGGCCACAGGAAACGAACGATGCTGAACATCCCTTTCTAGCCTTCTGGGCAGTAAGGGGGAGCCATACGCTCAGCAGTTTTCTTTCTGAACAGTGAGAATTTGGGCGATCTCTGCCTGCCCCATGGTTTTCTCCAAACTTATTTTAATTTGCCTGTGGTGTCCCTGAAATTTCCTTAGGTAGACAGTAAGCATCTGGCTAGCTGCTGAGAGGCAGCATGTTGTCCTGCCTCCAGGACTGGGCTTGGTTTGGAGAGATTGCATGGAGTACGAGCTAGAATATTGGACTTGAACGTGGGAGGAAGCATGGTGTCCTGGACAGAATATTGAACCAGATCCTCCCTCAGATACTTACTAGCTACAGAGGAACCTCAGTTTCCCCATTTGCAAAATGCTGATACTGCTCTCTGTATTATTTATTATGAGGAAATCACTTGGTAAATCTCAGATTGCTACAGAAATTTGAGTTAATGCCATTATTGTGGAGAGAGAAATTCATCAACTGGTTTCTGTGGCTAATGACCTGTTACAGGTACAGATATGTGTCCCTAGTATGGCAGAGTGGTGTGCGGATGGAGGTCCTATTCAAATGCATGGGTTGGGGGCCAAGGTGGACTGGATGAAGCCGGAAAGATAGGTTGGAGCCTTGAGTGCATGGCCATTTCATGAGGTATGATGGGAAAGCACAGACAATGGGCATCTTTGCTTGCTTCCAAATATTGGGATGGATCTGAGATTTTACTGAGGTGAACAATCACTCCAATGGTGCAAATTGAGACCCATCCTTACTTGCCCACCCTCTGTGACTCTTGCCTTTATGGCCTCCCATAAATTTGCCACAGTGGGGACTAACCATTGTGCCAGGGGCCTTTCTCATTTGACATTTTGAAGATACCTCTCCTGACCAGTCCATCCTCTTTTCTTCAAGTATAGGTTTCCATGACATTCTTGGTGTTGGTTCTTTGACATTTCTTAATTGTTAACATGTTGCTGCCTGCTCATACCTGCCATGCCTCCTCTGCAGGGGGAAAAGGCAAATAAATGCTCAAGACATCATACAGTGTTCGAGTTTGAAGGAGGAAGCAAATCTGGCCAGTGGGTGGCAGCAGGAGACCACAAGACATGACTAGCATGTGCAATCCTCTTCAGTTCTTTAACTAAGGAAAACAGTATTTAAGTGCCTCAGTGAAAGATTGGAAGAGCACACACAGCTAGTCTTTCCTGTCCGTGAACTAGGTGACTACCTTTTCTCACTCATAGAGTGCTGGGTGCAAAGGAAGTTGGAGGAGCACACCTTTATAACTGGAATAATCTAAACCAGGGATTCTTAACCTTTTTTTTTTTTTTTTTAAATATGTCAACAGACCCTTTTGGCAGAAGCCTACAGAGGGATCCCTTTACAGAATCGTGTTTCTATGTGGATAAAATAAAATACAAAGGACTACAAAGGAAACCAATTATATTGAACATTGCTTTCAATCTCTATGAACTCTAGGTTAAGAACTTCTGGTCAAAATCAATACTCTTAGTCAATCAACCAATAAACATTTATTAAGTGCCTACTATGTGCTTGGCACTCATTCTGCAGATAATAATACAAGAGGTCTAGACAGGTCAAATGATTTTCAGGTCTTCATCCCAGCTGAGGACTTCTTTAAATTATACCACACTGACCCTCAGTTAAGTAATTCGTTTAAGGAGTATTCAAGAAGGCCCCCCCATGTTGATGGGGTGGAAGGAGGTAGGAATCTTGGCTTACTTGCTGGTTAATGCCTGAAATTCCACCTTTCAATTTGGTAGCTTGTGCTTGCATCCTTGTTAAAATGACAGCCCTCTTAAGGAAAAGTGATAATTAATCACCAATTGAGTGAATTGAAATTCACCAATTAAATATCTCCTGGGGTTGTGATGGTGAACCTATGGCATGTGTGCCAAAGATGGCACACATAGACCTCTCTGTGGGCACGTTCACCAGTGCCTGCCAGAGTTAGTTACTAGAAAGGCAGAGGGACTTGGGTGGAACTGCTCCTTTGCCCCTCTCCACTGTGCTTTCCAACCCTCTGCCCAGCAGACCAATGGAAGCACTTACTCCCTCTCCTGAGTAGAGTGACTCCTCTCACTTTCTCCTTCCCCTGTCTGGGGTAAGAGAGGGAACATCACACTAGGTCTCTGGAAGGGGCATGGCATGGCATCTGGTCTCTAAAAGGTTTGCCATCACTGTCCTAGGGTTTGGGCTGAGGATAAAAATACTCCGACCCTCAAAGTCCCTCATAATCTGTCCTTTATTATCTATGTGATTTCTGGCAAGTCACAATTTCTGCCTTCACTTTCCTTATTGGTAAAATAAGGGAATTGGTTTTAGAACCTTTCTAACTCTAAAACTATGAAACTATAGAAGAGGGTTTCAGGCAAGAAAGGTTGAAAAATATGGGGAGGCTCTTAATTTGTCCTATTTCACATTTTGAGGGAGACATAATTTTATAGACCAAGGCAGAAATGTTTGACTCCCCAGAACTAGCCTCTAAAGTTTAGAGGATGCAGCTAATAGCAACTGTCATTCATCAGCAACAAAAACAAAGTTTTGGGTTTAGCTCCTAGTTAACAAGAAAAATTATCTAACACAGGAAACTATCAACCATATTCTTAGTAGGAAAGAATTAGAAACAAAGTAGATACTCCAGCTCTCCTGGGAAATGGCTGAACAAGTTGCAATTCATTTAATGCTCTAAGAAACAATAAATATGATGGATACAAAGAAGCATAGAAAGACTTCTATGAATTGATGCAAAGTGAAGTAAGCAGTACCAGGAAAACAATTTGTATAATTTAGATAAAAAAAAACAAGAATCAAAATTAAATGCTGTAAAATTATAATGACCCAGCTGGGGGTCAAAGAAGAGGTATGGAAAGTTATTGCTTTGCTAAAGTGTGGGACTATGGTTGTGGAATGCTGCATATATTGCCTGACTTTTTAAATGTTGATTAGTTTTGCTGAAATGATTTTCCCCCTTCTATGCTTTTATTCTTTTATAAGAGATTAGCCTCTAGAAAAGGAGAGGGAGAAATGAAAAAGAAATTTAGATATCATGAAAATTAAAGATATCAACACAAGTTGATTCTTAATGGAATTCATTAGGAAGCTACTGCTTCCTTCCATCAAGCTTTTTCTAGCCCAGATAAACTCTTTTAGCAGCAATATCCTGGGGTTTCTGACTCTCTCATGATTTTATCTTTAAAAGTTGGATTAAGGGCATCTGTTTAGCTCTGTCTCTCATACTGCTGAGACCTAAGAAAGAGCAATATGATACAGGTCATCAAGCTCCCAGGGAAAGAACCATGCTTAGAATCCTGCTGCATGAACACATGACAAATTAAAAATTCTGCAAGCAGTCAAGGATGACAGATGTCCTGAAGGCAGAATAAGGAAGATGAATCGGGCAAACCTGTAAACATTTATTAATTGTACTATTAAATGTACTACATGATGTGGATGCAAGGCAAAGATATAACTCTACTAACTCTTTTTTTTATTAATATTCGTTTTTAATCTGTTTACATACTTTATGCCCCTACTTTCCCCTTCACCCCCCGCTATCCCCCCACCCATGGCCAACGCACATTTCCACTGGTTGTAACATGCGTCCTTGTTCAGGGTCTATTTCCCATTCATGTCCGCCTCAGCCCCTGCTGAGCAATTGTTTTTCTTATATGTTTCCTTTCCTGCAGTCCTTCCTCTGAATGTGGGTAGCATCTTTACCATAAATCCCTCAGAGCTGTCCTGTGTCATTGCAGTGCTGCTGGTGCAGGAGCCCATTACATTTGATTT
Organism: Gracilinanus agilis; assembly: GCF_016433145.1. Classification (NCBI taxonomy): domain Eukaryota; kingdom Metazoa; phylum Chordata; class Mammalia; order Didelphimorphia; family Didelphidae; genus Gracilinanus; species Gracilinanus agilis. The sequence continues at coordinate 56,494,635 of NC_058130.1, forward strand.
TACCATAGTATAACTCTACTAACTCTTAAAGAGCTTAGTAAATGATAAATGATTTAGTATTAGACATTAGCAGTAGATCTGCCTGCTTACTGATTGTATACCATGAGACCATTAATGGCTCCTGAAGATGCTGAAAGCTCGATGAGATAAGCTGATAGAAGTTATTCTGACAGTGATGGGGATGATGAGCACAGGTCATAGAGATTGCAGAACTTTAGCAATGGAAGGGACCTTAGAGATCATCTAGTCCAGCCCTGTTTTTTTTATCACTGAGGAAACTGAAGAGCAGAAGAGTCAAGTGATAAGCCCACACAATCTTGACAGAGCCAAATTTCAGATTCAGATTTTCCGGTTTCACTTTTTTTTCCCAATATATGACTGTCTCTTCTTCTATCAGGATCAAGTCATTGGTATTTGCCAAATCCAGGGTTCCAGTGTATTGAAAGGCCATGAGCTAAAGTCATTCATTCAATACACATTTTTAAATGTGTGATGTGTAGGGCCTGAATGGTGTGAAGAAGGTCTGAACTAGAGTGGTGTGCTTGTGATAATAAAGAGAAGAACAAGGGCAGAAGACATGTAGTTGGCAACTGAGAAAATGTGGGAATTCAGGAAAGAGGAAGAGTGAGGATAAATACAGGGTTACTCATTGACTGGGAGGTAGTAGTGTCCTCAGTAGAATTGGGAGGGGAAGATGTATTTAGGGATAATGAGTTTAGTTTCAGTCATATCAATTTGGAGATGCCTGTGGGACATATAGAAGGTAAAAATCCAGCAGGTAGTTTAACATGTGTGACTAGAGTTCAGGGGAGAGATTAGGGATATACATAAATATATGTGTATATTTGTTGTTGTTGTCCAGATATTTCACTTATGTCTGACTCTTCTTCATTCCATTTGGTGTTTTCTTGGCAAAGATACTGAAGTGGTTTGCTATTTCCTTCTCCAGCTCATTATTCAGAAAAGGAGTTCCTAGGCTTTACCAGATTCTCCAAGTGTTTCACGACCCACAGAGATTATGAGAAAGGATAGAAAGGGTACAGGTAGAGCTGAAAACAACAGGAACCTCAAGGAAGCAGGAGACAGAGGATCATTTAGAAATGGAAACTGAGTAGCACTGACCAGGACTAGAAACAGAAGAGAATGGCATTCTAGAAGACAAGAGAGCTATAGCTCTGGTGACAATTTCTGAAGCTGCGAGAGCCTCCATTTCTTCGCTTCTAACATAAAGGAGAATCGTACTGTCTTCTTTATGGAGGAACCAAAGAAAGGGGATTCCTCTTGCTAATGATTTTTTAAAAATTGTCTAAAAGTTCTCTTCGCCCTTCTCTATATATGGAGAAGACTCAAACCAGGACTTAAAAACTGGGTAAGATTTGGATCAGGAGGCTGGGAAGAGAGGGCATTTCTAGTCTTTAAGCCTGAGATGCTGCTGAAATCTGAATCAAAGTCCTAGTTGGCAGATTTGCAGCTCTTGATGGAGGCTTTTGCCTGGGACAGGAAATGTTAAATCCAGAAACCCCTGGTTGTTGCAGCAGTCAGGGGAGGTGGCTCATTACCTGATATAGCCAGGAAGCTGAAAGCCATTAGGAGCACACAAATCCTCCCTCAGCTGTTAGGTTTGTTAAGAGAATGTTACAATCGAGGGAAATTGATGACACAGACACCATAGATATTTATAGTCCGGGCAGCAAATACATATGCTGTGTCTGGGATTTTGCTCAGGATTATGACCATATAAGGGGTCTGGTCTTGAAATATAAAGTGAGGGGGATAGACTAGATGATTTCTAAGCTCCCTTCCAGCTCTCATGATTTATGATTTTGAGGTCCTGTGTCTTTTAACAGGAATACCATCAACAAGTTAGTCAATCATCATAGTCGGCAAGGATTTTAAAAATAAATTTATAAAATTTCCTCTGAGGAGGAGATTGCTTGAATTTCATTTTGAGATGAGGAAACAGAGTAAGAGAGGTAAACTTCCTTGCCTAGGATCACACAGTTAGTAATCGATGTGGGCAGATTTTAAAATCCTAATTCAAATAAAATTAAAGACTTCTCTCTCTGTTGCCAGAAATAGCACGTATTCGTGAAAGCCTAAGAGTTATTGTGAGGATAAAGATGCCTGTTTGAGAGATTGAAGAGCTGGGTTCAAATTCTGCCTCTGCCACTTACTACCTATGTAATAAGAGATGATATTTGTATGTAACAGACACTTAATAAATCAACCCTCCCTCCCTCCCTCCCTTCCTTCCTTCCTTCCTTCCTTCCTTCCTTCCTTCCTTCCTTCCTTCCTTCCTTCCTACTTTGTGACCTTGGAGAAGCTATTTGGTCTTTCCAACTTGTAGTTTTCTTCTCTATCAGATGAGTGTTATAGTGATTATTCTCTACCATCCCTTCAAAAATCTAAGCCACAGAATCTATCTCTAATTCTAAATAACAGAATCTCATATTCGAGTTGGAAAATCGCCTCAGAGACCTTCTCGTTGTTGTTTTGTCTATTAATCATGTCACATTCTCCATAACCCCATTTTCTTGGCAAAGATACTGAGTAGTTTGCCATTTCCTTCTCCAGCTCATTTTACAGATGAGGAGACTGAGGCAAATAGATGATTTCTCCAGGATCACACAGCTAGTAAGTGTCTGAAGCCAGATCTGAACTCAGGTTCTCTTGACTCCAGGAATGTAGTATCCACTACATCACCTAGGTGCCAACAAAGGTCATCTAGTCCAACTCATACTTAAACAAGAATCCTCCATGATTCATAGAGATAAAAAAATGGATTGGAAGGCCAGACCTAAGAATCTACAAGTTAAAACTTCCTAAACTATAGTCCATTTTAACACATTTCATATTCAAGGACTAAAAAAGAATCTATTCTCCTGTGAACCTATGAGTGCCAAGTACAGCTCCAGTGCCATGCAAGGTACCATGGGGGAAACATCAACAATGGCAATAATAGTATAAATTGACAACAGGTATACTTCTCTGAATTTGTCAAAAATAAGTAAACATGCCTCTGAAATAAGTAAAAACCAAAAATGGGATCAAAAAACCTCCTAGGGGGTGATATCTACCCCAATCCAACCAATAATATATTGACTCAGAATCAAGTAAATGGCTAAATTGTACAGATTTGTTTATAGAAATGGGGGTGGTGGTAGTATACACTGAATCCGGACCAGGTCATCACCACTAGAAACTACAGGGGAGCTATTCTTAAGAAGGCTGAATTTCTCAGGTAAGGCATATTATTCAAGGAGATGGTTAAAATTGTGTAATGTGTCAATGCAGACTGAAGAAAAAAGCATCTCCTCAATGCTTAGAAAGATATAATTGGGCAGCCAGGATTCTACATCAGAAGCTCTCTATTCTTCATGAACTAACAAATGACAAACTGATATTCTATAAAGACAAATCCCTGAATCCTTTGTCCCTCTTCATGTCTTCCCTCTGAAAATTTCTCCACTTATCATATAGATGCATATACATACTTATGATAAGTTGGAGAAATTTTCAAATAAGATATATGTGTGTATATATACATATATGTGCATGTATCTATCTATCTATATCTATCTATATATATCTGTACATATCTGTACACATAGTTATCTTGTTGTACATAGCTGTTTGCATGTTGATTCCCCTGTTAAATTGTCAGTTCCTCGAAATCAGAAACTGTATTTTACCTTTCTGTGTATCCCCAGCACAAAGTACAGTGCCTGGCACAAATAGGTGCCTAATAAATGCTTTTTGATTAATTGACAAAATGTCCTTGAGAATTCAGCAAATAAATTGTACCAAACCCAGAGCATTATTACCAACAATTGCTTACAACATAACATTGGGAAAATATTAAGAATAATGTTTGAAATAGATGTTGCCATATTGAATATTAAAAATCTCCAAATGATACAGAATGAAAAGTTTACAGAATATACTAATGTAGCAGAAGAAATCAAAACCAGGCAGAAACAGGACAAGCTGCTTGTCATCCTCTATGTCCTTTATGATCCTGGAGTTGTTCTGAAGATTCTCTCAGTGAATCTAGAGAAGAGGAGCATATATCCTGATACTTATTCAATAAACAACTAAAAAAAATCATTCATCCATCTGTACAACAGTCTACTGAACATTAAATATATAAAATAATAATAAAAATATAGCAACTTATCCTGGGACTATTTCGGTCTGAACCTCATCAAAACAGATGAGAATGAGATAAAAATATACAGAGCGCTGACATCATGAATCCATGTTTTTAATCAGTTACAACAAACAATATGCTGGCTGGGAAACAGAAAGGGTGCATCAAAAAGTCCCAAGGGTATGAAAAATAATTCATTATTGACTTGGTAATAATGGAACAAGCTACTCAAAAGAGTCATAACATTTATCCTATCTTTGTCGAGGACTGCAAGATTGTCATCTCAGTTTCCCACTCATGATTTATTCATTTACTAAATATAAAGAGAAGAGACCTACGTGGAAAACTGTGACCTATTTAAAACATACTGCGAATGCAATAATAATTTCTATCAAATGTAGCAACTTTCAGGGAGGCCATCTGTCTTTATAGTTTTACCTTTTCCTATACACTATTGTCATCTCTCCTGAATAGGATTGAGTTTAACTTGCAACTTAGTGACAAAGGGCACCAAAACATCAGAACTTTATGATTTTTCATTTTTTAAAAAAGAATTTCTTAAGGAAAGTCATCAGGATAAAACACTTGAAGGTAGTTGGAAAAGGTTGACATGCATCAAATCAGACCATGGACAAAGAATATCAAGATGGCAAAGAAGCCCAACTAGATTATGTGTTTATCCTTCTTCACAATTTCATTGTTTTAATGAGGTCATCATTGTGGGTAATCTGTAGCCTGTTCCATCTGCAACTCTTGTCCATTTCCTGAAAAGATTTCACAGATGGAACCCAACCAGCACTTTGGAAATATCTCTCTAGATCTCTTGACTTTGACACCTTTCTGTCAACCAACCAAGAATTATTTATTAAATACTTAATGTGTGCCAGGCTCTTTAAGAAATACTGAGGATGCACAGGCAAAAGTGAAATACTTTTTGCCCTCCAGGAGCTTACATCCCAATGGAGGAGATATATACAGAATAGATAAAATAATGAATACAAAGCAATTTGAGGACAGAAGGAAAATCAGCAAAGGCTTCAAGTAAAAGGGGATGCTTGAGCTGAGTTTTTTTTTTACTTTAATTTTTTTATTGATTAATTAAGAACATTTTTCCATGGTTCCATAATTCATGTTCTTTCTCTCACCTCCTCCCACCCCTTCCCATAGTCAACACGCAATTCCATTGGGTTTTACATGTGTCATTGATTGAGACCTATTTCCATATTTGAGCTGAGTCTAGAAGAAGATCAGGGATTCCAAAAGATGAAGATGAGAAGGAAATGTGTTCTAGGTATGGGGGTCAGCTATTGCAAAGGCACAGAGATCAAAGATCGAACATCATGCTTGTAGGATATCAAGGAGATCAGTATGTCTGAGACACAGAACGTAAGAACAATAATACAATAGGAATGGAATGGAATGACAGGATGGGGTGAGGTTGTGAAGAAATTCAAACGTTGAATAGGAATTTATAATTGGACTCAGAGGCAATAGGGAACCACTGAAATTTATTGAGGGGAAGAGGGAACATGATCAGGCCTGTGTTTTGGGAAAATCACTCTGATAGCTACTTGGAGGATGGATTGGAATAGGAAGATGCATGATGAAAAGGGACACCAAATAGGAGGCAACTATAAAATGGAGGGGCTGAATTAGGGTGGGGCTGTATGAAGAAAGAGAAGGAAAAATTTTCCAGAGATGCTAAGGTAGAGATGACAAGATTTGGCAACTGGATGAATATATGGGGTGGCTGAAAGCAAAGAGTCCACAAAGACCCCAGACTACAAACCTGGGAGCCTGGAAGGTACCTGAGATAGTAGTAGAGAAATTTAGAAGAGAGGAAGGTTTGGAGATCATGGATTCTTCTTTGGGCATATTGAGTTTGAGATGCGTACTCCAGTTGGAAATATCCAATAGGAATTGGTGATGTGGGGCTCAAGTTCAGGGGAGATTAGGGACGTGTTTACATGTATGTATGTATATATGTATATATATAAGTATATGTGTGTGGCATCATACATATATACATATGTACATGCTTTCTGTATAGATATATAATGCAAAATGCAAATAAAATATGATTTTTGTCACTGGTGATGAGCAATCCCTCCATGAGCATGCATTGTGACCCTCCTCATATCATCATACACAGACATCTTAGTAGACAACTTTCATGATTGCTATTAGAAAAATCAGTCCCTGGTAGGTAGTCCTCTGAGTCCTGAACCCCCACCCCAACCACTCCCAATCTAATTTGACTAGTAACTTGGACAATATCTGTGTTGTTCATAGGTGGGACTTCAGAAGGTAAGCAAGGAGAAAGAGGGCATGGAAGTTTAAACGTTCCTCATTAGGTAACAGGGACTCTCTCATTTGTTGGGCAAGTTATAAAGGGGATTTATTTGGGATTTTTGTTGTTAGATGGCCACTGGGGTCTTTTCCAACTCTGAGATTCTATGAGCTCCTGAATACACTGAAGAATGATTATGACCACATCTATAAAAAGGAACGTCAGTCTTCAACTGGGCACGATTTACACAGTTTAGTGGGGAGGAAGTGGGAATGGTAGGAAGATGGGCAAAGGTATGTTCCATGAGTAAAGTCATGGAGCTGGGAATGGGCATGATATTTTCAGAGGACAGCAAGGAGTCTACAATGTCCGTAGCTGATCGTCTGTGTGTGGGAGGAATGAGAGATGCATGTGCAAGCAGAGATTGGGACTAATTTGTGGAAGGCCATGAATGCCTGGCTAAGGAATTTGGATTTTGTCCCATAGCCCACAGAAGTTTTTGAGCAGGCAAGTGACATGCCAAAAAGGATGTTTTAGGAAGATGGTTCTGGCAGAGGTGTGTAGCAGGAGGAGTTGGAGCCAAGGAGAGCCTGGAGACAGGAAGGCTGGTTAGGAAGTTGTTGCGACAATCCGGGACCTAGTGACAAAGGAAAGGAGAAACATAATTAACAACAATAATAATAACTGACATTTATATGGCACTTTGAGCCCTATGAGGCAGTTATAAGTATGGTCATTTCTATTTTACAGATAAGGAAACCAAGCCCCAGAGAAGTTAAGAGACTTGCCCATAGTCACACAGCTAGTACGTGTCAGAGAAGAGATTCAGACTCAGGTCCTTGTAGACTCCAAGTCTAGTAGGCTTCCTCTGTGCCATGATTATGAAGATAGAATAGAAGGGACTTAGAAGTAGATCTCACATGGGGATGAGGATCATGTCATGGTTTTAAGCCTGGGAACTTCTGGTGCCTCAGTGATCAGAAAAGCCCAGGGAGAGATGTTCAGATGACAGGGAGTCTGGGGCCCTGGGTCTCTGCAAACAAAATAGTCCAAGGCTTTTTCTTTGATGTTTGCTGCTAGAGCCCATTTTATATTCCTCCTAGGAAGAGACTAAAAGAAAAAGCAACTGAAATAAAAAACTAAATCAAGAATACTCTGCCTCCTCCAGCTGCCATTTATATAATGCTTTGTGATTATAAAGTCTGTTCTAGGCATTGCTTCCTTTGATCTTCACAATGAATGAGAAAATTAAACATCTTGGTCAAGGTCAAATAATGTACTTTGTCCAAGGTCTACCAACTAGGCACTAAAAGAGCCTGGAATTGAACACAGACCCAGAATCACAAGATCCCCAAAGTGGAAGGATTCTCAATGGTCAATTAGTCCCACCCCTGCCCAAGAATAACTTCTACAAGAGAGGTTCTTGACCCAAAGAGTCTATGATTAGATTTCAGGAGGATCCACAAACTTGGATGGGAAAAAATAATGAATTTATTTTCCTTAACTTCTAACTGAAATTTAGCATTTCCTTCTGTTATGAATTAAAAAACAAAACAAAACAAAAACCCTCCATGATTTGGGAGCATTCATAGGCTTTAACAGAGTACCAAAAGGGCTGTGACACAGAAAAGATTAAACCCTTGATTTACTTTATGACATACTAACGAATAGTTATTGAGGCTTTATGTGAATTCCTCTAGTAATGGGGAGCCTATGATCTCTGGAGACAGCACATTCCATTTTGAGTCAGAGGGAATTGTTTAGAATTTCTTCCTGACTTCAAGCCCGAATTTGCCTCTTTGTAACTTTAAACGATTATTCAGACAGCTGCCTTCAGTCTCCTGACGCCAAGCTGAGTTCCATTTTTCACTATACAAAACTACCATGTGGACCCTGGTAGAAAAGGCAAAGCGAGTTACCTCTCCTGGTATTGTTATTCATCCTTTCTTGAAATCAGGCTTAACTAGTACAGTCTATACCTTCTTTATCCAGGCTAGTGGGAGGGCAAGACTAAAACTATTTTTTAAAAAAATCTCTTTTCAGGAATATTGTTAGAGGAATTCAGGTCTGGCCCTTTTAAATATGTAGAATAATTCAGACAAGTTGTTGTTGTTGAACTATGTCTGACTCTTTGTGACTCTATTTGTCTTTTTTTTTTTTGGCAAAGATTCTGAAGTGGTTTACTTTTCATTTCATGGGTTTCATTCTCTAGCTCATTTTCTTGATGAGGAAACTGAGGCAAATGGGGGTTAAGCAACTTGCATGGGGTCACATAGCTAAGAAGTGTCTGAAGTCAGACTTGAACTCAGGAAACTCAATTTCCTGACTCTAGGCCCAGCGCTCTCTCCACTGCAACACCTAGATTAAGTTAAAATCCTTCCCTGTTATTCCTTGACTTCTGAGATTCTGGAAGTTATTTTATCTCTCTAAATTTTCAGTTTCCTCACCTGCAAAGTGATTTAGCAGAACCAAACAAACTTTAAGGTCTGTTCTAATTTTAATTCTTACCATTCTAACAAAATGCTATGCCAATGGGGGTCGTGGAGAGCCTCTTAAAATGAAGAGATTAAAAAGAATTTCTATGTCAAATACGAATAGTTCTCAAGGAGATGGACCTCTAAAGTGCTTTGCCCTCTTCAGAAGGGAGCTTATTATTATTTACAAGATGAATTTTTATCCCCTTTTTCAGTATGCTTCCAAATTTTAGTTTAGTTCCAATCTCATTTAGCAAATATTTAGAAATTAGTTTCAGAGAAACCTGGGAAAACGTGAATGAGCTGACACAAAGTAAAATGAGCAGAACCAGGAAAAAAAAATATATATATATAAAATATAGTATAAATATACTATAAAAGTAACACTTTAAAGACAAACAATGCAATAACTAATCATGATTCCAGATGACCTCTGATGAAGCATGGTAGCCATCTACTGACAAAGAAATGATGCACTCAGGGTACAGATGGAGACATACACTGTTCAGACATGGCCCAAGACAAGAATTTGTTTTGCTTAAGTATAAAAAACAAATGAAAAAAACCATTAAGATGTTTTCCTTTATAATGTAATCATTATAGATGTTGTTCTCCTGGTTATGCCTACCATTACGTAGCACTTCATTGCAAGTCTTTCCAGTGTTCTCTGAATATGTCCCTTTTATCACTTTTTATGGAACAGTAACATTCTTTCACATTTATATACCACAGTTTGTTCAGCCTTTCACCACTGGATGACCTGCCATTTTGTTTCTAGTTCCTTGTTACCACATAAAAATGTGGCCATACTTTTTTGTATGTGTAACACCTTTCTCTGTCTTTCATCTTGTTGGGGGCAGGTATATGTTTAGTCGTGCTACCTATAAATCAAAGAACGTCCATAGTTTAGTGACTTTGGGGGCCTAATTACAAGTTGATCTCCAGAAAGGTTGGACTATCCCACAATTACTCCAACAGTGCATTTTTGTGTCTGTCCTCTTATGAAATGAATTTGTTTCATCAAATCATAGAAACCTAGAGCTTGCTGGGATCTTTGGGATAACTTACTCTATTTATTAGTTTTATTAATTATTATTAATTTTATATTATATTATAAATTTATTAATTAAATTTCATTTAATTTTTATTTTATTATTATTTCATTTATTAGTTCATTTATTCATAACTTTTATATGTATGGCCTTTTACCATTTAAGAAGCACTTGCCTATATCTATAGGGTTGCCATGAGTGTTGGGAAAAGAATGTTGGTCTGCACCTCATCTTTGATATGAGAGATGCATATCTGTAAGAGATTGGACAAGTCTTGAATGATGACTTACTCTAAATCTCAGCTTTCTTATCCATAAAATGGGGCTAACAGCACTTGCATGGCTGACTTCACTAGGTCATTATGAGGAAAATGCTTTGCAAACCTTGAGGAAGAGCTAAAAATTATTATTNATATAATGCTTTGTGATTATAAAGTCTGTTCTAGGCATTGCTTCCTTTGATCTTCACAATGAATGAGAAAATTAAACATCTTGGTCAAGGTCAAATAATGTACTTTGTCCAAGGTCTACCAACTAGGCACTAAAAGAGCCTGGAATTGAACACAGACCCAGAATCACAAGATCCCCAAAGTGGAAGGATTCTCAATGGTCAATTAGTCCCACCCCTGCCCAAGAATAACTTCTACAAGAGAGGTTCTTGACCCAAAGAGTCTATGATTAGATTTCAGGAGGATCCACAAACTTGGATGGGAAAAAATAATGAATTTATTTTCCTTAACTTCTAACTGAAATTTAGCATTTCCTTCTGTTATGAATTAAAAAACAAAACAAAACAAAAACCCTCCATGATTTGGGAGCATTCATAGGCTTTAACAGAGTACCAAAAGGGCTGTGACACAGAAAAGATTAAACCCTTGATTTACTTTATGACATACTAACGAATAGTTATTGAGGCTTTATGTGAATTCCTCTAGTAATGGGGAGCCTATGATCTCTGGAGACAGCACATTCCATTTTGAGTCAGAGGGAATTGTTTAGAATTTCTTCCTGACTTCAAGCCCGAATTTGCCTCTTTGTAACTTTAAACGATTATTCAGACAGCTGCCTTCAGTCTCCTGACGCCAAGCTGAGTTCCATTTTTCACTATACAAAACTACCATGTGGACCCTGGTAGAAAAGGCAAAGCGAGTTACCTCTCCTGGTATTGTTATTCATCCTTTCTTGAAATCAGGCTTAACTAGTACAGTCTATACCTTCTTTATCCAGGCTAGTGGGAGGGCAAGACTAAAACTATTTTTTAAAAAAATCTCTTTTCAGGAATATTGTTAGAGGAATTCAGGTCTGGCCCTTTTAAATATGTAGAATAATTCAGACAAGTTGTTGTTGTTGAACTATGTCTGACTCTTTGTGACTCTATTTGTCTTTTTTTTTTTTGGCAAAGATTCTGAAGTGGTTTACTTTTCATTTCATGGGTTTCATTCTCTAGCTCATTTTCTTGATGAGGAAACTGAGGCAAATGGGGGTTAAGCAACTTGCATGGGGTCACATAGCTAAGAAGTGTCTGAAGTCAGACTTGAACTCAGGAAACTCAATTTCCTGACTCTAGGCCCAGCGCTCTCTCCACTGCAACACCTAGATTAAGTTAAAATCCTTCCCTGTTATTCCTTGACTTCTGAGATTCTGGAAGTTATTTTATCTCTCTAAATTTTCAGTTTCCTCACCTGCAAAGTGATTTAGCAGAACCAAACAAACTTTAAGGTCTGTTCTAATTTTAATTCTTACCATTCTAACAAAATGCTATGCCAATGGGGGTCGTGGAGAGCCTCTTAAAATGAAGAGATTAAAAAGAATTTCTATGTCAAATACGAATAGTTCTCAAGGAGATGGACCTCTAAAGTGCTTTGCCCTCTTCAGAAGGGAGCTTATTATTATTTACAAGATGAATTTTTATCCCCTTTTTCAGTATGCTTCCAAATTTTAGTTTAGTTCCAATCTCATTTAGCAAATATTTAGAAATTAGTTTCAGAGAAACCTGGGAAAACGTGAATGAGCTGACACAAAGTAAAATGAGCAGAACCAGGAAAAAAAAATATATATATATAAAATATAGTATAAATATACTATAAAAGTAACACTTTAAAGACAAACAATGCAATAACTAATCATGATTCCAGATGACCTCTGATGAAGCATGGTAGCCATCTACTGACAAAGAAATGATGCACTCAGGGTACAGATGGAGACATACACTGTTCAGACATGGCCCAAGACAAGAATTTGTTTTGCTTAAGTATAAAAAACAAATGAAAAAAACCATTAAGATGTTTTCCTTTATAATGTAATCATTATAGATGTTGTTCTCCTGGTTATGCCTACCATTACGTAGCACTTCATTGCAAGTCTTTCCAGTGTTCTCTGAATATGTCCCTTTTATCACTTTTTATGGAACAGTAACATTCTTTCACATTTATATACCACAGTTTGTTCAGCCTTTCACCACTGGATGACCTGCCATTTTGTTTCTAGTTCCTTGTTACCACATAAAAATGTGGCCATACTTTTTTGTATGTGTAACACCTTTCTCTGTCTTTCATCTTGTTGGGAGCAGGTATATGTTTAGTCGTGCTACCTATAAATCAAAGAACGTCCATAGTTTAGTGACTTTGGGGGCCTAATTACAAGTTGATCTCCAGAAAGGTTGGACTATCCCACAATTACTCCAACAGTGCATTTTTGTGTCTGTCCTCTTATGAAATGAATTTGTTTCATCAAATCATAGAAACCTAGAGCTTGCTGGGATCTTTGGGATAACTTACTCTATTTATTAGTTTTATTAATTATTATTAATTTTATATTATATTATAAATTTATTAATTAAATTTCATTTAATTTTTATTTTATTATTATTTCATTTATTAGTTCATTTATTCATAACTTTTATATGTATGGCCTTTTACCATTTAAGAAGCACTTGCCTATATCTATAGGGTTGCCATGAGTGTTGGGAAAAGAATGTTGGTCTGCACCTCATCTTTGATATGAGAGATGCATATCTGTAAGAGATTGGACAAGTCTTGAATGATGACTTACTCTAAATCTCAGCTTTCTTATCCATAAAATGGGGCTAACAGCACTTGCATGGCTGACTTCACTAGGTCATTATGAGGAAAATGCTTTGCAAACCTTGAGGAAGAGCTAAAAATTATTATTATGCCTCATTTGAATCCATACTTCCCAGGACTAACAGAACAAGTATATTATTACCATTTGACAGATGACAAACCATAAGTCTCATGGAGTGGTCTGCCCAAGGATCACACAGCTGATTAGGGGTCAAGTGAGAAGGGGACCCAGGACTCTTGACTCCCTGCCCGTATATTCGCTGCTTCTGCATACCGTTTCCTGGCTGTTGAACTCACTTGAGCCCTGGCTACAAACTCATTCACATTTGTTTTTTGTCTTTTCTTTTCACAGGGCCAAGTGTTTTCGGGGCAAAAAGGTCTGTGGAGATTACGACATCAAAGTGGAACAGGTAACTATGCCAGATCTGGTTGGGGCAGGGGTGCCAACTGGCCACGATTTTATCCCAGAAGCAAATTGTTTCTTGGTCATGTTATGGCGTGCACGTGTGTATGTGTGTGTATGTGTGTACATACTGTTTTGATAAACTTAGTTGGAGCCATATTCTCACTTATCCTTCCAGGAGTCTCAGCTTTTTGGCACTGACGTAGACATGAATGCAGGGACATACAGGTTACGAGATCCAGGATGCCCTCCCTGTATTAGGTCCGCTGTCCTTTCTATTCTGAGCTTATTTCCTCACTTCACTTGAAATGATAATAGACATTGGTTCCTTTAGCCCAATGTCTTTCTGGGGCTGGCCCAAAGGAGCTGGGGCACTGGCATCTCAGATGCTCTCTGCTCGCTGCCCAGGAGAAGCCTCAGGGGAAGGAGAATTCATTCATGGAATGTCTGCCCTCCCTTAAAAGTTTGGGCATTGCAAATGTGGCATGTGAGGCTATTTATTTCTTCATGTACACTGCCACCAAATGGCTGGCTCTGGTGTCTGGCCTGTGGTCATGTGGTCCTAGAGGCCAAGGTTCCCATACGTGTGGTTAACTGCAAGTATTCCCAATGGTTTTACCACTGCCATCATTAATAAATAGAACTCTTGTGGCTGTGCCGTAAAAGGAACAACTGGCCAGGACAGCAGAGTAAGAGGCAACATGATGGAGGGGAAAGCAGTCCATTGGACTTGAAAGAAGACAATCTGGGTTTGAAACCTGATTCCAACACAATAGCTTTGTGACTCCAAAAGAGTTGTTTTGTCTCTCCAGATCTCAATTTCTTCATCTGTGAGGTTGGGACAGGGGGGAAATAATCCATGTTTTACTTAGCCCATTGGGTTATTGTGAAGAAAGTACTTTTAAAAAAAGGACTCACTTCCGTGGGGCCAGGAGGGAGGGCAGGTACAAGAGGTTTCTGAGTGGAGGAGAGACGGCTTTTTTTTTTTTCTTTAATTCTCCATGCTTCATGAAGTAGCAAAAGTACATTAGATTTTTATTGTCCTCTATGGCTCAGGGCACCCCAAGACCTCTGGTCTCTCTCAGACTTAGCCCATTACTGGAAATTAAGCCCAAGGAAGTTATTCTTTGACTCAGGCACACAGCTCAGAGGTTGCTCTTGGGAAATTTCTAAAATAAAGCTTGTTAATGGCTCATGCCTTGGCTTCCCCCAGTGTAGCTAACTGGGTACTTAGCATGAATCGGGAATGAGACAGCCTTTAATTTACCAACCATGAGAAATACATAAAGTGCAAAATACTCACAGGAGAAACATGCCAAAAGTCTATTGGTTTTCCCCACGAAAGTCTTTGGGGAACTTTTGGTCCAATCCTCCCTGGTAGCAGCTCATTGCACTAGAAGAGCTTCAAGATCTACATCTCTTGCTTTCTGTGGCATGGCTTTAGGCCTCCACTTTCATAATGATCCTTCACTGATAGTCCTCTTTCTTCTCTAGGAAGGACGAAGGCAAGAAAATTTTCTTTCCAAGAGATCTAGTGTCCCGACACGTTAACTCAAGAACTTCGGACTTAGAACTTTACAACCTTGTGTAGAGAGTCCATTCTTTGGAATGTTGTTCTTTGATCTGTGCTCCGAAAAGGGAAACAGAGGCAGAAGGCAGCCAGCAACTCAGGGGCCATGACGTCCCTTCTCAGGCTACCTGCACACCAAAGGCTTGTCCTGCCAGTTGTCATTTTCTTCTCTTAAAGGGGAGAGTGGTGGCAGTGAAAGGAATCCCCTCCCCTCCCTGAATTCCAGTCTGGAAATCCATGAGAGAGAAGGGAGAGCTCTTTCAGAGCTCACTCTTATAGACCATGAGAAATGGCGATTTCTTCCCTAATCCTTCAACTCCTGGGACCACAGTCACTGGGAACTAATCTGAGAAGTTCCCTGTGTCTTCTCAGGAAGGAGTTAGGCTCTGCATATAGACCCTCTGTGAAAGATACTCATCTTACAAAGGTCCACGCTCTAGCTCGCCAAATTGATCCAGAGCTTCCCTGATCAATTCGCCTTTCACTGTATGATAGTGATGGTCCTAGGTCCTAGATAGAGCACCAAATTTGGAGTCAGGAAGACCTGAGTTTGAACCCTGTCTTGGACACTTGGTAGCTATATTGCCCTGGGCAAGTCTTTCAGCCTCTCTCAGCCTCAATCTCCTCATCTGCAAATATTTGGATGATAACAGAAACTACTTCACAGTGTTGTTGTTTAGGATTAAATGGGATTAGATTTGTAAAAGTGTTTTGTAAAGCTTTAAAGCACAATATAGATATTAGCTGTTGTCATTTATTAACAATAATAGTAATTTCTCAACATGTGGTTTGTATCATCATTTACGAAGCACTTTTACTTATTGGATCTCCTTGAATCCTCACAGCAGCCCAGTGGCTATTCAAATAGGGTTGGTTAGACTTTTTATCTCCATTTTATAGGAGAGGAAACTGAGGCTTAAATATCAAGGGACTTGCTCAAGGTAACTTGGCCAATAAGTGGCAGACATAGTACTATAACTCAGTTTACCTGATTCTAACAGTACCACCAAGGTCCCATGCTGACAATTAAGCAGTTTTAAAGTGGTTGAAGTTGATACAGAAAAACCTGGCCTTCCATTAAGTATTCTCATCCCACCGGAAGCTTTTCTTAGACGGGACCATAGTTTGATTTTCTATTCTTGTTTTTGCAGGCAGAATTTTCAGAGCTCAACTTGGTGGCCCATGCTGATGGAACCTATGCTGTGGACATGCAGGTCTTCCGAAATGGCACAAAGGTTGTCAGGTGAGTGTCTGTCTCAAGGTTAGAGATGGCTTAAGTACTTTTAAGTACTATAAGTATCCTTAGTGCTTTCATCCTGGCCTGCGTCTGATGCAACAGAGGATCGATTTCTTACTGACCTTTCAGAGGCCCTCAGAGTATGCTGTGGGAACTACCCTTGATTATATTTAGAGTTTTCTATGCTAGGTGCCAGCAAGGGATCCAGAGGGAGAACACCGTCCTTATTGTCCCAGGGCAATTGGAAAGAGGAAATCATTGAATTTGCCCTCTAGGAGCTCCTTTTTCCATAGGAAGGGACTGCCCCCCATTTTCAGAGGGCTCATTGTTTAGTGGGAAGAGCATGGCCACTGTCCTTGTGGATATCCCAGAATGATGGCAGAGACAGTATTTATTCTTTGAGAGTAAGTGAGATGGCAAGCATTTATTCAGTACTGATAGGGTGCCAAGCATTGTGCCAAGCATTGAGAATATAAAGAAAGACTTAAGAGTTTGAAGGGAGAATTAGAATCATGCTATCTGCCTTGGCGTCCCCACACTCAAAAAACCAATCAATCCATGAGGCCGGTAGCTAGCATTTATCAAGTTCCTACTGTGTGCCAAGCTCTGGGGATACCAAGAAGACTAAAAGGCCATCCCTTGCCCTCAGTGGGGCTCACAGTCCAATGGTGAGAGAACATGAAAACAAATACATGCAGAAAGATAGTATGTACAAGACACATTGGGGATATTTTCAGAGGGAAGGTACTCAGATTAAGGAGATCCAGAAAAGCTTCTTGGAGAAGGTGAGACTCTAGCTGAGACCTGAAGGAAGTAAGGGATGCTAGGAGGTGGCAAGGAAAAGGGAGAGCTTTCCAGGTTTGAGGAGAGGCTAGGGAAAATTCTCAGTCAAAAATTCAATGTTTTGTATGAGGAACAAAAAAAAAAAGATGCTAGTGTCACTGGGTTATAGAGCATGCGAGGGGAAGTAATAAATTGTAACAAGACTGGAAAAGTAGGAAGAGGGGGCAGCTGGGTAGCTTAGTGGATTGAGAGCCAGGCCTGGAGACAGGAGGTCCTAGGTTCAAATCTGACCTCAGATACTTCCCAGCTGTGTGACCCTGGGCAAGTCACTTAACTCCTTTACCACTCTTCTGCCTTGGAGCCAATACACAGTATTGACTCCAAGATGGAAGGTAAGGGTTTAAAAAAAAAGAAAGAAAAGAAAAGTAGGAAGGGACTGAGTTATGAAGAGTTTTTTTTTAAACCCTACATTCTTCCCTAGAATCAATACTGTCTCAATTCTGAGGGATAAGAGCAGTAAGGGCTAGGCAACTGAGATTAAGTGACTTGTCCAGGGTCACACAGCTAGGAAGAGTCTGAAGCCAGAGCTGAACCTCCCAATTCGACTTGGCATTCTATCCACTGTACTACCTACTTGCCCTTATGAAAGTTTTTGTTTATTTTTTTAAAAGGGTTTTAAAAGCCAAATAGAAGAGTTCTGTTTGATCCTAGACGTATAGGGAACCACTGGAGTTTATTGAAGCCAACAAACAGTTATTAAGCACCTACCATATCCCAGACACCGTGATAAGTACTAGGGCTAGATACAAAGGCCAAAAAAAAAAAATCCCTGCCCTTAAAATTCTTATATTTAAAGAAGAATCATTCCCAGAGAATTCCTAGTCTACTAGGAAAGGCTATGGTTCCAGGCTAGTGGGGAGATGGTCCTTGCTCTTAGGGAGTTCTGAATTAGATGGGAGACATCCTACCCACTGCTGGAAAGCTCCCAGACAATGTGGGAATCATTGTACTTACTCTTGGGAAATTCCTATTCTGAGGTGTTAGATCACACACACACACACACACACACACACACACACTCATGAATACACAAAAAATGCCCAAGTCTATGACAGAATCTATAAACATGTGTTTTCCCATGACATCTTGCATGGTTTGGATTCAGGAATGCCAAGTTGAAGCTAGTTGAAGGAGAAGAGTAAGACTCTTAAGGAGAAATATCAAAAGAGTGGGTTTTGGTAGGAAGGAAAAAGAAGCCCTTCATTCCGGGTGTCTGGATAGAGAATTGAGAATAAATAGGAGGTTTTACGGCCCCCAGGAAGGCTCTATCCCTAGTGAAAAAGGGAGACGAGGAAGAAAGAGAGAACTGGCTTTCCCTGAAATCAATCATTTAGAGAAAGAAAAGATCAATCAGGAAGTATTCGCTGGGCTGTGCCTAGCTTTGTGCTAAGCTCTAAAGAGGATGAAAAAAGCATAACTGGCATACAGCTGCTGCCTGTAGGAAGCTTAAAGTCTAGCTGGGGAAGCAAGACTCTTACATGCGTAGAGATAATTTATAATAATTACCAGATGGTAGTTGATTAAGAGAGCAATCTAGGTGGTGTAGTGAGTGGGTAGAGCATGAGACCTCATCTTCCTGAGTTCAAATCTGACCTCAGACACTTACTAGCTGTGGGATTCTGGGAAAGTCACCTATTTTTCTGTTTTCTCATCTATAAAATGAACTGGAGAAAGAAATGGAAAACCACAGTAGTATCTTTGCCAAGAAAACCCCAAATAGGGTCATGAAAAGTCAGACATGACTGAAAAACAACTGAACAATAATTAATTAAGAACTGCGTCAGTAAGTTCAATAAAAGGGCCCCAGGCGGTCTGTCGTTGTTGTGTACCTTTTGTTGATGGCATGGATTTTATTTTATTCATTTGTTTTTTAATTTTTATGACTTTTTATTGATTTTTTTAAAAAATGTGTTGATGGCTTGGATGAATGCATAGATAATAAGCTTTTTAGATTTTCAGATGACATAAAACCAGGAGGGATAGATATCACTTTGGGTTCAAAAAGAACTCTTGTCAGCCAGACCAGGTGAGCCAAATCTGATAAATTAAAATTTGATATTGACACATGTAAAGTTTGTCACCTGGGTTTCAAAAATCAACTATATAAGTATATGGATGGATGAGGGATAGCTAGATAGTATTCATGTGAAAAAGATCTGGTGTTTTTAGTGGATCTCAAGATCAACCTAAATCTACAGTATAATGTGGCCACCATAAAAGGAAATGAAAGGTTAGACAATAGTATTAGAAGCATAGTGTCCAAAAGAGGGAGGAGATAGTTCCATTGTAGCATTCACATCCAAGATCTGGCTCTATTGTTCTCTCTCTGAACACTTTCTTTTATTTATGGGGGCACATTGCACTTGAGAGATATAGAATTTTCCCCAAACTCCTATTTATCTGAACACGAAATAGACTGTAGGGTTCTATTCCGGGACATTCTTCCCTGGGACTTATTACCTGGTATTCTTGCTCCTGTTCTCCACATGAATTCAATAATTCCCTATCATTTAATTGTGTTCTCCGAAATTCCTATTTTCACAATAACAACATTAATAGCTAACATTTATGTGTTTTAAGGTTTGACAGATACCTTACACATTTATTTATCCTTACAACAACTCTAGGAGATAGATGCTATTACCATTTTCATTTTATAGATGAGGAAACGGAGATTGAAAAGGTTAAGAAAATTTTCTTTCTTTTTAAAAATTTTTTTTTCTTTTTTAAACCCTTATCTTCCATCTTAAAATTAATACT
Source organism: Gracilinanus agilis (assembly GCF_016433145.1). Taxonomy (NCBI): domain Eukaryota; kingdom Metazoa; phylum Chordata; class Mammalia; order Didelphimorphia; family Didelphidae; genus Gracilinanus; species Gracilinanus agilis. The sequence continues at coordinate 56,514,496 of NC_058130.1, forward strand.
ATGTATTGGTTCTAAGGCAGAAGAGTGGTAAGGGCTAGATAATGGAGGTTAAGTGACTTGCCCAGGGTCACACAACTGGGAAGTGTAGCCACCCAGCTGGCCCCCCCAAAATTTTCCATGTTCATACAGCTAGTAATTATCTGAGACAGAATTTGAACTCAGGTCTTTCAAATCCTACGCTGTATACGTTGTGGCACCTACTAAATTACACTTTATGTTATACCCGTACCTACTCCTTGGAAATTACCTTGTATTTACTTATAAGGGTTTATATACTTTCCCTCTACTAGGATAAACATTGATTAGGTGCGAAGATTGTTTGGTTTTTGTCTTTGTACCAAGCATAGTAGTTCCTAGCACATAGTAGGAATTTCGTAAGTTTTTGAATTGGCTAGAATGGAATTGAACCTTGAAGGATAAATAGGCAAATTGGGGTGGGTAGAAAGGGGATGCATTTCAGGGTGGCGTGAGGAGGGGGAACAAAGACTTTGAAGCAGATAAAGAGAGTTTACAGAGGAAGATGAAGATGCCAGTTGAGGAGGATGAGGAGAGGGTGCATATTGGGGAGCAAATGGGTTGATTCCAGGCAGGCAAAGGGGATTAGTTATCTTTTATAGCAGAAAACATTTTAGGTTGAGAAAGTTCATGAATATTTGGTTGACTTCTGTTATACAAAACGAGACTTCAAGATTCCAAACTACCTGGAGATTCTCAGATGTTACCAACTTGTTCCAGATGTTCAAGTTGAGATTATAGGACCAGCTGTCAGGGGTGCAATAGAGAATATTCCTGAACTTAGAGGAAGGTGGGATTTTTTGATGAACTCTGAGATTCCATAATGTTCTGAGAATTTATGATTCTATATACCAGGATCACTGTGTTGAGTCAGAAAACCAAAGCCATTGACCAGATTCTATAAAAGAAGGAAAAAGAATCGTAAAATATGGGAAGAACCTGGAAAAGGCATTAGAAGTCTTGGGAATGAGTCTCAGATCCCTTGCTTACTAGCAATTTGACTTTGATCCAAACCTCTCTGGGCCTCATCTGTAAAATGGGGATTAGATGACCTTTAATAGCCCCTTCTTGGTACAAATATATGCTTCTAGGGCAGCTAGGTGGCTCAGGTCTAGAGATTTGGCTTCAGACGCTTCCTAGCACTGTCACCTTGGACAAAGTCACTTAATCCCAATTGTCAAGCCCTTACCACTCTTCTGCCTTGGAATCAATTCTTAGTATTAATTCTAAGACAGAAGGTAAAGGTTTAAAAAAAAACCAAGTATATGATTCTATGGTATGTTCACTCCAGTGAATTCTCAACCATTCTCATAGGTTGAGAAACAGAAGGGACCTTATTTTTACAAATAAATAAACTGAAGCCTCAAGAGATTAGTTTGCCTAAGATTACCCAGGTAGTCAATAGCAGAGGTGGGATTTGAATACAGGTCCTCCAACTTTAAATTCAGCATACTTTACACTGTATAGGTAAGACTTTTTTTTGAGGGGGGGGGAGATCAGAGTCATGGGCTAAGAGGTCCAGGCCCTGAGGGGCAGCAGCTGGAAGCAGGGATGCTTTCCTGGACCAATTTGAAACAGACATTAGCTGCCAGTCGGAGAATGTTCTGTCCTCTCTGCTTCCTGCAGTTGTTACTCAACCTCAGCTGCTTCAAAAATATTTGTTCTTCTCCCCACCTTCTGATTTGGGGTAAGCCATCAGGAAGGATAACATTGGGAAACTGGTGCCTTTCATCAGGCTGCCCAGACCTTTGGCTCAGGAGGTTAAGGGTGGGGCTGGCCCCAGTGCTGCCCAGCTATTTTCAGAAGAAGCTGAAATCCTGAAAGATTGAGCTCAATAGAGGACTAGGGCTGGCGCACAAGCAGAAGGGAAAAAGCATCCAAGTGGATCTCCTTCCTTTTCTGAGCCTTTCTTCTCCCTCCCTCAACATGCAGGTGTTTTTCAGTATCTGAGAAACTAAACTTATTTATTCTAAGTAGTTGGAAGTGCCCCTCGAGGAGCCAAGATTCCTATGTGCTCTAAAGTGCTCTTTTTGGGGGCAGCTGGGTAACTCAGTGGATTGAGAGTCAGGCCTAGAAACGGGAGGTCCTAGGTTCAGATCCAGCCTCAGACAGCTGTGTGACCCTGGGCAAGTCACTTGGCCCCCATTGCCCACCCTTACCACTCTTCCACCTATGAGCCAATACACACAAGTTAAGGGTTTAAAAAAAATAAAGTGCTCTTTTCTTCATGAAGTCTTTCTGGACTACTCTGGTCCAAGGTGAGGTCAAATATAATTTCTCTCTAAACACTGCTAAAACTTATATGATCTTTATTGAGTTCTCCTGGTTTTATATCACCTTCATTTTCTAATTTATTATTCACACACACACCCTCCCAGGGTACCATCCCTTATAACAGAATTTTCGACAAAGAAAAAGACAGAGAGGGACAGACAGAGAGACAGAGACAGAGAGAATCAGTTGAGCAAAACTAAATACACCAATCAAGTCTGACAGTTTTATACCTTAATGCCACCCAATTGCCACCAAAAATAGAGAACTTTACATTTTCACATATCTTCTTCCAGGTCAAGTTTTGTTATTGTGATTGATTACACAGCATTTTCTTCTTTCTTTTCCCCTCCCTCCCTCCCTCCCTCTCTCCTCTCTCTCTCTCTCTCTCTCTCTCTCTCTCTCTCTCTCTCTCTCTCTCTCT